>NW_017728913.1:35488563-35493584 GCF_001723895.1 Crocodylus porosus | reverse complement strand
TGCGCGTGGCTCTCCTCTGGACTCTCTCAAGCTTCTCCACATCCTTTTTGAATTGTGGAGCCCAAAACTGGACACAGTACTCCAGCTATTTCAAATGCATCTTGTTCCATTTTTGGAGAAGAGGTTACCTACTCATCCGTGTCTCCTTGTGCCAACAAGAAACAAGAACCAACAAGAAATCTGCCAACAAGGAAGTCTGGTAGAGGAAAGATTCTTGCATCTAAAAAACCAAATACACTGATCTGTTCATCCAGCTGGAGGGCTCCCCTAAGGTCCAAAAATTCTGCAACAAGGGACTGCAGAATTAATTAACTCTACCACCACATCCCTGCCACCAAATTTCCAAACCTATGGGGATCAGTTTTTCTTGCATATAATGCTCACCCCAATTTTCACCAGCTGATTTTAGAGGGAAAGGTGCAGGTAGTATGCAAGAAAATACAGTACTTACATTGTAATTATTTCTCAACATTGTTAGAAATGTCTGGCCTCTAACACTTAGCTATGTTCTCTACGACAACCACTGTGCTCCCACTTGACGCACTCACCTTTCAGCAGAGTGACACCTTAAAGAGAAGGTGTAAGGAAAAGATGTCAACTATCTTTTCCTTAAGGTCCAATTTAAAGAAGAGGCATTCAGTCTATATCTTTTCTTTCTAGACTGAAACCATCAATAAATCTTTTTGGTTTTACCTGCTAAGTATTGCAGAAAACCCAACTGACATCTGCTAGGAAAACACCAAGTCTACCTCCTTAAGGAAAGTAACAAGCCAACCTATCATGGAAACAGGAAAGGTTGTCTCTTCCCTACAGGCACACGAATAAAAGACTAGTAGATATCAGCACGGGCAAAACAACTTGAAGGTACAAATTCTCATTCATGATGATGAAGAAATTGACAAATCTAAAATTATAGTTTTTTAGAAACTGATTTTCTGAAGTGGACAAAAAAACATGTACTTAATCTTCAAGTAAAAACCTGAACTGTCCACCTAAGCTAAAACACTCCAGAGCCATATAACAAGCTAAGGAATGTAACCAAGTGACCATTTCCCATTACCAGTTTGAGTATAATCATGGTATTGCAGAACAGAATCAGGCCTCTTTAGTCCCGAGACACCATATAGAGAGCTCTATAAAAGAAGAGACTCCCAGAATTTAGCCACATAATGCAAACGTCTCTCTTCACTGTGTAGCTCTCAGGAGCATATGCTCTTTACTGCATCAGTACAGTCCATCCAAAGGGAAAGAGACAAGCAGAAAGCTCTATTCAAACAGATGTTTGGGGAGGTTATTTTACCTGGCATTGGCTGCTTTAAGGTCACAGAAGTGCGCAAGTAAAGCTTTCACTACATCACTGCAGACAACTTTAACTACATCAATGTGACTCAGCCGCTGTCGCAGCTGTTTGGCAATTTCCCAGAAATCTTCAGAGAGCAAGTGGTACAGCTGCCCTTCATCTCTGCTGAGTTGCCCATACCAGGACAGGATGTAATCTCTATAGCTGTAGTCAAACACTAGAAGGAAAAAAAAAAAAAAGACATGTAGCAAACAAGAAAACACAACACAATTAGCTCAATTAGCTTGCCCATTTTCTCCTTGGGATTTTAAATTCTCTTTCTTCAATGAGACAAAGGTTGGCAAGGTTAAAGAAATCTGATCCTAAGAGAGATTACTAGAGGTCACTATGGAAAGCCCATAAGTGGATTTGGTCAGTCAGGTTGCTGGTTAGGTAGAAACCTTATATAAATACCTGTATCTTAAAGAAAAGGAAACTACCACATTTTCAGAATTTGCCAAGACTGCTGCAAACTGAAGAACTTTCTCTTAATATCTGAATCAAAACAGTCTTGGTTTCAAAGACACACTTCAAAGAACGTAAAGGCAGGACTGTCATCTCCTAGATGAAGGAACTGTGACCCTGAAGTACATTAAGATTCACTGCAGTCAAAGACAGGAAAGCTCTATTAAATTACAGGGACACCATAAATTTCATGATACTTCTTCAGATTTACTTCTCATGATATATATACACACTTTTCATGACATATACTTCTCATGATACTTTAAATTTATAAGTCTAACCCATATTTATAAGCAATACCTAAGATTTCTAAAAATTAATGTTTTGGGAAAATTCCGTTTTTCATCACTTGGACTTTGTATTTTGCCATACTTTTTTTTTGTAGGTAGTCTCATGATTAAGCTGCTGGTCATCTGTACTTTCTGTTACATGCTGCTATAGGAATCATTACTGCTCTAACAGAAGCTCAAGAAGCATGTAGAGCAGTTCTGTTCACAGATACAAGCAAAGTGTACAAAGGATAGTTTGTAACAGTGAGACAGAGAACTAATAAAGAGAAAAGGGAACATGTATGAAAACCTATGCAAGTTCTTTAGCAGCTGTCATTTATTACAGCCTGACCTCAGGTTAGTGACCTAAAAAAGCACACCCACTTTGTCAGCATAATCTCATTCATTTGAAAGTCACATGACCAAATTGCTCTCTACTATGTACTGTTCATTGACAGATGTTACACACCCTGTAGCATTGGAATACCTCTCAGTAGTGAATTAACCAATGAGCACGACGCTATCACAAACCTACACAGAAACCTACTCTACTGCCAACCTAACAAAGCAGTACTTACTTTTTACCAGACCTTTAAAAATACTTTTTTTTAAATATTAAGCTTTTGAATTGTTGCATCTGAGTTTTTTGACAAAGAAATGTATAAGTTTCATCAATTTTTTTAACAATGTAAAGATATCAAAGCATTTTGTTTAGAAACATTGTAAAGTTAAAATGAAGCTCTTCAACAAAGTTATTTCATTTTTTTCCCCAAAATGATCTTTCAGGATTACAGGGCATTTATAGACATGCTCCAGGAGGCAGCGGGGGGGGGGGGGTGTCCGACTTTTAATTACTGCAGCTCGCCACTTGAATTGCCTGAGCATCACGTGTATCAGCATCCCCACGCTGAAAAAATGGCAGCGAGGCACTCTAAACTAAAGCTTATTCAACAAACTTTAGCTCAAGCGCCTTGCTGCCATTTTTCAGCACAAGGATGCTGATACACGTGATGCTGGAGCATGGTAATTACTACACTCCAGCAGACTCGATTAATCACCCACTCTGACACACTGGATTTACAGCATGTCGGAGCAGACTCCCTACACATGTACAGGAGCCCAAAGTTTCATGAGAAGTGCCAGAATGAAAGTCACCTTTTGAAACCTTAGGATAACTTAAAAAATGCCAGAAGTACCTCCAGAATAAATATTCCAAATTTTGACCAGAACTAATTTAGAAATTTTTCCAAAGTTCTCATCTCTTTAGCAGCTGACTACTTTACATACATTAATGAATTTATCCCCATATTCAATGATTCAGGTTATTATTTCCATTTCATAGATTGAAATGAGGTACAAAGATTAAGTGATTTTCCCCAAGGTCAGACAGGAAGCCTATGGTAGAATCATAAAAAAATAGGACTGGAAGGGACCTCATCAAGTTGTCTAAGACAAGGATGTTCCTGGACAAACTATCCTAGACAAAGATCAGTCTAACTTGCTCTTAACTTCCAAAGATGGAAATTCCACAACCACTTTGGGTGGCCTGTTCTTATGCTTAACTACCCTCATGAGAAAGTTTTTTCTTAATATCCAACCTAAACATCCCCTGTTGCAATTTGAGACCATTGCTCCTTGTCCGGTCCTCCAAGTACCTGAGTACCAAGGCCCAATGCCTGAACCATCAACCCTCTTTAAATGTCTTTATTTTAGATAAAAATAAAAACAGATATTTTACATAGTATTCTAAGCTGATATCAAGTCCAAATACAACAAAGAACATAACAGGAACAATACAAGCATCACTTTAAGGAAACAATCTAAGCACTGCCAAACATTATCTTAAAAGGTGGCTACTTTCTGATAATGGTGGTAAAGAGTTCTGCCAGTACCTCTAGGAGTACCCTGGGGTAGTTTCTTAAAAGTGAACAACTAGTTGGAGTAGATTCTTGTACACATTTCTCACATAAGAATGATCACTTGCCTATGTAACTATACTCTTGTAGCTTTTTAGGAGGGATTTTTTGTTCTGGTTTTAATTTTATGATGTGAAGAAACAGGAAATAAGTTGATGCTCTTTATAGCATGGATCTTCTCTCTTCATCTGTTCTGTAAGGACATGTAGCAGTTGCCTGATGTTGTAGTTTGACTCTAATTGATAGGTACCAACTTCCTTATTGTCCTACAGAACACGAAAATTATCTTAAAGATATGTTTTCTGTCCAAGAATGAACATGATAGTTCAATGCATGGTATTTTTCAGCAACAGTCTTAGTAACAAAGCATGATGGGTAATTATCCTTACTATATAAAACTGTACAATAAATGTAGTACCATCCTTTTACCCCATTAAGGTATTTTCCTCTTTTGAAAAGAAGCTTGTATAGGTACTTAATCCATAATTATATTTTAAGCCAACTTCTTTCAAAAAAACTCAAATTTCTAGTTTTTAGTTCTGCAGCCGCAGGAATGCACAACATACCCTTCAATTACAGGCTACTCTGCTCTTGAAGTTAGACACAACATTCAAATATACAGCACTGCTGGTCTTTACATTACTTGAAGAACAGGACTCTTACAAATGTAACTTCTGACAAGTCACATAGATGCAAAACATAACAAAACTCAGTGCAAAATTAAGAGATTTGCTCAGTCCTCAACAAAGTGATGCCCTAATTTTTTAGTTACGCACACTGATAGCCAGATCTAAGAGAGATCCCTACATAATGCAATAATTATCTGCATACAATTTCCTATACACACACATGCACACATTAGGGCTGTCAGTTAATCACAGTTAATTTACACAATTAATGCAAAAAAAGTTACCATGTTTCATAGATTTCATAGACAATTAGGGCTGGAAGGGACCTCGGAAGATCATCGAGTCCAGCCCCCTGCCCAAAGGGCAGGAAGTCAGCTGGGGTCATAGGATCCCAGCAAGATAA
>NW_017728913.1:35473876-35488132 GCF_001723895.1 Crocodylus porosus | reverse complement strand
CATAGAGCTAGCCAGCATAGCACTGCCAAGCCTACAAGGCTGAGTACAAGGGGAGAATGACATCCTGGGATTTGCCTGAGAAGCATCTATGGATGCAAGCCAGCATTTTGGTCGCTTTACTAGCCACAGCATCGCATTGCAGGCTCATGGTTCACCTTGTGATCAATGATGAGGTAGCTAACCCCTACAACATCTCCTGAGTGTGTTCACATGGGGAAGCCACAGTGCCTAGGTATTTACTCTGCTTCAGACTATGGATAATGGCTTGAAAAGTGTCTGACTGACTTGGGAATCCAAGTCCCACTGATTTAGCTCCATTCCTGAACCAAGTCCTGAAAAGAAAGCTGGGAGAATAAGTGATCTGAGCTCTTTTCACATTTTTTATACTGCAAATCAGAGGGAACTGGGGAAAAGGCTGAAATGCACTGATGATGGTTCTACAGTATTTACCAGAAAGGTTAATATTCAGATTTGGACTATTTCCTCTATTACACTCAATCACTTTTGAGTGATGCCAGATGTAACAATTCTGGCTTAAATTAACCATGAAAGTTGATTATGTCCATCAGCCAATTACCATATTATACGTCCATGTACCCAAATACAACATCAACTGCAATTACTTTCAGATTATTACTGGGCCAAGGATAGTCTTAATTTTAATTAATTGGACAGCAGCCACCACATTATCAAATTAACAAATAGTTTCTACAGCTTAGTGAACGGCTTTCTTACGTTGTTTCATAAATGAATAAAAAAAACTTTCTTTTGCATAACTTTACTTTCATTAATCACATTAACACTTTTCTGTTACCACATGTAACAGAACGGGAAGATCTTGGACAGGAAGATCTTGGAGAGAATCACCAAGGAGCACATATGTGGGGGGCCAGCAGGGGAGATCATGCTCAGGGGCAATCAGCATCGGTTCATCAAAGGCAGGTCTTACCTGACCAACCTGGTTGCCTTTTATGAGCAGGTGACTAAATCCTTGGATGATGGTGTTGCCATGGACATAATCTTTCTAGACTTTAAGAAGGCCTTTGACATTGTCTCTCACCCTATCCTCATCAATAAATTAACCGACTGTGGCACTGATGCCTACACAGTTGGATGGGTAAAAAATTGGCTGATGGGGCACACCCAGAGAGTAGTGGTGGATGGGTTGTACTCTACCTGGCGAGATGTGAGCAGTGGGGTAACCCCAGGGCTTGGTCCTCGGGCCAGCACTGTTTAACATCTTCATCAGTGCCATGGACAAAGTAGTGGAAAGCAGGCTGTCCAAGTTTGCTGATGACACTAAGATGTGAGGCGAGGTGGACACACTTGAAGGGAGAGAGAGGCTGCAAATAGATTTAGACTGACTACAAAAGTGACAAGAATAGGATGGGATCAATGTAAACAAATGCAGGGTGCTACACCTTGGGAGAAGGAATCCACAGCATATATACAGGCTGGGGAGTTCCCCTCTTGAAAGCACAGAGGCGGAAAGGGATCTTGGAGTCATTGCTGACTCCAAGATGAACATGAGCTGCCAATGCCAAACTGCAGTCAGCAAGGCCAGCAATTTTTTTTACCTTGGCAATTTTTACAGTTAGGGTGGCCAAAATCTGGAACCAACTTCCCAGGGAAGTGGTCCTTGCCCCTACCTCAGGCAAATTCAAGAGGAGGTTGGATGATCGCCTGTCTGGGGTCTTGTGAACCCAGCATTCGTTCCTGCCTGTGGCAGGGGGTCAGGCTAGATGATCTGTTCAGGTCCCTCCTGACCCTACCTACTATGAAACTATGAAAAATAATGCTTTCTTATTTGGAATCTGAAATTAGTCCATTCTCTACAGCAGTGCTTCCCAACCTTTTCCCCAACACAACCCCATTTGCTCAACATGGCCCCTCACTCCCTGCACCCCTGCAACTCCATCCACTGATACTCCAACCCCATTCGGGGTCCTGACCCACAGTTTGGGAACTGCTGCTCTAGACACTTAGCAAATTTTTTTTTTTATTTGTTATGTTTCTCAACATGCTGAAAAAATAAGGGACTCCTTTCGAAGCCCAAAACATTCAAAATTGTTACTGGCCATAAACATTCAAGTGAATAAGGATGAACTGAAAAACGTGCTTACGTGTCTTCCTGAATCAAGGCTATAGATTTCAGAGAACAAGCCTAACAACTAGGGTGTGCTTTTACATTTGATATTCCTTATTGCACTCTGCTTTTCAGTGTGCCATGAGGAAAAGCAGGGATCCAACAGATCATTAATCAACTCTGTAGTAACAGTATTGCTTGTAGTATATGTGTCATGGTATCTTATTAATGTACACTAACAGAAACAGGAATGTGCTATTATATGTAAAATATTTTTTATGAAGATTTGCACTGATTTTCTGCATAAATTTATGAATAATGTTAAATAATGAGAAAGCCATTGTTACCCGTTAAATAATGAAAAGCCTCAAGTGAGTTGAATGGGCTACAAATACATTTAAATGTAAGCATGTGCAAACATTTGCAGCATTAGGCCTTTCTTGGTAAAAATCCTGAATACTCTATATTCAAATATAGGGCTATGTATAGACAATCAAAAAGCTTGAGGATAAATTGATTCAATCTTTGCAAGTTAGTCTAAGCTGCATACATTTAACTGATAAGCAAAAGAACAGCAGGGAGCTGCCACAGGGAAATGGGAAAAACATGGATTTCCCCTTTTACCCGAGGAAAACACGGATTTTTCATTTTAACAGAGAAGCCCACAGATTTTCCACTTTTGCAAAGAGCTCTCTGCAGGGTGCAGAGTTCCAGCCTACAAGGGGCTGGGGGGAGTGGGAGGACAGCGGTCGGGTAGGGGGCGCCATATGCATGTATATGTACGTGGCCACCAGGCAGCCTAGAGAGCAGCTCCCACAGTTAAGTCTGGTGGTGGGAGAAGGGGGATTGAGGACCCCATAGGGAGGGAGTGCGTGAGCTGGGAAGGTCTGGGGCTGCTGCCCAGCCGAGGGAGTATGAGGCTTAGGGCCTAGAGCCAGAATGTGCAGGGCCCCAGCAGGGAGCAGGATGGGGCCACAGGCAGCTCGTTAAGGGGGTGGGGCCACTGCATGCACTCCTGGAGGAGGAATGGGGGGGGCATGTGCCCCCCAGGTCTGTACATGGGGTGAGGGTGGGCACAGGCTGCCTGCTGAGGGCTCAGGCTCCCTGCCCTGCTGCCCTCCCCAAGAGCCTCTGCAGCCTGGCAGGTGCAACCCAGCCACTGCAGGGCAAAATGCGGCTGCACAGGAAAGCTCATTGCCACTACGAGCTGTGCTGCCATGGCAAGGTGTCCCCTGCCCATGTGGCAGTAGCAGCGGGGGCAGTGACACAGGGTTGTGCTCCTCGCTGCTGCCACACGTGCAGGGGATGCCTCTTCAGGGCAGCACAGGGCTTGCAGTGGCAACGAGCTTTCCCACACAGTCCAACTCTGCCCTGAAGCACAGGGGCATACCCACCAGGCTACAGAGGCCTCAGGGGAGGGCAGCAGGGCAGGGAATCCAAGACCACAGCAGGCAGCCAGTGCCTGCCCCCACCCTGTGCACAGATCTGGGGAGTACTGGCTCCCCCTGCCTCCCCGAGAGTGCACACAGCAGCAGGGAGCCAGCACCACCCACTGTCTGAGCCCTCAGCAGGCAGGCAGCAGGGGGGGAGCCGGACTCCATGCTCTGCTCCACTGCAGTAGCCATGGCCTCCCATGGATGGCAGCCAGGCCTCGGACGCTACTGTAGGGGGGAGGGGTCTGCAGACCCAGGTCCCTGGCCCCAAAGCCCTGGCAACTGGGGGCCCCCTCCGGCAGTGCTGGGGGGGCAGGGGTACCATCAGAGCCAGGGAGATTGTGGGGAGGGGAGGAAATGAGGGGCATCTGCAGGGCTGGGGGGCTGTCGGTGGGAAGCGAGCAACACTGGTCATGGGGCTGCAGGCGGGGAGTTAAGGACCTGCATTCTGTGAGCTATGGGGGGCAGGGGGAGCTCTGATTTTCCATAATAAAAAACCCAAAAATCAAATACCACAATTTATAGGTATTTAGAATTTATTGTATTATAGAGATTGAGGCATTGATCAGGCTTCCAATTTGCTTCCAAACTAAATATATCAAGAAAACATTGTGTTCAACTGATACCGATATACATAGTTGCTTTCATTTTAATCACGAATTCTGCGTTTTTAAAATCAGAGAACATGTGATTTTTTTAATCAGAGAATTTGTGATATTTTAATCAAAGAAAACCAGGATCCCTGATGAAGAGATATTCACTTTCAATTCCAGAAATGCAGCCACATGCCTGCGGTGGCTCAGGCCAGAAGCCAGGAGGGAAGGGGTGGAGGGAGGAGCCAGAGCATGCCTCCCTGCCCAGAAGAAGCAGACAGCTGGAGCCAATACTAGCCCGCCCACTCTGTGAAGGCTGGGAAGGTGCAAAGCACCCTGGGAGACTGAGTTAACTTGAATCTGGAGGGGATCCAGGACAGAAGTTCAATAAACCAATTTAGCCTAAATCAGTTGTCTGATACTACATCCATCCAGGTTCATCTTAAACCAGTTTTGGCCATTTTGAAAGCAGTTTATGTGCACTGAACTTCTGTTGTGTTACAGATTTGAACCAGTTTCTGATCACTTAAACCAGAGTATGTGTAAATTCTGTCCGAAAGCACAAAATAGCCAATATTTCATTTCAATAATACTACTTTTTTCCTTCTCAAAAAGGGTAATAAATTGCATACAGTATCCATGAAATTTAAAGTAGCCCAAAACTTTTAAAATATATCTTAAGCAGAAGGAGCATCTTAAAGCATAGACGGCTTAGCACACTGTCATACGCTGCTTTGTAACAGGCATAAATAATTATTATCACATATTAATTTGCAGGTGGAAATAAAATGTTAATAGATTTGGGTTTTGGGAGAAAGAGAGAAGAACTTTGGGACAAGTAGAAAATCTGAGCTGTGCAAAAGAATGATCAGTTCTACTGTTGCTGTGTTGTCA
Source organism: Crocodylus porosus (assembly GCF_001723895.1). Taxonomy (NCBI): domain Eukaryota; kingdom Metazoa; phylum Chordata; order Crocodylia; family Crocodylidae; genus Crocodylus; species Crocodylus porosus. Next base: position 35,483,126 of record NW_017728913.1, on the reverse strand, counting down.
GTCATAAGGAACATGCTATTTCAACTAACAGGTTCTGTATGTGACATCTCAAAAAACCCCAGAAGTGTAGATACTGCAGATTCACTTATTGCCATTTGCCTTTCAAGCATAGTATTTCAAGATGCATCCAAAATATCACTCTTCTCCAGTATTCTGATTGTACATAGAAACATGCTGGAATTATATGAAACAAAATCCTGCCTAGCAATGTAGTGTCCAGTGACTCTTGGTAACTCACAACAGTGGCTGTTTTTTCCAGAAAATCACAGGTGCTTTAAACTGGGATGCTTGTATATGTATTGCTGGCAGACAAATGAAATGTCAGTTCTAGCAGACATCAATACAATCTTATTACAGTTAAGTCTAAAAGCACTCAAACCTGTAATTAATATACTAGTTGCTAAGATCTGTCCAAGAAAGATGACTGAACAGCACAGAATGAGACTGCAATAATGATTACACCTCAACTTTGAAATGTTAATTAAAAAATCGTTAGCGTCACAAAGTAAAATATACCTTACATTTCCTGTGCTGCATTACAAAGAAGCATGACATGAATTCCTTCTTTCCCTACTAAGCAGATTTTTGTAACAATCTTTTCCATCCTAAAAAGAAGCAAGATTAAGGTATTCTGGGCCTAATCCTGGCAGATACTCAGTACTCTTATACTCAGATACTGAATACACTGAACATCAGCCTGAGGTATTCATGACACTGAATACCTTACTCAATGTTTGCTCCCAAACTTAAGATGTCATGAGCACCCGCAGCTCCTGCTTCAAATCAGTGGGAACTGTAGATGAGCAGCTGCGCCACAGATCTGGACCTTTATGTTCCAGTTGCACAAGAGCAATTAAATGTTGTCTTCATATGTTTTTGCAATATACAAAAGAGCTTCAATAGTCTTTATATTTTTGTTCCTAGACTATAAAGCTGGGAGATATTTTGATCTCTTTGTCTAACCTTCAGAATAACGGACTATAAGACCTCCCTGAATTAATTCCTATTTCTACTAAAACGTATTTGTTGGAAAAACATCTGCTCCCAATTTAAAAGCTTCTAGTAAAAGGTAACTACAAGGAAGATGCCAAGTAAGTTGTTCCAATAGTAAACTGCTCCAAAGGTTTATCATCATCATTATTAAAAATATTAGCCTCATTTAAATTGGTCTCTTTACAGCACTGGATTTCACTATACCTTTGCATACAGCAAAAAAAATCTTTTGATCAAATTTCTGTTCTTCATACAAACACTTCAAGACTGATCAAGTCATCCTTTAAACTTCAGTCTGAGAAGCTAAAGAGCCTGAGCTCCTTCAGAGCCAGTTTTCCAAACTTCTAATAATTTGTAAAGCTCTTTTCAGAGCATCTCTAATTTTTCAACATATAAACCAAAACTGAATGATGTACAGTCACACCAGTGGCAATACTGTACAACCTTCCTACTCTCACTAAGCATTGTCCTAGTTATACATCCAAGAACTGCATTACCCTTTCTATTCAAAGGAGCATGCTAACATCTCGTCTTCATCTGATTATCCATTATAACTCTCAAGAACTTTTCATGCTGGAAACAAAAACATCATCTTTGTGCCATCATAAAAAGTCTCATGGCAGCACAAAGCCCAAGCAAATGGATGCCTGTGTCCCTTGTCTCACCACAACTGCCCAAAATTGCAGCTGCAGCAATGTACAGTAAAAATTTGTGCTGTTTTTTGTGGCAGATGTCTGTTCACTTTATGGTAGGAGAGCACTCTCTGGCTGCCCTAGGCAGGAAGTCCCAGGGCTTCAGGGGCCCAAACCTACATACCCTGGTTATTTCCCTGCAGGAGCAGACCCCCACAAAGTCCTGGGAGTGCCAGCTCAAGTTTCCCCACTTGGAAGCACCCTGGGAATCCCTCTGCAGAGAATTACCTGCCAGCTCATGAACTGCTGTGCCCCGACTCAGAACAATGGTCAAAAATATGTGTCACCCACTGAAGTGGATCAGCTGTGCCAAGACACAGTACAGCTGATCCTGCCCCAAGGCTGATGTCTGTTTATAGCCTCAGTGCCACTGGTTCCCATAATAAAGCCTCAGTCCTGAAAGGATGGCCTGTATCTTTGTTTCTAAAGTTATAACCTTCTAGTCAGATGTACCATTATTATTTTATGTTTTTTATCTTTTGGTAAGTCGTAGATAGAAATACCAAATAGAATAATGCCAAGATCGTATTAGATACATGACACTTGATATCTTATTTTTATAGTAAGGTTCATCCATTCAATTCCCAATTAATAACAAGACGTATCAGTTAAGACCGCAGTTTTCAGCAAGTTTTCTGATGATTCAAGATGAGATTATCTGACTGCAGTCTAACAAGCTCATAACTGTAACATTTTGGTTTTAGATGCTGTCATAATTTTACCTTCTCTGCAATATCAACAGTAGTAGAAAATGTTTTATCTTTATTGTAGATGCATCTCAAACACACCAGGAAGCAAGCATAAAAAGCAAAGAACATCCCTTGTTGACTATTTCAAACCATTTGTCATACTGAATAGGAATGCCACTGAAATTTATTCCATCTCAGTGCTCCTTCCTGTCTTTTGCATCTCTTCTCTTTTAACCAATTATATTGTGACAATTATAAATGATGTCTTACTCCTGTGAACAGAATTAGACTATCTTGTGGAGATTCCCATTCCATCTTTTTTTTAATATAGAAGGGGAAAAAAACTTGTCTTCAAAAGACTTCTGAGCAGGTTCTAACACCTTACACTGTTGAATAGCACTCTGTTCTGCAAGTAATGCTTTGGATAATGCTAGAACTACTTGTACACGTAAAGGTTTGCTAAGGGGACTATAAGGTTCACAATCAAACATCTTCTTCTCCCAGTTAAGACTCACCTTCTTTCAGGGCTTTATCCATGTTGTGCGAAATCACCACTCTTCTTGATTGCACCAATTCATGCGAGTTTCCAGACAAGTGACTCTGAAATAAAGAGAATATTTATAAAACAGAAGTTGGTGGAATAGTGTTAAAGAACCTAAAAATACTACTGCATCACTTCAGACCTGAGGAAAGGTACAGGAGTACTCAAAAGCTCATCTTTCTCTCTCTCTCCCACAGATGGTCCAATAAAAGATATCACCCATAAAAGTCTTTGCTTCTCCCATTTTTCCCCCAATTCTCACAGCTACAACATAGCCTCAAGCACTACTACTGCATCACTTGCCCTTTACATAAGTCACTGCTTTACTTATATACACACACATACATACACACACATTCATGAAACAATACATATATGAAACAATGATCTTTCCTATAAGGCTGGTCTGGGCACTTTAAAGTAACAACCTCAGGAAATATGTGGGTTTAATTTCTTTGATTAGCAAAATGTGATTTTTTAAAATTTTGTTTTAATTGAGAAGGGAAATCATCCTTTATTTACAATCCCATAAATCAAGAATAGGATACTTGGCAGGTCCAACACCCTAAGCAATTAAAAACATTCTAGTAAACAGCAGTGTTTTTTTATAGCTTTATAAGATCCCAACAAGACAGATTTAATGGATCAGCAGTTCATTTGGATACAAAGAAAAATGTTGCACCTTGCTATTCTACATCAAGAGGCCAGTAGCAATTACAAAACCTTTGCAGCATTCTGTTAAAACATGTTTCATTCAGCTCAGGGAAGTATTTTAAAATTAAAGTAAGACATTAAATTTTTTCTAGAGCAGCGGGTTTTAACCTTTTCTCATTTGTGGACCCCTAAAAAATTTCAAATGGAGGTAAAGACGCCTCCAAATCATAAATATAGGTATTTACATACTTTTGATTGATCACAGCCATCTTTCGTGGGCCCCTGGGGTCCACAGCCCACAGGCTGAAAAATCACTGTTCCAGAGTATACTTCATGACTAGTCCAAAATAATACTAGCCATAAGCATCTATGGACCGCTGATTTTTAAGCTGCCTTCCTAAACGGATATTTGAAAATACAGTATTATAAGACATAAGAACAGATGAGTATATGGAGGAACACTCTCCAAAGTGTAATTCTAATGGTGTACCAACAAGGGATAGATAAAAGGTGAAATTTCAGCTCTCTCTATATGTAAAGCAGTTTTAACTACAGCAAAAATAGCATGTGCCCAAATTACCATCAATCCAACTTAATTCTTATTGATATGGGACTGGATCAGTGGCAAACCAGTCCAATATATATTGATTGGAGTCCACATACCTATTAACAGGAGACTGTTTATGCAGGGATAAAAGAGAGTCTCAAGTTAAGGGAAGTTACACTGATACAACTTCTAAATATAGAAAAAGATTCAACCCTACGTTGCAGAGGACACATTAGAATTGTGTGACCAATAGATGTTTTGAAGAGAAAAAATAGCGATAAAATGTTTCCTATGAATTAAGGCCAAAAATCTCCCTTTCACAAAAAATAAAATGACATCCCTATTAAAAAAATACCCAAGTGCTCAGTATCTTCTGATATGAAACATGACTATCCTTTTATTAAGATATATATGCATAAAGTTCAGCACAATATATTTCTAATAAAGTTATGATCATAGCATTCAGGTGCTAGCATTCTAACAATAATTATAAAAAAAAATAGGATAATCAATTAATAAACCTTACAGTATTTTGGAATGCCCTTTCATCTAAAACCTAAGACTGTCAGGACTACTAAAGGTCATGCACAAGAAAATGATTTGTTTGACTCTCAAAAAAGCAGCAGGTTCAGATAGCTGAGGCTTTTCTGAACACCCTCTCAAGCCTGAAAAATATTATTGAAAATATCTGAGAATTCTGATTTGTTATTTTTAACAACTCATTTCACTAAACATTCTTCACAAAGCAAATTTGTAATGCTGGACAGGATCTCCATGCTTTGTTTACAGAAGGAAGTAAAAAGAATCTAAAGAGAAACAGGAGGGGTGAGGGGAGGCTGTTAACTGCATAATATTTACAATTTAAATAGTTCACTTAATTTAGCAGAATAGGACTTGGGAGAAACCTAGAAAAAAAAAGTTATACCAGGGTTTTTTTCTATACCCAAAGTTACAATACCTTGTTCTCTAACACATATACTCATCTATATCAGAAACTTCCACTAGGTATATTTTGCTATTCTAAAGTAACTCCAAAGAGCAAATGCCAAATTTCTACTTCCAAATACAATCTAAAATAATAAAACTATAAAACAGAATTCCTACTGTTTCTCCTCCATTCAGTGCCTCCTCTTTACAAGCAGAAGAAAGAACATCAGATAGATCCTTTAAGAGGAGAGCCGTTATTGCAGCTGGAATTGCTCCATATCTCAAGCACAATAATCCAATATACCCAATCTCACAAAGTGAGTTTAGCTCACAATTTGATCCTTTTATATTTCAATCTTAAAAATCCTCTGCTTAGACACAAAAAGGTTATGCCTCAGTACTCAATGTGCAGTATTTCAATTAAATGCAATCTTACTTTTCAACTTGCAGAAATGCATTTTACTGAAATTTATTCTATGTTATTTGCAGGGTTATCTTATGAATGGCAACAAGTTTTCCACTTAAAATCAAGCACAGCCAACCAGAAGGGAGAGGGAGTGATAATCAGTCAGAAAGACATCTGAACAAAAACGAGCAACTGAAAGAACTCAGGTAAGGAATGAATACAGTAAGTAACAATGATGATAAAAGGATACCTACATAGAGATAAAATGTACAATTTAAAGGACACAAAGTGAAGGCACTGGATAGAAGCTGCATTGTGCTGGATTCTCTGAGACATGCTGCATAGCAACACAGGAGGCTGTGCAGGTGATAGACAGGGCAGCAGTGCCAGGTTGAGAGAAAACAACTTCAGATGGGCAGGGAACAAAAAGAAAAGTAAAGTAAATCTTAGCTCAGCTATTTTTACATGCAACATTCAGAAGACAGTAGAGTGGAATTCTAGCCAACAAATTAACATGCATGTTTATTCATATTAGCAAGAAATGCTTTTCCATTCTTACCCTTAAATGAGATTCTGCTATGTGTTGTCTTCATTATTTAATACTATGAAGCAAAACTTAAGAGCACATCCACAACAAAGCAAGTACTAATTTTGATACCAAATATCAAACACAAAGGCCCCCAACCTCCAAACATGACAGATAAAGGGTGCATAAATATCCCTTCTAGCACAACCACTGAAATGTTACCTTATTTTTTAAACAAGAACAGTTCAGCTCTGCTGGTGTTAGCAAAGGTAGCATAGGCACTCTCGGGACACTATGATAAAGAAGCCAGAACATAGCCTAACATCAGCACTGATATCACTGCTAGCAGAGGTCAAAGAGCACCCACTCTAAAGCAAGAGTGGGAGGATTTCAGAAGATCCATGGCTCAGATACAGCCTTAGAAATCCAGCAAAGTAAGAAACCCAACACATGCTGCTACAATGTACACTGAACAACTCTCATGAACTATAACTAAAACTGTCTTATATGCTCCTTCATAGCAAATGAAAGACAGAAATGTCCCGGAGCCACATATATTGGTTGGCTTTGTATATCTGGTAGATTTTAGAAGTCAGGCATTTCTCTTTTTTCTAAGACCCTAATTCAGACAAAGTTCCACTGTCCTACTTTCCGACATCTAACAAATGCAATGGACAACCTACTGTACTAAGAATAAATATCCTGCAGTTCTTTACTAAAGGCTTAATTTTCCTCTCATTGAATAAAAGGCTTATTAGTTGCTCACTGAACAATTCTCAATTAAATATAAACCGTGCATGCAAACGGAACACACTGAGCCTAGGTACAGACATTCGGGGTGGTAAGATAGCATTAAAAATGACTACCTGATCTAACTTAGTTTTCCCAGGTATGGACCTTACATTTAGACCAACTAAACAAGGGATCTAAGTACAAACTGTACAGAAGTTTAGAAAGTCTGGATCACTCTAAAAAACAGCTGACCTGATCTAAGTTAAGTGTACCTCCGAGGTAGTCTAACTTAGATCGGGTCCAGGGAGACCAGTCTAACTGAACTTCTGTGCAGTTCCTTGTGCAGCCACAGGGTTTGGAAAGCCCAGCTGCTGGCTCCAGACCCAGGGCTGTGCTTTTGCTACCTGCCCCCTGGCACCAGGCTATTTTTAGCCCCATGGCCCCTCCCCCACATGGATAACCCCCAACAATGGACCAGCCAACCTCCACCCTGTGAGCCCACCACTCTCAGTACTGGTTTTACTGTCATTTGCCAGTGCCAGAAACTGATCAGGGCAGGGCAGAATGTGGAGGTGGAGGGGGTAGGTTCACTGTGGGGGTTGTTCATCTGGGAGTGGGGGAGCAGGGAGTTAAAATAGGCCCTAGACCTGGGCAGGGGAAAGCCCCCCCCATCCCACCCACAGCCCATTAGCACTCCCAGCCCTACCATAGATCACACTAGCCCCCTCCTGATCCCCCCAAGCCCTCCTTCAGACCCCACTAGCTTCCTCCTGATCCCCCTCCACCTCCCATAGACCCACCTTGCCCCAATCCCCCTGAAAGTGTCCCACTAGCATCCCCCATCCTGACTTACCATAGATTTGGCAGCCATTTTTAATGCAATCTAACTTCCCTAAACATCTGTATGTACCTTAGCACTGATCAGAACAGTAAGACATCATACATCAGCATCCATGAAGACAGATTATCAAGTTTCTGATCCTTCTATAAAATTTGGCAACAGAAAAGGGAAAGAAGAGGGAATGAGGAGGACATGGCTACTTACTGGGGACACTGGTCTGAGGAACATTTCTAATTCTTAAAGCTTTTTCACTCTTGTTTTTGTTTATATACAGAAAGGAAGCATGTATTTCTTAAAATCTTTTGTTCTGTTCCCTGTTTGTTACACTTGGGAATGGTACTACTGTACACACAGACAACAATAGCCTTGGAGGCTTGAAACAAAATCCAAATTGGCATTTAACCAGAATCCTAGACTGTGGGTTATTGGGGTTTTTTTTCACTATCTTTCAATCTCCTACTGATGCAAAAATTATGAAGCCAAGACCATTTATTGGTGTAAAACAATTTTGTTCACTAAAAACCGTCTTTAAAATAACTCATGCATAACTATTACATGAGAATTAAGTAGCTGTATTTACATAACTTTTTTAATGGGGGTGGGGAGAAATGGAAGATAAAGTGAATGAACAGCAGCATCAGCTTAACAGTTTTCAACATTCAGAAATCAAAAGCAATTTTCCAAATGTGACCTGACAGATAGTTGTTTGTACTGTGTGTGTTTGTCTAACTTCAGCCCTATGTGTACTTAATTCTACTCCCAAGCTTACCCAGATAAGTAATTAGCAATAAGTTATGTTACACTAAAACAAGGAAAGCAAAACCAGAATGCAAGTAAGAACATAATATACTATAACTGTACCTGGTGCAAAGCATTTTAAATTTTAACTGCTGGTCCAAAAGACAAAGTCAAATCTATTTTAATGTGCAAAAACCAATATCCAATTACTCACAGATATGCTTGCTCTATCCAATACTGTAGTCATTAACATTCTTCTTTATGGATGTCAGTCTCCTGCTGTATGCTACTGTTGGACTGAACCTTGGTAATCAAGAGTTACTGCTTCTAACAACGTTTTACTAAATTTTCCATGACTTCACTTTTCACTGAGCAGGTTGTATTTTCCTACTATTAAGAAATATTATTTCATGCATGTTCCTGAAGCAGCACTTCCGTTTCCAAAGGAACTACCATAATAATGGATTTAAAATACCTAAGATTTATTTTGGTCACAAATTATGCACCAGTCACTCTTAGGACTAGTCTGCATGCAGTTCTGAAGTGGTATCAGTTCTAAAACTACAGGCAACCCATGCTTAATGCTGTTTCGCTTAGCGCTATTTTGTTATAATGCTCATTTTAAATTGATACCTGCTTTCACTTAGTGCTTAGCCATTTTCATTATAATGTTCCTGGTCGCTATCTTGGGTCATTAAAAACAATTGCGGTCGCCATCTTGGGTCGTCAAATACTTTGTTTTGTTTAATGCTCATTTCACTTAACGCTCAGTTTTTCAGGAACCAATTACGAGTGCCAAGCGGGGGTTGCCTGTATCAGTTTAGAAATTAGGGGTGCACCAACAGATTTTTGGGGTCAATACTGATAGCCAATTTTTAAGGAGGCATGTTAGCCACTACCAATCCAATTTCGAATATGAAGCCCTGCAGCTTGAAGAGCAGTGTCCAGCTGATAAATCTGTTGT
>NW_017728913.1:35461666-35473776 GCF_001723895.1 Crocodylus porosus | reverse complement strand
GGAAGGAGGAGGGAGACAGGGCAGATCAAGGCCATATTAGGCCAATTTCTGATACAGTCAATTTTGTTTATATTGGTGCCGATCCAATATCGAACCAAGGTATCGGTGCACCGCTAGAAATCAGCACATGTAAAACTTTCAAATAGCCTGAAAGCAATTATATCAGCATTCAATGCTTAGATATATTTTTGTTTCCACAGAACAGGGATTCTCAGCCTAGATGCCAAACACCCTAGGGTGCCTTGAGACATTTTCAAGGGTGCCGCAGAGTACCAGATGTTAGCACTGTTATGTTATCAAATATGTTTCACAAGATCAACAAAGAGATTTCAAAGAGCAGTCCAAAGTGTCAACAAAATTCTGACGTTGTCTTTCTGAGTTTTGTTAGAGCTAGGGGTAGGCACCCACCATTTTAGGAGGTGGGCAAAAGAAAAAAAAAAAATGAACGGCACTTCAAAGGCCAATCTGAAGAAATGGAAAATTAACATCAATACCTAGATGATTTGAGCATTGACTCATTTCCCAATGGCATTATGCCAAGGCACTGATCATTTTGAGCAAACTCACCTCACTACAGAGGGGGCGGATGAGAGAAACAAAAGGGAAAGAGCTGTGACCTGCCAGCACCAGAGTCTACTCCTTCCTGGAGCTATTTGCCTCATCTGCAGAGAAACATGTAGCTTTCAAATCAGCCCCTTAAGTCATCTATGGACTCACTGATGACTTCCCTATTTACTGAAAGACTGTGCCCCAGGGACACAAACACGGGGGTGGGGCAAACCAAGAGAGACCTCAAAATTGGAAATTACTAACCTATCTCAGGTTGTCTGATGCTGACAGAACAACACCGAAGAGAAAAGCCCACGCAGTTCATCAGCCATGCTCATATACAGCTGAAGCCAGAGGGTGACATCACGGATGCCCGTCGGCCGGCTGAGTTAAAAGCTGGCACTAACAGGGAGACTGGGAGAGCGGGAAAGGCAGCAGAGGCTGCAGATGTTCTCCACGCCAGCAGCAGGCAGCACCAGCAAGTTGAAGGAGACCCCAATCAGGTAAGGACCATCCGCACAGCAGCAGCTGTCCAACAACTTCACGGGCTGCACCAGATTGCCGGGGGGGAGTCCCATCAGGGAACCAGCGGCAGAAGTGGCGGAGGAGAAGGCGGCCCAACACCCCGGGCTCCAGCTGCATAAGGTAGTAGGAAGGGAGCAGACAGAGAGGAGCAAAGGGAGCTCCCACCAGACACAAGGAGGGAAGCAGCATCAGGGGATGCAGCCAGACATTGGCTCCAGGGCAGGGAGAGGAGAAGGACTGTGTGCTTTGATCTCCCTCTTTTCTACCTGCCTCCTTTTTATTTTCATTGTGCCCTGTTTTCTTTGGTCTTCTCTGACTAGTGTACTACACCATGTCGCTCTTTTCAGTTTGTTTTCTTCTTAGTCTTGTTTTGAGTGGTAACCTGGAGCCCTGAGGTCTGGAGGACAAAATGAGCCACAAGGGTCGCTCACAGGAATTAGGTGTCAGCAGCATTGAGCATAAAGGGAAGAGCTGGAGAAGGCGAATGTCCTATGGACAAAAGAAAATAGCACCAGGTACCTGAGAGAGTAATGAGGAAAGACCATCAAGACCAGAAGGCACATCGCATTGACATCAGGTGGCCTATTTAAGGCTGGCATATAGATGGGGTGTAGGGGAGGTGGAGCCCCACAAATATCCATAAGGAAGAATGACCTATGACGAGGAACCTCCAAATGGGAGACCCCAACACTAAGGTTACATTCAAAGATGTGGCAGACAAGTTCTGGGGTACTCCCCAAGGAGACTGCAGTCCCTACCAGAGGTCACACAAAGCATCTCTGCATCCATCATCAGGTGCCTGCGCCAAGGTGGCACGTGAACAGATTTTTCGAAGCAAGATGGGCACAGACTGTCATCCTTGTACTGAGACACTACTGACCGCAATAACAAGTTCTTTGCAACAGAACTGCTCTATTATTTTTCCTTAGTCAAAAACAACTGAAAACAAAGAGCTGGTATTTTCTGAGGCATGACTTGAATCTAAAAAGGTTGAGAACAACTGTCATAGAAGCAGAAAAATTTCTGTGCCAATATAACTGTCTGTAAGAGTCTTCCATTTTAGGTATACTGGTTTCAAAATGAATATAGTTAAAGCAATATTAAAACCACATTGCCAGCCCTAATTTCTATAATGAGGAGTTTTCAGTAAGCATCACCTTAAAAAAGTTAAAGGATGCTTAAAATTAGGCAGACATGATACTTCAGCTTAAGGAAAATATTCTGAATTACATGTTCATTCCAATTTCAAGTTACAATTCATCTTCAGAAAAATCAGCATTTTAATTTACATTCCCAAAGAAATGAGGCTTCATCCATGAACACTTCTACTTCATTTTTAATGCAAAAAAGTTCTTTTACAACCACAGCAGAAGTTTGTGCACACGTCCACAAAAAATAAAAAGTTTTATCTGCCTACAGAATAGATACATGCTTTTCTCCTTTGTAAAAACGCATGGAGAGAAACAATTAGTCCTGTCTACCTGCACTACAAAATCAACAGAGATATGCTGTGAGGCCAAGTGAATCTCCATGGGTTAGGAATCAGGAAAACTAACCCCACCTCCACCGAACCTCAACTTGACCAACCAAGAAAACTCCCCTGCACACTTGCCTCCAGTCCCATCCACCCCAAGACTCCGTCTTTCTGAGCAGTCACTGTGCTTTACCTCTTTCTAAGGGAGTGGAATGACCTGGAAACACAGAACATGAAGAAGGAATCTGTGCTGCTTCAATCAGAATTAAGTTTGCCTCTTAACTAGTTCTCTTCAGGGAGATATGATACCCCTATGATACACCTATTGCACACTACCACTTTCTTTCATACAACTCATATGCCACGTGGCCATTTTATAAACAGCTAGCTAAGCCATGTTGGAAGAAAGGAAGAAAGGGAAATGCATGGTACTCCAAATAAACGGGCTTTTTCCCTGGAAAAAAAACTGTTCCCCTTTGCACATGGAAAGGTAACAGACATCAAGCAACAAGACAAGGAACTCAGTGCAATTTTTCTGGCAGAAACATTTAAATCCAATCAAACGTTTAAGCAAAAGCATTCCTTAGTCCAAGGAACACACTTAACGCAAGACCCAGATGAGATTTCGCTTTCATTACCAGGTTTAGCCTTATTAAAATTTTTCTGGGATTCCCCTGCCAGAGTTTTAGCCAGTGACATTGCAGTTATCCCAGTTCTTTGGCTCCTTAATGATGCAGCAGAGGTCATTTTTCATGAGAAGGGAGGCACCTCTAATGTTGTTTTTGTCAGTCAATGTGCAGTTGAAACATAACATGTCAATTTAATGTAATATTAAAAAATTGTAATGTCAGACCAGTTATATGGCAGAGATAAAAATGACCAAGAGGTTACATGAGCAGAAAATAGCAGAGGATAGCAAGACAAGACAACCAGAAAGTCTTTAAGGGTAGAAATAGACACTGCCAAATGAAGCAGATCAGCAGTGCTGGAATGAATCCTGACACCGTTGATCAACTTTACTGGGTGAAGTGCACATTGCCTGTTGCCCTACCCATTGATCTTGTCGGATAACAGGTGACTTGCTCCCCAGTTCCAGAGATGTACCCTCAGCCATCTCCAGGACTCCACCAGTAGTGCCCTGGCTTTCCCTGCTTCCAGAGATGCACCCTAGGATCTGAGGCATATTCCTGGAAGTGGGGGAAGTCAAGGTTCCTCACCAGCAGAGATGCGTCCCCAGCAACCACCAGGAACCCTAAAGATTGTCAAGCGCATGTCTATGGAAGTGGGAAACACGTCACCTGCTGTTCCACTAGTTCAGCGGGCTGGGCAATGGGCAATGTGTGTTTCACTCAGTGAAGCAGATCGGCTGTGCCAGGACTCATCCCAGCACAGCTAATTGTTTCATTTGGCGATGTCTGTTTCTAGCCTTAGAAACTTCCTGGTTGTTTGCTGTTCTCTACTCATGTAACCTCTTTGTCATTTCTATCTCTGCCAGAGGCAAATGTCTGGAAGTGGGGAAAGCCAAGCATGCAGTCTCAGGACTTAACCCTGCACAGGAATTCCTGGGGCATGAAGGACTGAGCCCCTCAAGCCTTGGGGGCACCTACCCAGGGAGGCAGGAGAATACAGGCAGCTCTGGCTGCCCAGGCTCTGCCACCATAAAGCAAATAGATGTCCGCCACAATAAAACAGTACAACTAATTACACACTGCATTGCAACAAAAGATACGGATGTCTAGTTGTTGTTACTTTGTCATCATAAACCTTTTTATGGTGGCAGAAAGGCAACAAGAGATGACATCTGTTTCCTCCCTCTGTAAAAAGGCCGTATGCACAATTGCAAGTCCACTCAATCACTAAGGAATAATGGGGAAAATAAACAAGACAAAGGGTTTGAAAGTTATTTGATTTCCTTGCAACAGACTTCACTAAAGAGAAAGTTTGCATCCCAAGGTTACCTTGTAGCAATCAAGGCACACAATCCTGTTCTTAAGGAAGTCTTATACGTTTCTAAGGACAAAAAGTATTCAAAAGAGCTTTAGAATAAGATATAGATATCTATATATAATGTCTGTATCACTATTGATATAGATATGTGTCAAGCAAGGGATCTGTGGAGTCGGTACCAGTTTTCCTGATCTCTAACTCACGGAGATTCACCTAGCTCCACAGCATATCTGTGTTCTTCAGTGCAGGTATGTGTATGAGTATGTGTGGCATATGTGTATGTGAGAAAGCTGTTGAAACCATAACTCCAAAACTGCAAATGCTCTGCTTAGGAAACTCCAACTGTAAGATCAAGATCTGCATAATACAGTCTTAAAAATTATCAACTATTCCTGAAAATTGGCAGATACAAAGAATTTTAGAAATAGATAATTCCTGAGAGGAGTGGAAAGAAGTACTATTGTGCTTTTTATCAATCAGGAAAAAGTTAGCCAACTGCATCCCTAAAGGCAGATTATTTAACCCTCTATGTAAAAACAAAGTAGCATACCTTCAGATGCCAACAACAGATAAGGAAAAACAAGTGAGCATTCCTAAACAAAAAGAGTTTGGAATCCTTGGTTAACAGAAACAGAAACCTGGTGATCAGCAATGAACAGCACTGGAACAGTAAAAAACAGATTCAAAATGTAAACACCAAGAAGCTTAAAAAAAAAAAAAAAAAAATCAGTGCTTTTTGAAAAGCATCCTGATAATTTGGGAAATAAGTTAGGCTGCAGAAAGGTATTACATTTTGCACTAAACAACAACAAAAAAAACCCCAACATCTAACTGTTTTAAGCCAACTGAAATTTTGGATGTTCCAATAGAACTTCTAATGATTTAATCAAAACATGACTAGGATCATTCACCAATGTACCCAGCCTTTTAGCTTCTCACAGCATTTGACAAGCAGCATATACAGCAAAAAATCCCCCATGTGATGGTTGCTGTGGCTGTAGCCAACTTATCACCACAAATCTTTTCTGACACAGAGAATCAAGCCACAAAAGAAAGAAAAGCAGAAGACTTTTTCTTCCCCAGAAGAGAACGCTCAGCTTTTTATAACATATCAGGTAACTGGCAAATGTAATACTGCCATTCTGTCTGAATCCCAAGGTACCATTTCCTATAGTCCTGGTACGAATTCTTCTATCATTTAAATAAGAAACAGAAAACAAACTTTATTTTCATCAACTCAGCAACTCCAAAGACTGGACAGTGGTTACATACAGACAGTCTGAGAAGAAATATGCGTAATATTCCTCTTGGTGCATCAGGGGGCTTATGTATATACTCCAGTGAGTTTGACTCTAATAACATGAAACAAAATGTGTTAGAGAATATATTTTATTAGAACAGTTATATTAGTTGGGAATAACGTTAGCCAAGCCTTCTGGCACAATGTGGCCTTCCTCAATTCTGGGACAGAAGCAGATACAACCTAACCTAAGTATCAGGTCGAACAATTACTTCTGTTTAATTCCATTATGTAAATGAAAATTCACAAAAGAGGAAGAGAAAGAGGACAGGAAACCTGTGGAACAAAGATAAGTTATCAGAAGTAGGCACAGACAAAATAAAGATCAATTGAAATATATCAGCCTAATTCTGTAAAAGAGAAAGACCATTCAAAAGGAAGAATGTCATTATTACTTGAAGAGAAGTTAACAGGCAGAGCAGGTAAATTGTAACAAGCCATAAAACCATCATCCATGTTAAGTGCATGACTTTAATGTCCAATAAAGCTATGAATTCTTGCTCCCAGGCCACTCTTCTGAAGATACTGCGTAGGTTTACTTTGAGTATCAGGCCTCTGAAGTCAAAAACAGTGATTTACCTGCTCTTAGTTCAGGCTATGCCCACTTCTTTCCCAGACTGAAGGAAGGGCATTTGTGTCTAAAACCTTGCCTAACATCTTCCCCTAATATGTCATTGGTTCAATAAAATATATCAAACAAACCTTGCTTCCTGCATATTTCCTGGACTATCATGGCCACAACACTACACAAATAAGCCAGGCATCCTTACTTTTGGCATTACTTAAAGCAGGACTGACCAACTTCTGGGCTAACAGGGGCTGCATAAGCCACAGACCAGGGGTGGGAATGTCACTCCTCACACAAGCTGTTCACCATGCCAGCAGCCCTCCCGATTCCATTCCCACAAATGTGAATAGCCTCCCCCCACCCCAAGCAATCCATGAAAGCAAAAGCAGACCAGCTCCCTCACCTTGCACACAGCCCCACCTCCACCTCCCAGCTAGGCATGCCTCATGGCAGCCCTTCCCCACTGTTGCACAGCCCAACTCCTCCTTTTGCGATGCAGTATGGCACCCCCGAGTCCCTGCTGTGCATGCAGCATGGACAGCCTAGCTCCCTCCCACTCTGCTACCCCATCCCCTCCCCAGGAGCAGGGGCAAGAAGCAGAAGCTAGAGAAGGAATGGGGGGAGGCCAGAGACCCCAGCCACCACCTCAGTAAGAAAAAGAACCTCATGGCTGCAGCCCGCCATTTAGAAAGCCCTAACTTAAGAGAAGTACAGCTATCCAGGCTACTCATTAAGAGTTATTGCATGATTCAGAGACAAAGCATGGGTTAAGAAATAAAGAAAAACAGTGTGCCCTGCTAATTCTTTTGAAAGAAGAACCATTTACACAGCTACACCGCAACAGAAACCTATGAAAGCATAATTTTCCTCTTAGTATTTTTTTACCCTCCCCAAGGGTTTGGGTTGGGGTTTTTTTTTAAGTCAATCAAAATCCTCTCTTCTGCAATTACACAAGTTAATTATGTCCTGTAGGGAACCATACAGAATTTGCAGAGATGGATGTTTCCCCACCTCTGCTCCCCGATCTCTAACCTCTGTGAGAGGATATGTTTGTTTGTGTTAAGTAAGGGAGCATCCCTTGCATGTTTAAAGCATTATTTTAATTAATATTAGACTGTACTGGTTAGAGTAGATTGCCCTGGTTTGTTGCTCAAGTGCATTTCATTCTCTACAAATTATCTTGCCTAAAGCCAACTCATGCTAAGTGTTAGAAATAGTTCTAAATTGTTTTTTTTTTTTTATATAAATTATTTGCATCACATACACACAGTAGCAGTTGTCTCAGTACATAAACATTAATAGGAACTGTTTATTTATAAAAAAATCTTTCCGTAACTAAACATTTAACATTGTTTTATTTATTTCCTACAGTTGCAAATGATCTACATATTTTCCAACATTATGGGGGGCAAAACCAACAAAACCCATATCATTACCCCACAGAATTAAACCAGCCTCTTGTATTAAGTGATCAGATCTGTCTAGACATCATATACAGGAACATCACTTTGATGCAGTGCCCTGTTGTGGAGGGTTTGCCAAACAACAGGATAATAAACATTTAGGTTTTGGTGAAAAAGCAAACCACACCATGAGGTCTAATTTACATACAATTTTGTGTATGTAGCTTTTGATATCAACTAGATGACACACTTCTTTTCAAGTCCATAGTGTTTAAATAAAATGTATTTTTCCCTTGTAATTCTCAAAAGATTTCCAATGCATTCACTGCACAATCTAAGCAAACAACAAGCCCACACCATGCACACCTTTCCACTCCCAGAGAGGCTCAGCGCACAGAACAATTATTTTACAGTAAGGATGGATTCTGTGGGAAAGAATTCAAATAAAGTAAAAAAGAAAAAGCCTTTTCAAGGGGCTGAACCTGCAGTCCTCTTTGGGTGAACCTACTCACACAAGTAATTTTACTCAAATTAAAAGGTCCATTACAAACAAAGGTACTGCTCATGCCATAAGTATTTCCAGAATCAAGGCCTCAAACAAAAAACAAACAAACAAGAATTTGTCTCCAGGAGTCCTACTCAAGCACTGGGGTAAGAGAGGGACTCCTGAAGTTAGTTAGAAATGTTCCCACTGACTCCAAGCGCTCAGCCTGACTCCTATTATAGTAAATATTTACTATCAAATATTTAGTGTTTCCTCATATGCAGAGCCCAAAATGGAATAGCTTGCCAAACACATTCTTTTTCCAAAGAAGGCTCTCTGCTCCCACTCACAACTTTCTCTCCTTGGAATTTTTATATGTATATGGCAAATTCTTATATATTGAGCATTCTTTCCTGTGTTTAAGGAAGGAAAGGTGTGTCAAATTTTTGGAAAACTTCAGCTTCAAAGCTACATAACACCACATGACTAATTCCTGGAAGGAAAAGAACAACAATATAGGAAGGCTCCATGACACATAAGAAAGCTGGTACAAATTAACAAAAATAGAAAGGATGTAAACATTATGAAAAGCATGACTGAAAGAGCGACCTAATCCTAAGAATCATTAAAGAAAGACAAAAGAGAGAAACTGGTAATCATAGTTATGTATATTGCCTACATTTACATGGCCCATGTAGGTGCTGATGTGTCTCCCATCTCTGCACTATTAAAGCACTGCCAGGAAAGTTTCCTATACTTCTGTAAAATCCTTTCAACAGAAGCATGCCCAAAAAAAAAAAAAAAAAAAAGAGCTGAGGTTAAAGCTACTTCATGTCAAAAAAGCCACAAACAAACAATATAAAGCAGCAGTTGAAAGACTTAGGCTACATACAGATGTTCTGTTTCTATTAGGAGAATTGCCATTCTCCTGGTAGAAACCACAAGTGCACAGATATTCTAACTTTTTCTCCAAAGACAAAAACAGCTATTCTGCAAGAAAAATAACCCAACTCCAACCAGGCAGAAGTCACTCCCAGGAGAATTTCTCTCAGGAGAACCCTGCACCTTCCCAAGACCAGGGACTTGCCTGCAGCTTAATACCTCCAGGGGCCCAGGAGTAGAAACATGGGGAAAGGCTCCTGTGTCTTCTGCAGCCAGGGTCACCCCATTGTGGAAAAAGCATAGGGAGCAATTGCTCCCACTCCTTTGGGAGACTAGGAAGGGAAGGGAGCCAACTCCTCATATGTTGCCAGCTGCTCACATACCAGAATCCCTGCCCTGCAAGACACAGAAGGGGGTACTGTCCCTCCCAGAACAGGACGACTGGAGCAGCCCATGCTTTCACCACACCAGGGTACTCCCATCTCCTGGAAGGTGCAAGGAACAGGGGAAAGGCGGCAGATTAAAACTGAGCATCTGTACTGCTGCTTCTCCCAGAATCATTCCTAGAGATGGAAATTTCCCAGTGCTAGAAATGAACATTTGTACACAGCCTTAGAAATTTGGAGAACTGGGAGCAGGACATCTAAGCAGAAAGGATGAAAACCCTTACTAATTTATTTAACGTTTTCTTTTGCATTCTTTTCATGTAGACAGCTTAAGTTTTGCTAATTGTAATATATTTCATTTGGCTCGTGAAAGGGAATCTTGCAACTGAATCTTAGAGGGTATTAGATTTTACTACAAAAGCTATGCCTGGACTAGAATAACTGTGTTATTATTGCTGTCTTCTGAGATTTGGGTTTTTTAATGTTTTATGTAAAATTGTTTTGAGAAATAATGAAAATAATACCACAAAATAAAAGCCATTAGAGAGAGACAGGATAAAGCAAGTGTAATGGTACAGAAGCTATTCACATGAAACCAGCAGACAGGAACAAAAGAGGAAAATTTCAGAGAAAAATGGGAGGTAATACACTAGGAAAAGAATGTGCATATGGCATAAAAAATTAAAGCAATTGTATGTGTCTCTAGATATTTCTGCTGTCATTCCTGCCCACCAAATTAATGTATTCTGTTGTTCAAAATGAAAATATTAGCTTTTATGCTTTATTCAATCTCAGGCTTTTGGAATTAAAGCAGTTCCCATTTTGTGTTTTCTTTCACAACCCCAGTGATTTGTTTCTCCTTACAGTGGCACAGGGTGCTTTCAACTACTAGTTCATCTGGAAGGGTTTTTCACCAGAGATACAGGGCATTCTTAAATGAATAAAATCAGCTCAGATCTTTAACTGGAGTTCATAAGCATAACTGCGTTTACTTCACTTGACCTATTCAAGTTAAAGCCACCTGAAGATCTGGCCCACAGAACTTTAATCCAGTTGGGATTGTTAAAACCTTCTTCAGCTTTTCTCTAAGCATTATGTGGGTTTTCACGTTTCAACACTTTATTTTTTTACTAATTAAGGACATTTATATTCTTAATCCCAAATTCAGTTTAGTAAGTATTCCCTTCCAAATAGCCAGGTTTCATTACCCGCAGAATTTGGAACATTCTTCCATGCATACTAGCCGACTGCTCTCTATTCACTCCACACACAACATTTCTTGCTTACTTCAAAAAGCTAGGCAGTGCAGCTAGTTTAGAATCAGCTACAAGCAGAAGGCAGGCTGGGGTGGCACATTAGAGACTGACAGGTTTAGAGATCCAGAATCAGATACAGTATGGCATGTACCCATTATTTTGAAGAGCTCCGCAAAGTATTTTCTCTTGTCAATTCTACCTACGAGGGTCACGAGCACCCTTCATTCTGCTGACCAGGCCTTCTCTGTTGGCAATATTGTCCTGTTAGCTCAGCAGTTCTTCTAGTCACAAATACTGGCTCCATCCTACCACTCTCCCTTTAACAATTCCTAGGGTGAAAAAATAAGCTGTCCCCACAAGTCTGTAGTTCATTGCTAACTTGGCTGACAACAAAAGCAGAAAAACCACAAATGATAGGGGTAAGTAAATTATAAAAGCTTTTCTGCCCTCTCTTATAGCAACCTCCATATTAAAACAGACAAACAAATACAATCACACTGCATAACACACTAAGCAAATTCAGAAATTTGAGTTGCTGCTAACATAAAAATAAAGCATTGTAGGTAGCCAGCTGGGTCCTATATTACGTCCTGGGTTTGGTACCCAAATAGGGATAATAATTATCCTTCTTTAGTTTTAAGATCTGCTAATCAAGAGTACTATCAATGTGAAATTAGTCTTGGGTCTCATAGTATTTCACTTGCTTACTCCATCCCTTCCCTGAAACCTGTGATTTGCTGGCATGCATGCCCAGACAGCTAACAACAGCTGCCAGTCAGAGTGCAATAGCAGTGTAACAGTGATTCCTCACGCCAAGCCATCACTTGTGCAATCCTGCGCTTTTCTTGTTTGGGGGAAGTCAGGAAAGTCCAGTCTTGAAGACCCCGTCGGTCCTGAAGGAATAACCCCGCAGAGGTGAGGAAGTGAACTCTGGTGTTGCAGGCGCCTTACTAAGAGGGCAGACAGGATATAAAGCTGTCAAATCCCTCTCCTCTTGAGGGCCCGAAGCAGGACTACACCACCAGTCTCCCCAAGCCCACGGGGGCCTCATGGCAACGTGTCTTCCTGGCCACGGCAGCTCTGCACAACTTCAGAAGTTTACACTGCAGGCGCCTTACAATACACTGTGGATCTCAAGCCAAGGCACGCAGCCGGGAAGGACACACAAGCCCGGCGGGACAGACTACCGCCCCTCCCCCAGGAGCGGGGCAGGCACTTACCTCGGGCGGCCGCAGCCTGGGCGCTTGGGCGGCAGGGAAGGTGGGCGGCGGCGGGTGGCGGCGGCCCGTGGTGGCCAGGGCGAACAGGGCGCCCAGCGCGAAGGCGGCGGCGCCGC
>NW_017728913.1:35451999-35461494 GCF_001723895.1 Crocodylus porosus | reverse complement strand
CCACGCGGGCAGCAGCCGGAGCTCATACCCGGCAACGGCCGCCGGCCCGCGGCTCGAGTCGGGCGCGGGGGAGGCCCCGCCGTGCTGCTGCTGTCCAGCAGGGGGAGGAGGGCGGGAGGCGGCGCCTGTCTGACGGCGCGGAGGACGGCGCCATGTGTTGCCTGCGCCGCGCGCTGCAGGGCAGGGCCGGGTCGGCCCCTTAGTACTGCCGCCTCTGGGAGGGAAAGCAAAAGCGGGAGGTTGCTGCTTCGGCTCCGAAGGGAGAGCAGGCGCGGGCGCGAACAGAGTCGTGGGCCCCTTCTTCACATAGGGCCCTAGGCATGTGCTAGTTTGCCTACGCCTTTATTCGGCCCTGGGCAGTGCCACGCTTGGGGCAGGACGGGGCCTCAGCTTGGAAAACCACTGCAGGCCTCCGAAACCCCCAGGGTAACATGGGGCCCTGCTACACTTACCTGTATTAGGCCAGTAACTGGTTACTCCTGCAATACCTTTAACTAGGCCATGCCTGCAAAGCAGCTGGCATACCAGCTATAAAAATGGCTGGGCGGCTAAAAAAAAAAGCCAGCCTACTACCAGAAGTAGTGCCTGAAAATGTAGCAACTGTATGGCTGGTTCCTGTCCAGCTTTAATTCGAATGCGTGGCAGGGCCCTCAGCATCATATTTAAAAACAAAACACAGGTGCACGCGCAGGCACACACACACACACACACACCAGCTGCAGCATACATGCACACGTACACTTTTTAATTATGAAACAACAGGAAGATCAGCTATTACATATGTATGTATTATTTTATTTATAATACACATAATAAATATGTGTGTGTATGTATATGTATATATACATACGTATACACATATGCATGCATACATATATATATATATATATATAATCACTAGTCTTCCTGTTGTCACTCCCTTCCCTTATTGGAACACACACTGATGAAATTAAACAGGAATGCATTGTTGATACTCGGGTAAGAAAACAGAAAAGTAAAATAACAACAGCTCAAATGGTTATGAATCAGCAAAAAAATCAAACCAAACACCGTTTTTCCTATCAGGTTTAACATTCTCTCCAGTATCTTTCATTATGGTCTGATATTTTATAACTGGTTGTTGTCATACAGTGTGAAAAAATAAACTCTCTACGGCAGAAGCCTTAACTTATTTCTACAGTAATCCTATTGCAGACCTGGAGTGTTATATAAATAATGCAAATAATGATTATTTGTATTACAGTAGTACTCAGAGTTCCCCACCAGGATCAGAGTTCTTATTCAAACTAAGGTATTGTCTTACAAACAATTCCTATATCGGTGGTTTTCAACCTATGGTTCACAGATTCCTGGAGAGCCATAGACTATGGTCCAGGAAAGATGACTATGATCAATCAAAAGTATGTGAATTCAAAAGGGTCTGCCCTTCCATTCCAAATTTTGAAAGGGATCTGGCACCTCCATTTTAACATTTTTAGGGGTCCACAAATGGAAAAAGGTTGAAAACCATGGGCCTATATGCTTGATTTCAGTGGTATTACTCATGGTAATGAAGTTAAGTATCTGTGTAACTGCCGGTTGGTTTGGCATCTGATATGTTGGCAAACAAATACACATTAAATGTTTCAGACCTCGCTATCACTAAGGGTTTTTTTCTGATCTTCACTGTTCTTATCAGCTTTGTCTGAGAAATTACCCTAAAGTTATATATTTAAAGCGATATTGCTTCACTGATAATTCAGAGTTATTGGCATTCATAGATCTCATAGGCTTCATAGACATTAGGGCTGGAAGGGACCTCAGGAGATCATCAAGTCCAGCCTTCTGCCCCAGGGGCAGGAAGTCAGCTGGGTTCAAAAGATCCCAGCAAGATAAATGTCCAAATGTCTCTTAAAGGAGTCCAGAGTAGGTGCTTGCACCACCTCTGGTGGCAGTCTGTTCTAGGCCTTGGGGGCTTGGACAGTAAAGAAGTTTTTCCTTATGTCCAGCCTGAAACAGTCATGGAGGAGTTTGTGACCATCTGATCTTGTCATCCCGTGGGGCACTCTGGTGAACAGGCGTTCAACCAGATCCTGATGTACACCCCTTATAGGCAGCCACCAGGTACCCCCTGAGCCTGTGCTTTTCCAGGCTGAATAGTCTCATAGCTCTCAGCCTGTCATCATGAGGCCTGTTCTCCTGCCCTTTGATCATGTGCGTGGCTCTCTGGATGCTCTCAAGCCCAGAATTGGATACAGTACTCCAGCTACGGCCTCACCAAGGCCTAGTACAGCGGGAGGATGACATCTTGGGTTTTGCTTGAGAAGCATTTATGGATGCAAGCCAGAGTTTTGCTCACTTTACCAGCTGCAACATCACACTGGTGGCTCATAGGGATAGGAATCTCTTGTCTCATCAGTGGATTGTCATTCAGAATATATCTTTTATTACCATTTTATCATCATCATGGGTTCATTAGCTTGCTTGTTTTATAATTTAACATACTACCCTTTTCTCTGAGTTTTTCCATTCCTTTCTGTTTTTCTTAAAAGCTGAAGCAGAATGTGAAAAAGTATTTTGAAACCATGTGAAACCTAAGTGCTAATGAGAAAGATCACCTAAAGAAATAAAAGAGAGGGCACTGTTGTAATTCGTATGTTGTCTATAACTTAATTTTCCCTGCTGTGTTTCAATTTGTATCATAGCAATACACTAACTTTTTTAACAATTAAGATCATTAAAAAAAGTACAAAGGTCCTGAGCCTGCAAACATATATGCCTATGCAAGTAGTTCCATTACAAAACAAGGGCATAAATCAGCCGAGACTTCTGGAGTAGAAAGAAAGCAGACAAAAGTAATCACTGATAGAGATACCCCAAATAATCTGTCCAGTTACACTTACAACAAAATACTGCGAAGAAAGGTGAAGTCTGAGTTTATAGTACAGTGTACTAATGGAAAAAGGCACAATGAAAAGAAGAAGAGCGTTGTATTCCACACCTGATACTTAGAGGGTGGTGTGAGAGATAAGAGATCTTTTATTCTACTACAGTTTTTTTTTCTGTGGCTTTTATCTACCCAGCCCAGACCGTAAGGTCTGTGTATACAGGACCATTTATTTGTCTCCATACAAAAATGCTATAATCCATTAGGGGTTCCCACTGCCATGTATTTCCCTCCCTGTATGATAATGTTCTACAAGTGATTTTAGTTCTGACCTCAATCTCTGATCAGCATATATGCACTCCCTAAATCCCTAGTCTGATCCACAATCCCCTTCAGGAACTTAAATCTAAGTTTGATTATTAGATGATGTTTATAATGGATCCTATATTCAGTACATACAAATATTATTAGGAGCCATCTGAGAGCTAATATGTGCCTACATTCTACTATCCCAGCAGATTTGGTTCTTCCATTAGATCCAATCCAAAACTAATTGAGATCAACTGAAGGATTTCTATAAACTCTAGTGGGCTTTGGGTCAGACCCAAAGCGATCTAGAAAGGTAAGTTATTCTTATTTCCCCCCATTAGGTGGAGCACAAACAGTAAAGATCCAAAAGCCACCATAAGTATGTGTCTTTCACTCTTCTGAAGTGGTTAACTAACGCGCTGTTTTGAATCAGGTACAGTTTTCATTCTAGCATCCATGATGGGTCAGGGAGAAGACAAAGGCACCATGAAAGCGTGACTGCCCTACTTCCAAGAAGTGTGTATATATGAGTTATTAAGAACCTGACCGTGACCCCTATGTTCTGCAGTTAGAGCTGCCAGCCTGGAGGATGCAGTGCATATGTATATGGTATATATGTGTGTACATATATACAGATACACAAAATATATGCAGACATGTTCTAGTAAGAGTTTAGTGTTTTGATGTTTACTCATATTATAATCTTTGTTCACATGAACAGTCCCACCCCATTTAGTGGGACTACTCATGTGAGTGAGGATTATTTACATTACTAATGGCTTGCTGAATGGTGTCCTACATTCTAACAACTTTAAAGTTGGCATAATTTTTGTCTGTGGGTTTACTTTTTGTTATTGTTTCTACACTTTTAAAAAATGTTGAAGCAGAGGGTATTACATGCAGTTATAGAGTTTCTATCCCAACTTTTTGGTGAAATTCAGGCTCCGATGAAGTAAATGGAAACATTCAAAATTCCTATTTATATCAGAGCACCAATCTTTCACCCATTAAGAGTGGATTTCCTATGACTAGAACAAGGAAGCACACCAAGATCAAAACTGTTGATTTTAATGAAGACACAATAATTGGTTTATCAGTATTTTTTCAGTTCAGAATATGAGTTAATTTATTAATATATAAAAATGCAGTATAAATTAATAGGCCATTTGTGCGTTAATGACAACATGTATCACTTTGAAAAGACCATTTACGATCTCCTTTTCTTTAAATAGGAACATTAATCTTTCTCTGAAGAGCTCAGCACTTCAACTTGTGTTGAACCAATGGCATAATTTACATCCTTGGAAGGTATATCCCTGGCCCTTTGTGTTTGAACTTGTTCTCCTGAGCTGTGCTCAAAATCCTGACTTGTATGGTATTGCCAATCCCAAACTTTAGACAATCAGTCCTGAAAACATAGTAAGAATAGTTTTAAAATAGTGAGACTATAAAAAGGAGAGATTTTTCTTATTTACATTCTAGTCTCTACGCCTTTAGGATGTTCCAATCGCATTTGAATGCTGTCTAGAAATTTTACATTTTTCTTAATGAGAAGTGAGATTCTGGCATAATCTCAGTGTCCCAGGGTACAAACACGGGGGCTACACCCCCCAAAAAAGAGAAACCCCAAAATCAAAGAATACTCACCCACTCTAGGCATCCGGACTTCAGACAAGCGACACCGACAGAGGAAACCATGTGGTTTGTCAGCCACGCCTATATACAGCTGAAGCCGACGAGTGATGTCACAGACAAGCAAGGATAAAACCTGGCACGAGCTGGGAGCAAGGGAGAGTGGGAGAGGCAGCAAAGGATCTCCAAGCCAGTGACAGGCACCACCAGCAAGAAGGGGGATATCCTTGTTATCATGGGTGATCTAAACTACCTGGACATCTGCTGGGAAGAGCAGTCAGCCAGGTCTGACCACTCACATATGTTCCTAGCCGAGTTACAGGATCTCCATCTAACCCAGGAGGTGCACAGTCCCACCAAGGGAACTGCCTTGCTGGACCTGGTCCTGGCCACAGGTGATGACCATGTGAGGGGACTGTGGGTACTCGACCACCTGGGCAATAGCGATCATCACCTGCTGGAATTCACCATCCAGCGCAGGGTGTCAAAGGCTTGCAGCAAGGCAGCAGCCCTGGACTTCAGAAGAGTGGATTTCAATGTGGTAAGGAGACTAGCTGGGGAGGCGCTGAGGTCCTGGAGGAGAAGGGAATTGGGAGTCCAAGAAGAGTGGTCCTTCCTTAAGGAAACGATCCTCCAAGCCCAAAGGGTGATGTCATGTCTGAGTTTTACCTGTTGGTTAGAGTGCTGATGCCAGCAAAGCAAAAGACCATAATAACTTAGTAAGGACGCTGGCCATAAAGACCCCTCAGCACTAGTAGCCTTTATTTCTTTGCGGAAGGTAGCATTACAATTGGAGTTTATTAAAAGTTGTTCTCCACACTTAGAAACTTGTTGTCTGCAGTGATAAGTATTGCAGGTGCCAATCACAAGGTTGACCTCTTGAACCCACTGAGGGCAGCCAGATGAATAATGTATTTGGGTCAAATGAATAGGTATCTAGGTCAGATGAATATGCATCTAGGTCACTGTGTAGAAATGTAATTGGCGGTCAATAATTATTCACAATTGGCATGAGGTGATAGGTCATTGCTGACTATAAATAAGAGCAGATTCCCGCCATTAAGCGGAGAACTCTGAGCACACCCAGGCAGACACCTTCTCCCCGCCAGCCGTTCTTCATTTGACGTATCTCGTTCACCGATTCGTCTGATCATTTTGTTAAAGAGCTCTTGGAAGTTTACTGATCGAAAGTGCATTATAGTTTTTCCCTGTGCATGAGCTGTTGACCAGTTCTGGGACTATTGAGTTGGGCAGCCACACCTAGCCTCCAGGTTAAAAAGCAAGGGCTCGGCTCAGGAACCCCGTGAACCAACAGACCCCTTTAGACCGTTCTGTTTTATGCACTGTAACTGAACAAGTCAGCTATCCTGCCTACGCTGCGACCATCGGTAGCATAAGTACCATAAATCTTTCATACAATCAATACGCTTCAAGCCGCCTGACTCCTACTCGCCACTACTCCCCACCTGTCCGGTCATCTATCCCTTCTGTGCCAAGCCGGTCATGCCAACCCAGGCTCGCAGGTCAAGGGTACACCAGTTACGAGGTGCAACAGGTGACAATCCCCACGTGGACCAAAGGGGGCAAGGGTGCGCAAAAGCCCCCATGGCTCACCAAAGGCATCCAGGAACGTCGCAAAGCCAAAAAGGAGGCATACACCCGGTAGAAGGGAGGGGCCATCACCAAGGAGGAGTATACCTCCATTGCTCGAGATTGTAGGGGGACTGTTAGGAAAGCTAAGGCAGAGATAGAACTAGGACTAGCGACCCAGATCAAAGATAACAAGAAGTATTTTTTTAAATACATGGGGGTAAAAAGAAAGTACCAAGAAATGTGGGGCCTCTGCAGAACATGCTTAGTAATCTGGTGGTAGCACCAGATGACAAACCTAATCTCTTTAACAGATTCTTTGCTTCCATTTTTCTGAGGAGGGACAGGGACATCCCCCCCACTGGCATTCCGCACGGCCCCAGAGGAGGCGCAGCCAGGCCCAGGGTCAGTGAGGACCTAGTCAGGGAACTTTTGGAGGGACTAGATGTGTTCAAATCAGCAGGTCCTAACAATCTCCAACCCGGAGTGCTGAAGGAAATGGCAGAAGTCATTGTGGGACCTCTGGCTGAGCTTTACGAGCACTCGTGGTGCTCTGGCCAAATGCCAGAGGACTGGAAAAAGGCCAATGTGGTCCCCATTTTCAAAAAAAGGAGGAAAGAGGACCCAGGAAACTATAGGCCCGTTAGTCTTACCTCAGTCCTGGGGAAGCTCTTTGAGAAAATTATCCAGGAGCACATCTGCGAGGGACCAGCAGGGGAGATTATGCTTAGGGGCAACCAACATGGGTTCATTAGGGGTAGGTCCTGTCAGACCAACCTGGTTGCCTTCCATGACCACGTCACAAAAGCCTTGGGTGCAGTTGTCACGGCGGATGTAGATTTTCTGGACTTTAGGGAGGCCGTCAACACTGTCTCTCACCCCATTCTCATTAAGAAATTAGGTGACTGTAGTGTCAATGCCTACACAGTCAGACGGGTTGCAAATTGGCTGGAGGGTTGCACCCAGAGAGTGGTGGTGGATGGGTCATTTTCAGCCTGGAGGGACGTGGGCAGTGGGGTTCCCCAGGGCTCGGTCCTTGGGCCCGCACTGTTCAATGTCTTCATCAGCAACTTGGACGAGGGGGTGAAAAGCACCTTGTTCAAGTTCACAGATGACACTAAGATGTGGGGAGATGTGGGCATGCTAGAAGGGAGGAATAGGCTGCAATCAGACCTAGACAGGTTACAGGGGTGGACAGATGAGAATAGGATGGGATTTAACACTGACAAGTGAAAGGTGATGCACCTGGGGAGGAAGAACCAGCACCATACCTACAGGCTAGGGAACTCCCATCTCATCAGTGCAGAGGCAGAAAGGGATCTTGGAGTCCCTACTGATTCCAAGAGGAACATGGGCTGCCAATGTGCGGACGTGGTCAGGAAGGCCAACCACACCTTGTCATGGATCCATAGATACATCGCAAGCAGGTCCAAGGAGGTGATCCTCCCCCTCTATGCGATATTGGTCAGGTTGCAGTTGCAGTACTGCATCCAGTTCTGGGCACTGCACTTTAGGAAGGATGTGGATAGCATCAAGAGGGTCCAGAGGAGGGCCCACTCACATGATCAGGGGGCAGCAGGGTAGACCCTATGAGCGGAGGCTACGGGACCTGAACCTGTTCAGCCTCCACAAAAGGTAGCTGAGAGGGGGATCTGGTGGCCGCTTATAAACTTGCCAAGGGGACCAGCAGGCAATGGGAGAGTCCCTGTTCCCCCAAGCACTACTGAGAGTAACAAGGAACAGTGGCCATAAGGTGATTGATAGTAGATTCAGGCTAGACATCAGAAGGCACTACTTCACAGTCAGGGCAGCTAGGAGCTGGAACCAACTTCCAAGGGAAGTGGTGCTTGCCTCTACCCTGGGGGTCTTCAGAAGGAGGCTAGATAGACACCTAGCTGGGGTCATTTGACCTCAGCATCCTTTCCTGCCCATGGCAGGGGGTTGGACTTGATGATCTGTTTAGGTCCCTTCCAACCCTACCAACTATGAAACTATCCTGATCATACAGGAATTCCCCAGGCAGCAGCAGCTGCAACAAGCCTCCATGCTGGTCACAGGCAGTACTGGTGTGTGGGAGGAACCCCGCTCAGGGAAGAGCAGGGGGAAGTCCCAAAGACAGAGGAGACTTCCAGCACCAGGCTCTAGAAGACTGAGTCAAGGGTGAAGAGTTGACCCAGAGAGAAGCGGAAGAGACGAAGCCAAAATAGAGGGTGGGATAGCATTGGGGGATGCTTACAAGCACAGGCTCCAGGGCAGTCCAGCATGAGCTCTTTATTTTTCCTTTATCCATCTTTGTGTTCCCTTTTGTATATCCATCTGTTCATTGCCTTCTGACCTGTGCCTACTCTTCTTTTGTCATTTACCTTTTTTGTTGGTTTATTTTTGGTTATTCTTTGATAACCTGACACCAAAGGGTTCAAGCAGCAACGTAATCACAAGGATTACTCACAAGAGCCGATAGGTAGCTGGCGCCAAGCGGGAGAGACCTGTAAGGAAAAGTAACACCAAGCAGATCCATAGTCCACCAAGGTGGTTGGAGAAGACCCAACACTTGAAGGTGTGCGACGGGTAAGGACCATCACAACTGGAGGACAAGCCGCATCAAGAAAGGTGGCCTGTTGGAGGCTGGCGTATGGCAGTGGTGTAAGGAAGGTGGAACCCCACAAATATCCATCAGGAGGAACAACTAATCTCGAGGGACAGCCAACGGGAGACCCTACCACTGAGGATACATTCAAAGTCATGGCAGATGAGTTCTGGGGTTCTCCTTGGGATGATCGGGGTCCCTCTCTGAGGTTGCATGAAGCCTCCCCATGCCTATCACCAGGAGCACGCACCGAGGCAGCACATGAATGAATATTCAAAGCAAGCCAGGCACGCTCAGGATTCCAGGAACTGAGACATTAAATAAAATACCAAATGTAGGACTAAATGTGTTTTATATATCAGTATGACTGACAAAGGCTTTGTTGTTATCTCTTATGCCTGTTTCTCAGTGTACTTGTTATAAATGGAAGTACAATTCTACATAAATAATATTAACATCCCTTGTATGAATACACCTCTCTCTCTCTCTCTCTCTCTCTCTCTCTCTCTCT
>NW_017728913.1:35445038-35451899 GCF_001723895.1 Crocodylus porosus | reverse complement strand
TGTGTGTGTGTGTGTGTGTGTGTGTGTGTGTGTGTGTGTGTTAAAATTAATGGTTTGAAATAATTAAAACTCCTGCTTTACATATACATGACAAAAGATAGTTTAGCATCATGTAGATACTGTGGGATACAGACAAGAACAAAATCCAACCTCATGGAAACATAGCTGTCTTAACAGACTGGCCTGGCTCCCTCCAATACCCCAACAAGAGTAAGTTTTTGGCAAGGAAGGGCACGCATGGCAGGGATGGTTCACTTCTCTCACCCTCTGTGCAAGCATCTTGACAGCAGCAAAGGATACCATACCTGGAGCTGGGGCCGGGGGGTGCGGCAGAGAAGAAAGCCCCACCCTGCTTCATAGGTCCAGCCCAGCTGCCCCACAAGACCTCCAGTGAATGCCTGTTGGGTTAGTGGCACTCTGACTCAGGGCACTCTGCTGTAAAGTGCCATAATTCAGGCTGCCTGAACTTCTGTATGCACTCTATGAGATGAGCTTTCTTTTCCAATAATATCCTGCCTCATTCCTAGTGTTCTGCATTTTCGGTTTTTATTTTGAAAAAAAAAAATTCCCAGAATTTTTCAGTTTATCTTCCAAGCATAAAAACTGGGTTGAAATCAGGATAAAAGGAAGAAAAGAAAAATTTGGTTTAAATTGGGGAAAATAATAATTTTTTGTGGGGGAGGAGGGAACCCACCATCCCCTAGCCTGGCACTGGCCCCGGCTGCCTCCTTGGACCAGCCCTGACCCTGGTCCCACACCACCTAGAGGTCCTGAAGTGTGGGGCTGGGGCGGGGCCAGCCTTGGCTGCACTGACGGGCCAGAGGGGATGGAGCCCCTAGGACCTCTGCATTTGCCCTGCCAGGCACTGCCCAACCAGGATGGGGCGAGGCTCAGGACAGAGCCATGCCTCATCTGGGTGGTGTGGGGAGGGGGTGGCGGCTTCTGCCGCTGTATGGGTCCCAGGAGGCATGGGGGGTGTGAAAAACGGGTGTAAATCAGTAAAAACTGAATAACTTCAACAAAAAATCAGGTAATTTTATCAGTGAAATTTGGTAAAAACTGAAAATATGAAACACTACTCATTCCCTACACATCGTCAAACCACCGTAACAAATGAGAACAGGAGGTAATAGACAACGGTCTTTTTCACTAGACAACCTTATTCTGCCTCAAGTAGGTCCATTCTGCATCCTAAATAAGGCAAGGGGCCTATGGAAAAAGTAGTATATCTGCTCATGTACTGGTAATTAAAGACTTTAGCATAATATGACGCACAAAACACAAAATTAAAGTTGTACAGGAAAATTTAATTCTAGCATTTCCTAACTTTGATGTGCTTGATTGTTCATCTTTGCTACTGTTATTTCAACATATTTCTTTTCTAGTTCTTTAAACCAGTGGTTTCCAAAGCGGGGTGCGCGGACCCCAGGGGGTGCGCAAGACAATCCATTGGGGTGCGGGAAGAAAATACTAGAACTTCTATTCCTATTTCTATTTCTATAAATATACATATATTAGGGGTGCATGCTCAAAAATTTTTTACTGATGGGGTGCGCGTTATATAAATATACATATATTGGGGGTACGTGCTCAAAATGTTTTTACTGATATGGGTGGGCGATCAAAAAAGTTTGGAGACCACTACCTTAAACCAACAAACTTATAAAAGAAAAAAAGGTATACACACAATTGACATTATATCTAACATATGGAAGCCGTTAGCAAGACTGTAACCTTTATATCCACAACAGACCTCTGCCATTTAAGCCAACAAAGTCACTCAGATCAATAGGAACCGTTTTGTATGTATTTGAACCAAGGAGGGATGGATGGGCTACTTTCCTAGCAAGTTTTACAGATAATTGCTGGCAGCAGCGAAGAGTCCAAGTCATGGTTATTAGGCTCATATATAGGTGCTGGTGCACACACAACTGGTAGGGGGTGCATTTGCCCCCCTGATGGGCCGGTGCCCCCCTGACAGCCAACACTGATGCTGACAGTAGGGCTGGTGCCCCCCCTGACAGGGCCACCACCATCTCCGGCTTCCGCAGGTGCACCCCCAGATTCAGGAGGCACTGGTCACTCATGCTCTGGTGGAAAATGCACTTCAGTGTGAACAGACATTTCAGCCTGTCCCTCCCAAAATGTGACCTCTTCTCCTCCATCCCCTTTAACATCTCTGGGTCCCATTCTCTTCACCTAGCCAGTCTTAGTCTCCACTCTGGTTTCTAATTGAAATAATCAGCTTGCCTCTACACTGCTTGATTCCACTTGGAGTAGACACTAGCAGAAAGAGAAGCCATCGGAAGGACAGCAACCAGCTTTCAGTTCCAGTGCTTCGCTTGCAGCAACCTAGGAAGGGTCCTGAGCTGATCCAGCTTGGACCAGGTGCCATGCAGACAGAAACTTGAAATGTACATCTCCACAAAGCATATGCAAGCTGCAGGTATTCAGAAGCCTATAAATTGGCCAGACTGCAATAGATGTTTTTGAAAGAGCATCTAGAGACACATGCCTGACACAAAGGCCTAGGCTAGATTTAAAAGCCTCGCTCCAAAGCAAAGAGGCAGAAGAGCTTTTGAAAGGCTGCGGGTATTATTTAATCAATGGATCTGTCTCTAGTGTCCCTGTGGGAAGTGGACATATTGCTTTTGCTGGATTGTTCCAGAGACCGGGGAAGAGTCAGCAGGGCCTTAAACAGAAAGTGTGGGACGCCCCGAGCAAAGCACAAGGCTGCATGGGGTGTTTTGAAAGGAAACTGTCATCTCTATAAAGAAATGCTTTAATAAGAAGCGGGGTCTAGCAGCAATGCCCCAAACCTCTCCCCGAGGCAGTTTCTGCTAAGCAGCCCTTGGGTTGCTGTTGGGCCAAACAACGGGCTTTCCCTCAGCTCCTTCGCCGGCGCTGCCCCAGGGAAAAGCGGGGGGCTTCCGAAGATTCCCGCAGGGGCTCAGCAGCCGACGGGCCCGGGCGGGGGCGTTGAGGGGAGCTGGCGCGGGCTGTTACGTCACCACCCGCCCCCTCCGGGCCTGTTCGAGGCTCCGCCCCCCGCCGCGAGCCCCGCCTGCCCGGCAACGCGCTGGGCGGGGGCGTGCGGGCAGAGGTAGAGGCGGGATCTGAGCGCCAGGGTAGCGGCTGCAGCGCGGGGCCGTTTCTAGCCTGTCCGTGAGTACGGCGGGCCGGGCCTCTAGCGCACAGGGCCGCGGGAACCCCCCGCAGAGCGGCACGTGCCGGCCTGGCCCCGCGAGCGGCGGGGGCGCGTGCCGGTCTCTCCCGGTGGGGGGCGCTCGCACCGCCTGCGTCATCGCCGCCCCCGCCTCCGGTTGCTCGGGGAAGCGGGACGCGGGAGGGGAGAGCGCCGCTGCCGGGCGAGGCCTCGAGGGCCGCCTCTGGTTCGCTCCGGCGCCTCGTTGGCCTGCGGGGCTCCCTCCGGCTCTCCCCCTGCTCCGGGGGTCGGGCTGGGCCTGGGCCTGGGCCTGGGCCTGGGCCTGGTCCTGGTCCTGCTGGAGGAGGAGGAAAGGCTGCGGAAGGAGCAGGTGCGCCCGCCCGGCTCGTCGGGAGGTCACCTGAGCGGGGCAGGGAGTGCCTGGGAGCCAGAGAGACAGGAGCTCTGGCAGGGGGGAAGAAGGCAGGGCTGAGTGAGCCTAGCCTGGAGGGGCAGGCCTTGCAGGAGATGGGCCTGGGAGCAGGGGTGGGTGAGCCTGTAGCCTGGAGAAGGGCAGAGCCCAAACCTAGAGGGAGCAGGGTGTCAGTGGGTTGAGGCAGCGCAGAGGTCTGTAGCCCAGGAGGGGCACTCATCAGCAGGGCCTGGGAGCCCAAAGGTCTCCACTGGCCTAGGAGCAGGGCTGAGGTCTAGCGACTGCAAGTCAGGTCCTCAGCCGGAGACTGAAGGTGCTAAGCAGCTTGTAGCCCAGGAGGGATGAGAACTGGGGCTGGGAGTCCATGACCCAGGAGGCATATGCGTTAGCACTTGAGGTGCACCCATGTATCGGTGCCACATTGTATGAGCACCGACATAAGGAAAATTGACCTAATTGGCTTTTTTTGGCTCCTGTGGCCAATAAAAGCTTGTGTGGACACAGCCACAGGACAGCACGCGAGTGGCCAGGAACACAGCCCACCAGCTTGGAGAGCAGCGTCCGGCTGGTAAGTCTGTTGTTGGGGAAGGGACGGAGGCACAGATTGAGGCCTCTGTGGTGAGGGAGGGAGTGGGGTTGGGAGTGGGACAGGTGCTGTACAGCCAGGGTGGGGCACTCAATATAGTCACGAGTGGCTCATGGGGGGGCAGCTCTTGCTGCTGCACATACCCTAGGAGGGCATCAGGGGTGTATGTACCTATATCTGTGTGCAGGATGAGGATGGGCTGCTGCTGTGGGCTGGGGCTGTGCCAGGCTGTTCAAGGGGGGCTGCATGCAGGGCCTGCAGTGGCAGTGCTATGAAGGGGCTATGGTGGGGAGGCTACAATCACCTCAAAGTTCATCATAGCCCTTGCTCCCAGCACTGCTGTTACCTGCCTTGAGCACAGCCCCAGCCTAGGCCTCCTACCGGGAAGAACCTGATGCAGCCCTGGCTTCAGCCCTCAGTGGCAGCCTGTGCTCACCCTGCATGCAGATCTTGAGGGAGCACACATGCCTCATGCCTTCCTGGGGTGCGTATAGCAGCAAGAGCTGCCTCCCCTTCCCTGCAAGCCGCAGCTCCGTCCTGCCCTGGGTGAGCAGAGCCTGCCCCAGCCCCACTCCCTCTCTCACTGCGAGGGCCTAGACCTGCCCCCTGCCACATCCCTTCCCTCCCCCCTTGCCCCTTCCACCACAACAGATTTACCAGCCAGATGCTGCTCTTCAAGCTGCCGGTCACATATCAACAATCGGATCGGTGTTGGTCAATATGGCTCATTAAAAATTGGCCATTGGTATCATCCCAAGAAAGCTCTGTTGGTGCACCCCTAGCTAGCATGTTGCCTGTGTGGCATGGGAGTGGGTATTAGGGAGGATGCAGCCCATGTAATTGCTCCTTGAGGCAATGGCCTGTGGTCATAGGCAAGACCAGGTTTGGGAAGCCTTGGGGCAGCCTCCTTTTTCTTCAGAGATAATAACATCAATGCCTAATGGGCAAGTGAAGGGGAGATTGTCCAAGGCGAGCTACAGTTTGGCAAGGGCTGGCTGCGTGGATAGCAGGAGGCATCACAAAAAACCCTGGGTTGAGCACTTGTTACAGGCGGTTCCTGGCTAAAGGGTCTTGCCCGCTCTGCTCAGGGTTAGACCCATCGCCATATTTGGGGTCAGGAAAGAATTTTACCCCATGGTCACGCTGGTACTGACTGTTTGAGTGGGGGTTGTCTTTCTCTCTAGCAGGGATGCCCTATACCTAGTAGCTCTTGAGCTGTAGAGCATATATAGACAACTTTTCATAGCAGCGGGACATTGGCTTTTGTTGTCCCCTGCCTGTGGCAGGTTAGGGGATTAGGTCTGTATTGTGTGAGGGTTGATGGCAGTTTTACATAGTTTAGATTTTGGTTTGTATAAGATGGTTTGGATAGGGATGATTCTGCCTCAGGCAGGGGGTTGGACTAGATGACCTCTGGAGGTCCCTTCCAGCCCTACTTCTCTATGATTCTCCTACTCCTTCAGAATTCACCTGCAGTGGCTTTCTCTGTCTTACCCCATGCCATTTGCATTGCTCTCTGTCCCAAAAACTTGGTAGGAGCAGCACCAGCCTGGGTGACACTGAGTAGCTACGACTTGCCCATCACGTGGTATCTGGGCACCCCACAAAGAAATACCTTCTAGTATCCTGATATGCTGCGAGCATTGGAAGTGCACATGCACACTCTCTGCAGACCAGCTAAAATCATTTGAAAGAGTTCCAATTTGTGCAACTGAAAATCAGTTGCAATTTGTCCTTTGATAAGCATTTCAGGGAAATGGGTGGGTGGGTGAGACTGTTACAAAAAGGACAGTGATTCCATTTGTGCTTCTGATATTCTGCCTGCTCTATAGTTTTTAAAGCATGTTGAGAAAAATCAGATGCTTTAAGATGTCTCTCATCTACATAGCAGCAACCATTTTGTGGCCATGTTGTAGTATTTAACTCCTAGAAATTTGGCTCTGTTTTGATTCTCTTAAATAGGGCTGCTCAAGTCCTAAGTGGCTGGGGGGCTGCATGTCCCACAGGCTGCACCAGCAGGCACCACCTGGATGCTCCCCCGCTACACTACACACCCACACCTCCCAACTCTACTGCAGTGTGTGCCCACACAGACATACCCCCCCCCACGACTGGAATAAACCCACGTGGATGCTCCTTGCACCATTGCAGTGCACACCTGTGTAGGTGCTCACCTCTACCACTGCTGTGCCATACCTCCTCCTAGGGCCGGAGCAGAACACAGAAGCTGGAGGATGGAGGGGGAGCCCAAGACTTGGGTTGCTGTTGCAGCCACGGTAATAGGGGAAGTGGTGGCTGAAAAGTAGTTTAGGGGGTGCTCCTTAACCTGTCATAGGCCACCTGTGGCCTGCAGGCCACCAGTTGAGCACCCCTGCTCTTAAACATGGTTCTGGTGAAGCTGATTTCTTGTAGCATGGAAAATGTTGCTACCAAATTGTTAGTTCTTTGGTAGTGATTTGCTGCAGGGTATAACTTCATTCAGACTAGGATTTATATATGACGGTGTGGGGTAATGTTTTTCATTTCTAATGTTCAGGCTCTAAACATGAGGCATTCAAATAGTTCCATTAAATATCGACCAGGAGTCAGTCTTTCAGGTGCCATCCTGCCTTAACTTGCTAAGAAAGACATAAGACAGTGGTTCCTGGCCTTTTTAGACTTCAGGCACCCCTTAGAAAATGCCAGTTCTTGCGGGGG
>NW_017728913.1:35443489-35444938 GCF_001723895.1 Crocodylus porosus | reverse complement strand
GGGGGTTAAACTAAAGAAGAATTGCTTTATTATTGTTCTGTTGTGAAGAACTCAGAAAGACTACCACAGGGCTGAACATTTTTAATGTTATGGATTTTTCTTTGAAATCTGTGGGTTTATCATGTGCATCACATTTGCACGCCTACCAGTGGTAACGTTGTATGGCAGCCTTGAAAGGATCTCAAGGCACTTCAGGGTACTGTGGCACCCTGGTTTAGAATCACTGGCATACACTTTTGTGGGTGAAAGCCTACTTCAGCAGATACTTTATACCTTGCCTTGTTCTAATGTTGTTTGATATAACAGTAATATATGCTTTCATGAAGTAGGCTTTTGCCTACAAAAGCTTATGTATTTCTGAATGAGTTGGCATTTGAGGTGCCACCCTACCCTGCCTTCTGCCTGATTTCAGACTAACGTGGGTAACTAACTCTCTGTTAAATATCAAGTGTCTGTGTTTATCATAACAATGCTGCTCAGCAGGAGAAATGTCTTAATGAACAGAAAAAACAAATAGCCAAATCTGATAGAGGTCTTCCTCAGGCCCCTGGCAACCATTACATGCAGGGCATGATTAACTTAATAATCATGTGTTAAACAGTGTTCCCTCTAAGGAGTAGTGGTCTGTGAGCATGCCGCTTTGGTCCCATCTCCCCCTTTTGGTGCAGTCCACTGGTAAGTGTCCCTAAGGAGAGTGAAATTGTATTAACAGTGCTGCCATTCCCCTGCTGTCAAATTTCCAGACCTTTAGGGAGCCTGCAGGCCAGGTGACCTGGCTCTGTTGCCTGGAGGTTGAGCGCCATTCAATTAGGGTAAGACAAGAGCATAAGACAGGCACGTGAAATATGGTCTGGAGCCAAATCATCAATAGCTCTGCTCTCATTAAAAGTATATCTCATCACTTAAAGTATTTGCTGATCCCATTTGTGTGTCATGGTTTTCCCTTCACTTTGAATGTCCAGATTAATGCCATTAAGTGTGGATATCAGACTGGGGAGAAAAAAATCAGCTTATGATTACTGAGTTTTTATCTTGTTCACCTCTGTATTCTCAAATGGCATATATTTCTAGGAGGAAATATTGGTATCTTGTCAGTACTTCCCCTTTGCTGAGCTCTTGTGTTGAAGTTTAGACAACCACAGTATGCATCAGTGCGCATGCATGTGCACACACACACGTATGTACAGATGGGGGCTGGCACGGGCTCCGCTGGCTCTGGGGGACTGCTCTGCTCCCCAGCCCTGATACTGTGTGCCTGCTCCCACCCTGAGGCAATGTGGGGGTGTGGAGCAGTTCCCCGGAGCCTGTGCCAGCCCCAGCCCCCGTCCCACCTTGGGAAGGAGTTGCTGCCTGCCCTAAAGTTTCACAGTTAGTAGGGTTGGAAGGGACCTGAGCAGATCATCAAGTCTGACCCCCTGCCATGGCAGGAAAGAGTACTGGGGTCAAACA
>NW_017728913.1:35430398-35442804 GCF_001723895.1 Crocodylus porosus | reverse complement strand
GGGTGCTTTTTACCCCCTCGTCCAAGTCACTGATGAAGATGTTGAACAGTGCGGGCCCGAGGACCGAGCCCTGCGGAACCCCACTGCCCACATCCCTCCAGGCTGAAAATGACCCATCCACCACCACTCTCTGGGTGCAACCCTCCAGGCAGTTGGCGACCCATTTGTCTGTGTAGGTGTCTACACCACAGTTCCCCAGTTTTTTAATGAGAATGGGGTGAGAGACAGTGTCGAAGGCCTTCCTAAAATCCAGAAAGACTACATCCACTGCTACCCCTTCATCTAAAGATTTGGTGACCTGGTCATAGAAGGTCACCAGATTGGTCTGACAGGACCTGCCTCTGATGAACCTGTGTTGATTGTCCCTAAGCATAACATCCCCCACTGGCCCCTCGTGCACATGTGCCAGAATAATTTTCTCAAAAAGCTTGCCCAGGATTGAGGTAAGACTAACTGGCCTATAGTTTCCTGGGTCCTCCTTCCTCCCTTTTTTGAAGATGGGAACCATGTTGGCCCTCTTCCAGTCCTCTGGTGAGGAGCTTACCTTTGGTAAGTGTTCCACGCCGGCCTTGGTGCCTCCAGCGCACTCTGTGCCCAGCTCCTTTAGGCGGGTGTTAAAAAGTTTGTGTGTGGCAAGATTTTTACTTGTGCATGGCATATACCTTGGAGGGAACCTTGGTGTTAAATGGTATCCCAATGGTAAATGTTCAGGCCATTAATGCTGCCACAAAATGTAAAATCAACCAGAAAATTATTCTACAAAAATGTGTAGTAATTTCATGGTTGGTTTCCATTGTGCCTTGAACTGAACTTATGGCATGGTCCCCCCCACCATAAAGCCTGAGTTCACAGGGCATCCAGCTTTCAATTTTCTGGTGCACCGGGAGCTTAGTATCCTGATTCTGATCCTGGATTCCCTCTGTACTAGCAAGTAGTAGTGATATGATTGGGATCTGATACCAATTCTAGAATTGTGCATCCAGCCTTTAAATGAATGTGTGCCAGGAGTTTCAATGTGCTACCTTCTGTATTTCAGTTTTGATCAGTCTAATACAAAGCCTCAGAGGGATGATCAGATTTATCCTTTCAAGAAACTTAACTAATCCCTTTTCCTGTTGAAATACCATAGAACAGTGTTTCCAAATATTTGGCAGACCATTGCTGGCCTACAGATCATTGCTGGCGCATGGGGCCTTGTTATCTGGCCAACAGGGCTCCCCCTAGGTCTAGAAATTTGGACTAGTGAGCAATGGCAGTGTTGCCCATTGCCAGTTGCCTGATGTAGAATTGTGTCTCTGTTCCCAGGAGGACTTTGTCACAAATGGTTAGGACCCAGACCCTTGTAAGGGCAGTGGCAAGACTGTTATTTCTCTAATGTAAGTAGTTCTTCGTATAAGTTCCTGTAAATAAAGTTTTCCACATCACAGGTCTCATCAAGATACTACCAGCAGCTCACTTTCTGCTTTAAACGCAAGCTACAGTGGTTAGTCAATAGCTTTGTCTGGAGGTTTAACACAGGAGTCTGCCCCTTCAGCTTGCTGGGCCATCTTGGCAGCTGCATATCATGCACAGTGTCTCCAGGCATGCTACCTTTTCAGCAAAGAAAAGTTTTCCTGCTTAATACATGCATCCTAAGTTGTTGGGGTTTGGGGTTTTTGGGAGAGGGTGTTGTATGTTAGAAAATATGGTAGCTTGGATGCTTTTTGTTGTCATATACTTCACAAAGGTTTTAAACAATATTATGGAAAAGTAATGTATAATCACACAAATAATTTAGTTACGGTGAATATTAGGTTTCAGGCACACATCAGTTGTTTAAGATTACGCCTCACTTTGGTAATGTTTAATATTATGCCAGATATCCAGGGGGATCCATTAGTGGATCCCACCTCCAAATTGATCTTCTGAGGGGTAAGGCAGGTGACAGATATATGAAAAACTTGCTACATTTGTGCAGTTAAAACTATAAAAATACTTCAGAAACTAGTCTGGATGAGATTTTGTTTCTTTTTGTTAAAACTTGGGAGCTGGTAGAAGATTATTGTTTCTTACTAATTGTTAGGATGAGCAACTGGTTGATGTATAATTTGAGGATATTGCGTAGAGCTCTGGTCCAACAAGAATTTAATGAGCATGACTTTACTGTACTCTCATTGAATTTTTCATTGACTATTTACTGGGTTCCCAAGATACAGGCTTGTATAAACATTTGATGTTTGGTAAGAAGTTGATGGTTGGATGGACAAGTATACACCAGCAAGAATATTTTCTTTTAATAGCTATTAACATTGGAGATCTGGGATACGGACTGGGGTTTAGTCACATTTTTACTACGACTGCAGAATTTGACTTATTTCTATAGTCTAACAGTTGAAACATGAATGAAAATGTGTATTTCACATAAAGTCTTACTAAAAAATAGTATGTTTAATTAGGTTACTGTCTCTGAAAAATTCCTGGTTACCTACAATATGTTGATCCTGTTTGTCTAAAGGTATGTGTCTTAGGTGGGTGAGAGCATAAAATAAAATAAAAATCTCCAACTTAGACTGTTCTCATTTGTTTTAATGATGGTATGAAATTCAATTAATGTTTAGTCTGGAAGTACCCAAGAAGAGTGGTGGAAAAGGTGACCAATGGCATCTGTTCTTAATATGAAGATTAAAGTATTTGAGAGATTTAGCCTGAAGAATGGAAGAGAGTGATTTTCTGAGTGATACTAGCAATGTTCTGAATGATAATGTGTTACCGCCACAGTCTCTTGAGTAAGACAGGATTGTGGAAATGTGTTTGAACTGTTTTTATTGCTAAAAATAATTCTTCTGTAGTTCAAATATTCAGGGTATGTGTTTTTGAGACAGGAAGGTCTGAATTCTCTCAGCCATGGGTTTTGACATTTTCAGTAACCATACTGTGTGGCAGATGTGGTGGGTTAAATCAGGGTGGGCAGTTATTTTGGCTGGAGGGCCATTTAATGTGCTTTGGTGAGCTGTCAAGGGCCTCTTGCGCACAACTTTTTAGAATAGG
The DNA here is from genome assembly GCF_001723895.1 of Crocodylus porosus. Classification (NCBI taxonomy): domain Eukaryota; kingdom Metazoa; phylum Chordata; order Crocodylia; family Crocodylidae; genus Crocodylus; species Crocodylus porosus. The sequence continues at coordinate 35,439,777 of NW_017728913.1, read as the reverse complement.
GATGGGCAATTATTTTGGGTTGAGGGCCGCTTACCCAGTTTTGGCAGGTTGTCAAAGGCCGTATGGGTAGCCCTGCCCGTTGACAGGTGCCCTGCCCCCTGGTCACCATCTTGGGACCAATGTCCCAGGGCCAGCACAGATGGGGCCCAGAGTAGGGCACAGGCTGGCAGGGGTCTGTGGAGCTGAGCTGGGTTGCACCAGCAGGGAGGGGGGAGCTGGCTTGGCTCCATAGAGCCCCTGCCAGCTGGGACCCTGCGCTCCTGCCACCCTGGTCTGAGCCCCACTGGCACTGGCCCCAGGACACCGATGGGGGCCCTGTGCTCCCACTGGCTCCCTGCCTGCTCACACCCAGTGCCCCCCAGTCCCACAGTACAGGCAGATGGCAGCAGACAGTCCTGACCCCCTGCTTGCCGGCAGGGAAGAAGCTGATCCTGAGCATTGGGAAGGGTGGCTCCTCGCCTGCCCGATGGCTGGCGCCCCGTGCTGCAGGTGCTCGCAGCCCATGCAGAACTGTCCAGAGCAGGCACAGGCAGCCTCATGCAGGCTGCAGGTGGCTGCAGCATGGGCGCTGACCATAGGGCAGGCAAGGGGCCACTTTTCCCCGTGCTCAGCACCAGCTTGTAACCCTCCCCACTGCCAGCCTGAGAGTGGGCCTGGGTTACAAGGTGGTGCTGAGCGCTGGGAGGGGCAGGGAGAAAGCAGCCCCTCCCTGCCCCATGCCTGGCACCCCACGGTGCAGTTGCTTGCGGCCTGCCTGGAGCTGCCTGTGCTTGCTCCGGACATTGGTCCCAAGATGGTGACCGGGGGCAGCACACCTGTCAAGGTGCAGGGGTACCCAAATCATTGGGTTTGGTCCCCCTGCACGTGGGCAGGAAAGACAGCTGGGGTCACATGACCCCAGCAAGATGGGCATCTATCATATGAAAGCTGTCTGTAAATAAAAAGGAATCTCAATTCAAGTTGTTTTGGGACTATTGAATATGAGCTTTTACATATCCTGTTTTTTAAATATTTATTAAATATAAAGTAGCCATCGCTTTTCATCTTTTAAATATTTATTTATAAAGTTGTTAATATACCAAAGTGTTTTGCCATTACATTTCTTTTTTAAGAGTGCATTTGGAGGCTGGGTGTCATAGATGGCATGAAGGTATCCAGGTTGTATCCATACTGGTCTAGAGGCAAAAGGAATCAGAACTCGTAGTAGAGGTGACATCTTTTATTAGACTAACTAGATTTTTGCAAAAAAAAATCTTTAATTGCAATAAAAGAAAATTTTTGCAGAAATCTAGTTGGTCTAATAAAAGAGATTGCTAAAGAAAAAAATGCATATGAGCGAAACTCCTGCAGCAGATATAGTGATTTAATGTTTTGTCTTGATTGTGGTCCTTATTTCTAATGCTCTGGGAGGAGTTCAGCTCTTTTTCAGACTTTTTTTTTTAATTGCTCCACAGTCTTCCCCCTGCTTCTTATTTGCTTTGCAGATCTTAGGAAGTTTAGGGGACATGTCTGGCTTACTGGGTCTCCTATAGCTGCCTTGGTTTTGTGGGCTGTAGAATCACAGCAAAATCTCCGATTTCTTGATGCTCCAATTCATAGAAGATTAGGGTTGGAAGGGACCTCAGGACATCACATCTAGTCCAGCCCCCTGCTCAAAGGAAGACCATACCCAACTAGATCATCCAAACCAAGGCTTTGTCTATCCGTTTCTTAAAAACCTTCAAGGATAGAGATTCCACCACCTTTCCAGGTAACTTGTTCTAGTGTTTTACTACCCTCCTAGTGAGATGTCAGGAAGAATTTTCTAACCTAAACTTTTCTTGCTCCTTGTTCTGTCATCTGCCACTGCTGAGAACAGTTTGGCTCCATCATCTTTTGAACCCACCTTCGGGTAGCTGAAGACTGCTATTAAATCCCCTCACAGTCTTTTCTCTAGACTAAACAAGCCCAGTTCTCTCAGCCTCTTCTCAGAAGTCGTGTACCCCAGGGCCCTCACCACTTCAATTGCCCTCCAGTGGACTCTCCAATTTGTCCATGTCCTTTCTGTACTAGGCGCCCAAAACTGACCACAGTATTCCAGATGTGGTCTCACCAGTGCTGACTAGAGGGAAATAATCACTTCCCTTGACCTGTTCCCAGCGCTTTCTACCAGTGTAGCCCAGTATGCTGTTGGCCTTCTTGGCAACAAGACCAGACTGTTGGCTCATATTCAGCTTTTTGTCCACTGTATCCCCCAAGTCCATTTCTGCAGCACTGCTGCCCAACCAGTTAGCCCCCAGCCTGTACTGGTGCATGGGATTCTTCCATCCAAAGTGCAGGGCTTACCATTTGTCCTTGTTTGAACCTCATGAGATTTCTTTTGGCCCAATCCTCCACTTCTTGTACGTCTCTGAATCCTAGCCGTCCCCTCCAGCATATCTACTGCTCCCTCCAGCTTGGTGTCATCTGCAAACTTGTTGAGTGTGCACTCTGTGCCATCTTCCAGGTCATTGATGAGAATATTGAATAAAACCGGCCTCACAACCAGCCCCGGGGGTACTCCACTTCATGCCAGCTGCCAGCTAGACATTGAGCCTCTCAGCCTGATGCTCCAGCTAATTTTCTATCCATCTTACCATCCATTCATCCAGCCCGTATTTCCTTAGCTTGCCTGTAAGAATGTTGTGGGAGACAACATCAAAAACCTTGCTAAAATCTAGGTATACCACATCCACTGGTCTCCCTGCAACCACAGAGCAAGTCATCTCATCATAGAAGGCAAGCAGGTTGGTAAGGCATGACTTGCAGGTGATGAATCCATGTTAACTGTTCCTAATCACCTTCTTCTCAACGTGCTTAGAAATGTGTTCCTTGAGGATCTGCTCCATGATTTTCCAGGGACTGAGGTGAGGCTAGTGTGTAGCTCCCTGGATCTTCCTTTTCCACTTTCTTAAATATGGGCACTGTTTGCCCTTTTACAGTCATCTGGGACCTCTCCTGATAGCCATGAGTTTTCAAAGATAATGGCCAGTGGCTCTGCAATCACATCAGTCAGCTCCCTCAGCACCCTTGGGTGCATTCCACCCAGCCCCATGGACTTGTATATGTCCAGCTTTTCTTAATAGTCCCTAACCTGCTCTTTTGCCCCTGTTGGCTGAGCATCTCCTCCTCAAACTGTGTTGCCAGGTACAGTAGTCTGGGAGCAGACCTTGCCTGTGAAGACTGAGGTGAAGAAGGTATTGAACACTTCACCCTTTCCTGTGTCCTCTGTCACTAGGTTGCCTCCCCCATTCAGTAAAGGACCCACACTTTCCCTGATCTTCCTCTTCTTACTGACATACTTGTAGAAACTTCTTGTTGCCCTTCACATGCCTTGCTAACTGCAACTCCAGTTGCATGTTGACCTTCCTGACTTCATCCCTGCATGCCAGAACAGTACTCTCATACTCCTCCCTAGTTGTTTGCTTAAGTTTCCACTTCTTATAAGCTTCCTTTTTGTGATTTAGTTTACTGAAGAGTTCCCTGCTAAGCTGAACTGGTCTGCCATGCTTGCTAGTCTTCCTGCACATCAGGATGGTTTGTTCCTGTGCTCGCCATAAGGCTTCTTTAAAGTATAGCCGGCTCCGCTGGACTCCTCTCCCCCTCGGTTTGGCTTCCCAGGGGATCCTGCCCATGAATTTCCTGAGTTGAAGTCTGCTTTTCTGATGTCCGGGGTCCCTACTTGCTACTCTCCATCCTTCTTTTCCTCAGGATCCTGAACTCAATCATCTTGTGGTTGCTGCTGCCCAAGTTGCCATCTACTAGTACACTCCACCAATTCTTCCATGTTTGTGAGCAGCAGGTCAAGAAGAGCACAGCCTCTAGTTGGCCACTCCAGCACCTGCACGAGGTACTTGTCCCCAACACTCTCTAGAAACTTCCTGGATTGCCTGCACACTGCTGTATTGCCTTTGCAACAGATTTCAGGGTGATAGACGTCCCCCATGAGAACCAGGGCCTCTGATGGGAAAGCTTTCCCTAGCTGTTTGAAGAAAGCCACATCCACCACATCCTTCTGGTGCAGTCTATAGAGGACCTCCACCACAACATCACCCTTGTTGTTCTCTCTTCTGACCTTAACCAAGAGATTTTCAACAGGCCTATCTCCAGTCTCATATTGGAGCTCTGAGCAATCACATGGATCTTTTACATGAAGTGCATCTCCTCCTCCTCTTCTCCCCTACCTGTCATTCCTGAATAGTTTGAACCCATCCATGACAGAGCTCCAGTCATGCGAACTCCCACCAAGTCTGCTATTTAAATCATATCATAGTTTTGTGACTGCAGGAACTTCCAGTTTTCCCTGCTTGTTTCCCAGGCTCTGTACATTTGTGTACAGGCATTTCTTCTGAAGAATGAGAACATCTCCCTGTTGCCCCTTCCTGCTTGTTGCTTCCTCCAGGTCACCTACTTATATCAGGGCTTTGGCCTCCATCCCCCAGTGAACCTAGTTTAAATTCCTCCTCAGTAAGTTAGCCAGCCTGTCTGCAAAGATGCCCTTACCTCTCTTTGTCAGGTAGATCCCATCTTTTCCCAGCAATCTTTCTTCTTGGAACATCATCCCATGGTCAGAGAAGGCAAAGCCCTGCTGGCGACACAACCTATGCAGCCAGGCATTGATCTGCAGGATGTACCCACTCCTGCCCTGGCCCTTTCCCCTGACTGGAAGGATCAAAGAGAACACCACCTGAACCCCTGTCCCCTTCACCCTTGCACCCAGAGCCCTGTAGTCACTTGTGATCTAATTAGGGTTTCCCCTGGCAGTATCATTGGTGCCCACATGGATGAGCAGCATGAGGTAATAGTCAGGGAGCCAGATGAGTCTCTGTAATACCTCTGTGACATCTTGGATTTGGGCTCTGGGCAAGCAGCAGACTTCCTGAGACAACGGGTGAGGTCAGCAGATTGATCCCTCTGTCCCCCACCAAGTTCATCCATTTAAGTCATAAGTTCATACGTTTCATGTAATCCATCTCTTTGCATATAGGAATTCATGATTTAAAACTCTGAAATGTCACAGAAGCTGAAAAGTGTAAAGAGAGCTGAGAACAATAGGCCCTGAGGAACTCAGTAAATCAAAAAGCGTATGAAGCAGGGAACTAGTTGGGTTTACTTTTTAGTGCTGAGTCAAACTTAATAACTTCCAGTTCTAACAATGCTTATGTATAACCAGTTGACAGCAGCAAAAAATGCCAACAGAATTTGTTTTAGTTTTATTAGTTAGTCTGTGTATAACTCAGTGGTGAGAGTGAATTTTTGTCCGATTCACGGAGGAGATTTGTGTGTTACAAGATAGGATAGGGAGCCTTGAGCTGGAGGTCCCCACTGACAGCTGAAATGTGACTGCCATGTATTCATTGGGTATTTTATTCTCTAACTACAATGTCTAAAATTATTGCAACAAGGTAGTTCCAGAGTTGGTGGGATAAAAAGTCAGACATTTTCATTATGATTGAAAGAACCTTTTAACTACAAAAAATGTTAGGAGAATTTTCTTTTCGCTGAAAGAGGGGAGAGAGAAAAAGCCACATTATCTTTAATAGTGACAATGTATGTTGTTAAATCAAAATATCTTGGTTTCTTATCTAGAAATCATACAGTAGGTGAAAAAGGTATATAGTGAACCATGGTGGCATGGTTAACTACAGAGCAGTACCATGGTTCATATTACTACTCAAATAGAAATATAATAGAATTCATACTCAAGGTATGCTTTCATGTGTTTTTTGTAAATTTTTGAAAATCCTTTCTTTCATTTGTAGGACCAGATTTTAGACACTAAAATAATTTTGAAATGGACCGATATGAAGATGTGTCAGAGGGTGAAGTGGACCATTCATTCTTTGATAGTGATTTTGAAGAAGCACCAAAGAAAAATGAAGAAAATAGTGAGCTCATAGGAAAAGTAGGTACACATGTAGCATCATCAGACTTGGCATCAGAAACCAAATCAAGAGAAGACTCCTGTCCTAATGAGGAAAGTGAAGAGAAACAGAGATCTTTGGTGAAGGAGCAGTGTGTAGATGGTGACACTGACCATCCTGGGAATGCTTCTTCATTGTCACTTTCTCCTGATTCAGAGAATGCAGGTACCTCTGGGAGAATATCTGCAACAAGTAGAATACAGGAAAACATTCCAGCTGGAATCCCCAAAATAGTTAAAGAAGGTGAAGAAGACTATTACACAGATGAAGAGGACAGTAGTGATGATGGCAAAAAACAAAGGGTTAGACCTAAATCGGCAAAGCAGTCTAGTGGCATAAAGAAAGTTAACAAAAAATATACCAATATCAGCTCCTCTTCCTCCTCCTCTTCCTCTTCCTCCTCCTCCTCCTCCTCCTCCTCCTCCTCCTCAAGTGCAGATACAGATTGTTCAGATACAGATTCTGACAGCTGCATATCGGATTCATCCCACTCCTCTTCAAAGAGAAATACATGTACCTTGGCTCTTCTGTCTCCACAGCAAAAGTTCAAATCAGGAGTAAAATCAGTGGAATTAAAACCGAAGCTTGGTGACTACACGGAGGAGTCTGAAGATACAGTGACTGACGTTACTCCTCTGTCAACACCAGACATCAGTCCTATCCAGTCTTTTGAACTCGCAGCATCAAATGACAAGAAACTGAAAATAAAACGACAGGAAAATGTGAGCCAAGAACTATATGGTAATTCTGAGAAATTTAAATACAGTACAAAATTTGTAGAGCCTACCAAACTAGAGGGACAAAAATGAAACCCAGTCTGACATCTGTATCTTTTTTACTAGATTCCGAGATTGATCGCAGATATAATCGAAAGGTTTTGCATGATGCTATGGACTTGAATCAGCTTTTGAAAGGTGATTTTTCTTTTCAATATTTACTAATTTATATACATAGTTAATGAGTGGGTTTTATACACACTTATCTTTTAAACCTGGGCTCAGCCCAACCACTACAAACAGTACTAATTTTAAAGTTGCCTTGAGTTTTTATGTATGTGAATGTAAATACCACTCTGACAGGAGTGCGGTATTGGAGTTGCTCTCATAACAAACTCTTAAGGGTAAGGGTGATAAATGAGGATGTCATAAATCCCATAATAAAATTTGATGTCTTCACATATCTATTATAATTATACTTGAATTTATTAAACCATGATGCATTAAATAGCAAATACTAGTAATTGTCTTTAAAAACAGAAACACTTCCAGTAAGATATATGTCAAAGTATAGATAATCAAGACTTTAAAAGGCCAGCAAAAACTACCCACTACTGTAAATTAGAATGCAAATATACACATGCATTTGAACTTTTTGTACCCTTGTTATAACTAAACAAAATGAATTTTAAATAACTAATTACATTTCTGAGTTAAAATATACTAATATCATGAAAACATTTATAAAAATAGCTTTGGCAATAGAATTGAATTATAGCTTTTCCTCAGCAGGTTTATGAAATGTCTTTACTGTTATTGGAATGGGTATAAGAGAGTCCTGTGTCTGTCTCACCATTCTATTCTTCATAATCCTCAGTGAGTTGGAGGGCATTGGCTGATCCATGTTTATATGTCCATGTGGAGCCTAGCAGATTTTTGTCCAGTGGTTTCTGTCTGCTTTTCATCTTGTGGTCAGGCATTATTTTGTAGTGAGATATGTGGGCTAATAGTGTTCTCAGTTTAAAAGACCTTCTCGTTTTAAGGTGGAAAGAAATTTATGTAATTGCATCAAGGCCTTGACTTACCTCTCTACATGTGCTTTTGCTTGTTCTTAGAGCTGATGGTTCTGATGTTGTAGAAGGAACAACAATGTTGTTTTATGCTGATAGTGGTATGAGCACCCTCGACTTGTAATGCACTTTGCATCTTGTAGGGTTAGCCCATAATTAAGACATCCTTAAAAATATATCTTTAATGTAAATTTATCTACTGTAAAAGGAAATAACACTGTTATCTTTTGTAGACTACATTGAAAGCAATAAAAACTGAACAATGATCAAAGCAGGCTATCTTGATTTAAAAAAAAAAAAAAAAAAAAAAAGTCTGCTAATCCCTATGTCAGTGGTCACCAACCAGTCGATCGGGATTGATCCGTTGATCCCAGAGCCTCTTGTGATCCTGGGCTGGGGAAGGGCAGGGGTCGGGCTGAATATGTGCATGCATGTGTGTGTGCACCCCCCCAGCCCAGCAAGTCAGTTGTTGGGGAAGGGAAGAGGCAGGGGCCAGATCAAGGCCACCATGTTGAGGGACAGAGTTCAGGAGCTGCCCAGGAAGTGGGGCGTTGGGCAGGTGGTGGGACAATTGAGCCTGGGCATTCATTCAGGGGCAGGGGGGGCTCCCACTGTTGTGTATACTCTGGCGGAGTCTTCAGGGGGCATGTGCCCCCCATCTGGGCCTGGCGGAGGCATTTCCCACTGCAGGCTAGGCTTGCGCCTCAAGCCCTGCTGCAACTGGCCTAGGAGTGGCCTGACACCATATGCATCCAACTGCTCCCAGGCCAGCTGCAGCAGGAGCTGCTTCTGCAGTGTACAGATTGGGGGGCATGTCTCTCCCAAAATGTGGGGCAGCAAAGGTGGCTGCAGCAGTGGTGAGAGGGAGTGGGGCTGGAGCAGGGGCAGGCCCTGCAGAGATGGGGTGGGATGGAGCCATGAACGGCTCATCCAGGGAGCACACACCCCAGGAGGGCATGGGGGGGGCAGCACATGCCCCTGGAATTGGGCCAGGCGGGCTGCAGCTGCCAGCTGAGGCCGGGCTGTTCCTGGTGGAGGCTGGGGCCACACTGCTATCCAGCCAGGTGGCAGCACTGGGAGCAGGGCTATGGGGGCCTGCAGCCACCTGAAATTTCACTGTAGCCTTCCCAACCCTCTCCCAGCGGTACCACTGCTCTGCCCAATAGCAGCACTGCCCCAGCCTCTGCCGAGAACAGCCCGGCACCACCTCCCAGCCCGCAGTGGCAGCCTGCCCTCCCCAGTATAGATCCACAGCATGCAGCCCCATGCCTGGGGGGTGGGAAGGGGCTGGGAGGCGGTGCCAGGCTGTTCCTTTTGGAGGCTGGGGGCTGCAGCCCAGTGTGCCCTGCCCCATGCAATTCCTGGGGCATGCGGTTCCCACCCACCCCCTGTGCCCTCCCAGGTTGCCTTCTCCCCCTACATACCCTTCCCCCAGGTGAGCTGCTCATGGCTCTGTCCCACCCTGCCCCTGCTCCAGCCTCGCTCACTGCTGTTGGGGGTGGGGAGCAGATCAAGGCCCCAGTGGTGAGAGAGGGAGTGGGGCTAGGGCTGGGGCCTTGACCTGCCCACCTCCCTCCACCCCTTCCCTTACAGACTTACCTGCTGGGGAGATGTGCCCCCAGATAGTGTTTTCTCCTTCTGCCTCAATCTG
>NW_017728913.1:35420117-35429855 GCF_001723895.1 Crocodylus porosus | reverse complement strand
AACAATGGCCACAAGCTGAGGGAGGATAGGTTTAGGTTAGATATTAGAAAGAACTACTTCACTGTAAGGGTGGCCAGAGCCTGGAATAGGCTTCCCAGAGAGGTGGTGCTCTCACCTTCCCTGAGGATCTTCAAGAAGAGACTGGATAGGCACCTGGCTGGGGTCTTATGACTCCTGCCACCCCCAGTGCTCCTTCCTGCCCATGGCAGGGAGTCGGACTAGATGATATGTTTAGGTCCCTTCCAACTCATTGATTCTATGATGTCTAGCCTAAATCTGCTCTCTGTCAATTTGTGACCATTATTCCTTGTTACCCCAAGGGTGGTGAACAGAGCATCTCCAATCCCTTCCTGTGCTCCCCACCCCTAATGAATTTGAAGGCAACCACAAGATCACCTCAACCTTCCCTTGCGGAGTCTGAAGAGGTCCACGTCCCTTAGTCTCTCCTCATAGGGCTTGGCCTATAAACCCTTAACCATATGAGTGGCCCTCCTCTGGACCCTCTTGAGGCTATCCACATCCTTCTTAAAGTACAGCGCCTAAAACTGGACGCAGTACTCCCAACAGATTTTTGGGCCCTTCCCCCACTTTTCCTTCACACTGGGATTGTCTTCCTCTGTTCCCAAAGGATCACTTCCTTTAGGAATGACCACCTTTCCTGGACTCCCATCTCACCGATACCCCTATCCTGAAGAGCATCATTGACTAAACTCCTGAGTCCACTGAAGTTATCTTACCCACTTTTGCCATATGGTGAATTTAGTTGATTGATTGGTCATTGTCCCCAAAGTGAACACGAATCTGCAGCTCCCCCACCAGGTCATCCCCCATAGCCAACACCAAATCCAGTAAGGCATTCCCCCTACTGGGGCAGTATACCTCCTGCCTTAGGTGAAGGTCCTGTACACAGGTCAAGAACCCACATGAACGGTTGGATTTGGCTGACAGCTCCTTCCAGCAGATGTCAAGGTAGTTTAGGTTCCCCCATGACAACCCCATTCTTAGACCATACGGCATCTGAGAGTTGCCTCGGGAATTCCAAGTCTAGCTCTTCCTCTTGATGTGGTGGTCTGTAGCAGACCCCCACCACCAAGTCCTTTGCCCCTTGACCTCCATGTATCCTAACCCACAATGCTTCAACTTTCTCCTCTAATACCATTTTGATTAGGATAGATGTATAGTGTTGTGCACGTGTATTCACTATTTGATGGGAAATGACTCATTTGATAGCTAGTAAGTCTGGGAGGGTTCCTTACCTGCTAAACTCAGGGAATTAAAACTTGATGAAAGTGTGTTTTGGGATGAAATGCTGTATGAAGGGCAAAAAGTTATTTTCACAGAAAAACAAAATCAACTGTTTTTCAGATCTTTAAGTAATAAAAGTTGAGTAGCGAAAAGTGGAATTTTTATAGAGCTATCATTTAGAAGTGCTGATCTGCAAACATGACTCCTTAATGCCTTCAGTTTAAAGCAGTTATATTTGCAAACATAAGAAGTATTAATTATTTTAGGTACTTTGAATCTTAAAGCAGGCAGGACATTGAACTTTCAAAACCTGCTTTGGAAATACAGAAACTACTATAACTTTGTAACTCAGTTATTTTTAGTTTGTGTAGAATGAATTCATGGGAAAACTTAATGTTTCTGAAGGAACAGATGAAATGTCTAAGCCTTTTTATCAGTTTAATGGGAGCAAAGTGTACAATTAGAGACAGGATTGGAATATCTTCAAAATATCAAGAGCTGCTTTTTAGTACAATATTAATTAAATCTTACTGATAACACTTGAAAAAAGACTGTTTTTATAACATTCTGGTACAAGACAGGTTACAAGTATATCTGGTCATGAATGTCTTTCAGAATTCTAGCAGTACTCAACCTGTAGCCTGAAAAGTTGTCATCCAGCTCATGGGGATCCCCATGAGCTCATTACCCCTAGCATGTAGTTGGAAGTCAAAAAACCTTAGCCTAATGGCAAAAGGAAATATCCATTTCATGGAGGCTCATGCAGTCAGCTTACAGCTGCCACTAAAATAGAAAGTTAGCTTACTATCTTAAGATCTAATTTTTCTTCTTTAGCAAGGTTTCTGATACAGTCTCCCATGACATTCTCACAGGCAAGCTAAGGAAGTATGTATGGGCTGGATGAACGGATTGTAAGGTGGATACTGGCTGGAGCATCAGGCTCAGAGAGTAGGCAGCTGGTATCAGATGAAGTGCCCCAGGGTTGGTTCTGGGGCTGGTTTTGTTCAATATCTTCATCCATGACCTGGAAGATGGCATAGAGTGCACTTTCAGCAAGTTTGCAGATGGTGCTAAGCTGGGGAGAGAAGTAGATACAGTGGAGGTAGAGCTAGGATTCAGAGTGACCTAGACAGATTGGAGGATTGGGCCGAAAGGAATTTCATGAGGTTCAGCAAGGACAAGTTCAAAGTCCTGCACTTAGGATGGAGCAATCCCATGTACTGCTACAGGCTGGGGAGTGACTGACTGGGCAAAGCTCTGCAGAAGAGGACCTGGGGTTATAGTGGACAACAAGCTAAAAATGAACCAGCAGTGTACCCTAGTTGCCAAGAAGGCTAATGGCATACTGAGCTGCATTGGTAGGTGTGTTGCCAGCAGGTCAAGGGAAGTGATTGTTCTCCTCTATTCAGCACTGGTGAGGCCACATCTGGAGTATTGTGGTCAGTTTTGGGCCCCCGCTACAGAAAGGATGTGGCCAAATTGGAGAGAGTCCAGTGGAGGGCAACAAAAATGGTTCAGGGGCTGGGGTGCATGGCTTCTGAGGAGAGTCTGAGGGAACTGGACTTATTTGGTCTAGAGAAGAGAAGATTTAGGGGGTCTAATAGTAGCCTACCTGAAGGCTGTTCAAAAGAAGATGGACCTAGACTCTTCTCAGTGGTGGCAGATGACAGAAGAAGGAGCAACAGTCTTAACTTGCAGCAAGGGAAGTTTAGGTTAGATATTAGGAAGACTTTTCTCACTAGGAGGGTAGTAAAACACTGGAACAGGTTACCCAGAGAGGTGGTGGAAGCTCTATCCTTGGAGGTTTTTAAGACCTGGCTAGACAAAGCCTTGACTGGGATGATCTAGTTGGGGCTGGTCCTGCTTTAAACACTGAGTTGGATTAGATGACCTCCTCAGGTCCCTTCCAACCCTAACTTTCTGTGATTCTTCAGACTGACATTTTATTTATTTCTATCTCTTGTCCCTTATCCTGTCAGTCTTCTAAGGTGAAGAGCACTCCCTGTTTAGGCTGGATTGTAGGATTGGAGGGACTAATGTAATGATGTTATGTCTAGCTTCAGTTTCAGGCTCAATGTAGGCTGACAGAGCTGCCTAGAGAAGGCTGGTGTAGGCTGGCATTCCAGTATACCACTTCCCTAAAATACATCATCTGGGGTGGGAAAACCATCTTCTATTGGCATAGCTGCATCTACACTGTGTTGGTTTGCAACTAGGTCATCTAGTGATTTTGATTTTTTTTTTCCTTATAGGCAATGTAGCTATGTTAGCGTATGATTTATAGTATATACCAAGTATTGCTGTGACTTTCAGCAGTTCTTGATCTGTACTTGTGGAGCGTCTCTGGCTGGATAACTCATCTAGAGGTGCAGCCTGCAGGGCTTCTTGCCTAGCTGTCAGAGCTGCTGTGCCAGCATGGTCAGCATCCAAGAGATGAATGACACTTTTAGAATCTTGCCTAGTGTTTTAAAAGGAAGACGTGTAAAGTGCATAAAAATCTACAGAATGGTTGGTATTTTGGTTAACATTTTTTCATGGCTAGGATTTCTGTTACCATTCCAAAAGGGGAATGAAAAAACAGCAGAAAATATTTTTAAAATGCAGGGTTTTTCATTCATGTGCAAATGTATGAGGGAAGGGGAGAATATGAAATAACAGATTTCCAGAAAATCTGTTTTTAAAAATGTCCACTGTCATGTTTAAAAAAAATCTAGAAAATAAGTCTAGTTGGTATATTATGAGATGTAGGAGTTTAGACTGAGAAGAGAGACTCATTGGAGGAATGTACCATTCTTGAAATATTCTTAAATATGTCTTCATAAATGTGATAGAGCAGCATAAAAGAGAATACCAGGCAAATCCTGAGGCAAAAGCACTGATACAATGCAACAGACTTTCCCGCTATGGGTGGATTAACTGATGTAGTGACACCTGTATGGTTTAAATTTCAGCCTTGCCATGATTCAGACAACTTAATTAACCTTATCTCATTCTAATTCATTTGACTCATTAATTATTGCTTGTATTTTATATAAGTTTGTAAGATTTTTTTTTTTTTATTCTGCAAGATCATTTGAATTTTTAAGAATTGCTGAATTATTACTTTCATAATGTGCTAATGGCTCAAAAGTACAAGCATTCTCTCCATGGAAGCCATGCTTTGTAGAAGGCTTTTATTACCAAAATATACCCTTTACTGCTTTACCTACAAATGAATATTAGAGGTACTTTCTGTGTGACTTTTTGTATACAAGTACTGTTCCTTTTTCAGACACTAAACTGGTTATACCTAAATTTCAGAAAAAGAATAATTTGTATTTTAAGTCATTTAACTCTTATACACTTCTAAAAATATTTCCATTCTAAAAGTCATCTCAAAGCTGTATTTAGTTATTATTGTTCTAATTCAGGAGAGAAGAGTGTAAAGAGCTCTATTCTTCATGTGAGTACTAAATTTAAAATGTTTGTAAGCATGAACTACAAGTAAAGATGTGCCACTTTAACTAAACTGCTTTTGGCATAATTTCTGTATGTGGACAAGCCCTAAATGTTTTAAGTTGGTACCCCATCCTGACCGTTTACAGTAGTTTGCAGTATTCTTGCTTTCGGTCTCTGTAACTGAAGTTCAGGGAGGGAAGTGAATGGAAGAGAGTTGTTATTTCTAGGCTGCCTCTGGTTTCTCCTCAAATAGCACTTGATGAAGTAGGTTGTTGCCTACCAAATGCTGTGCATTTGAACCAGTTAGTCTATAAGGGCATCTTTACATGTGGTGGGGGAGATGCTTTAATTAGAGCAGATCTTGGGAGCCGCTCTAAATAAAGTGGCTTCAGTGTCTTGTGTATTCAGCGTCCCATGCTTCAAAATGATGGTGGGGCACTTTAACTGAAGCTTGATGAGCTGTAGTTAAAACGCCCTCACTGCCATTTTGAAGTGTGGAGACATTGAATACAGGAGATGCCGAGGCTGCTGGAGTGTGCTATGGTGAATTTTGGGGTGGCTGTAGCCCAGTCCATAGCCCCCAAGCTGACAGTATGCAGCCTGCCCTCACTTTGTGCACTCATCTGGGGGGCACATGCCCCCATGCCTCCCCCAGGGGTGCACGCAGCAGCAGGAGCCCCCGGTCCCCCAGACAAGCTGTCTGAATCTCCTTCCTGTGCCCTGCCCTGCTCTAACTGGGCAGCACCTGCCCCAGCCCCACTCCCTCCCTCACCATGGGGGCCTTGATCTGTCCCCCCCACATGCTCCTTCCTTTCCCCTGTCCCTTCCCCCGCAACAGTCTTACCAGTCAGATGCTGCTTTCCAAACTGCAGGGCTGCATATTGGCAATTGGATCAGTGTCAGCTGATATGGCTGGTTAATAACTGGCCATCAGTGTCAGCCAAAAAAACCTTTATCGGTGCACCTCTAATGAGAAGCAAACTGAGCAGCTAAGCTCTTTTGGAAGGGTGATCACCAGGGATCCGGGTTTCCCATAGGAAAATGGAGAAAAACATGAATTTCCCCCTTTACCAGAGGAAAACACAGATTTTTCATTTTAGCAGAGAAACCCATGGATTTTGCAGTTTTGCATAGAGCTCTCTGCAGGCTGGCAGAGTTCCAGATTGCAGGGGGCTGGGAGGGAGCGAGAGGATGGTGGTCAGGCAAGGGGTACCACGTGCATGTTACATGCACTTGGCCCCAGGCAGCCTGGAGAGCAGCTCCTGCAGGTAAGTCAGGGGGAGCGGGGGGACACAACTGAGGCCCTCATAGGGAGGGAGGGAGTTAGGCAGGGCTGGGGCTGCTGCCCAGCTAGGGGGTGCATAGGGCTTGGGGCCTGGGGCTGCAATGTGTGCCCGAAGGGCTATGGTGGGGAGCAGGATGGGACCATGGACAGCTCATCCAGGTGGAGGGGAAGGGGGGAAACTGTCTCCCTGACACTGCACACACTCCCAAGGAGCAGGGGGACCTGTGCCCCCCAGATCTGTGTGGGGTGGGGCTAAGCATGAGCTACCTGCTGCCAGCTCAGGCTCCTGTCCTGCTGCCATCCTTTGGGGCCTCTGTTGCCCAATGGGTGCGACCCAGTCCTGCAGGGCAGAGCAGGGCCACGTAGAAAAGCCACTTGCCTCTACTAGCTCTGCACTACCCTGACAACACATCCCCTGTGCACACAGCAGCAGCGGGGGTGATGGTGCAGGGTTGTGGCCCTTGCTGTGCCATGCACAGGGGATGTGTAGCCAAGGCAGTGCAGAGCTTGCAGCAGCAAGCAGCTTTCCTGCCTGGTCTCACTCTGCCCTGCAGTGCTGGGTCACACCCGCTGAGCAGCAGAGGCCACAAGGGAGGGCAGCAAGGCAGGAAGCCTGGGCCTGCAGCAAGCAGCCCATGCCTGCCCTGTGTGCAGATCTGGGGGGTACAGGTTCCCCCTGACCCCTAGGACTCCACGCAGTGGTGGGGAGCCAGCTTCTCCCCCTGCCCAAGCCAGCAGCAGGAGGGCAGAGAGGGAAAGAGGGGCTGTACTCCACTGCAGCAGTTGCTGCCTTCTGTTGGGGGCAGGGACTGTGGACCTGAGTCCCTGGCCCCATAGCCCTGACATCTGGGGGCCCCTCTGGCAGGGCTGTGGGTGGAGTGAGGGGTATGAGCAGTGCCAGGGGGCTGCGGGGGAGGGGAGTGAGGAGCACCAGCAGGGCCAAGGAGGCTGGGGGTGGGGAGAGTGATGGGCCTTTCATTTTAGTCGTGGATTTTGGGGGTTTTATCAGAGAATTTGTGATTTTAGGGAAAAGCAGTGTCCCTGGTGATCACCCTTAGGAAGTCTTGCCTGCTTGCAGCACAGCTCTGAATCCTAGTGCAAAACTCAAAGATCTTGTATGGCCCAATTAGGTATCAAGGTATAGTGGATGGCAGTTCTGACACCCTACTGGCTTACCAGTGAAGTAGTGCTGAGTGGTATTCCATGGCAGAGCTTTCCTTGGAAACTTAACCAGTTTTTCCCCTTCAGCAACTAGCTGTTTCTCTCATGTTCATACATATGCTGTGCTACTGTCGGTAACCCTGTACCCTCAAGAGCCACCACAGTGCTGCTGGCAGAAGTAAGTTCAATTTCTACACTAAGGCAAAACAAATAAGAGCAGTAATAATAATGATGATGATGATGAAACTGCCAGGCGCCAGGGAGAACGGACAAAAGCATCTATCTTTTGTCTTACAGTAACCATTCCATTCCTCTTGGTGAGGTAATAAAGGTAGTCAAGGCATTGATATGAATAGAATGAAAAGAGAGGGACTGGGAAAGGGTGACAGCTAAAGAAGCGGTATGTAAAAGGGCATGAAAAATTAAAAAATGATGAATGGGGAGAGAGAGAGAAAGAAACTAAAAGGTAAGAAAATACACTTTGCTTAGTAAAATGTTTGTGTGCGTCATGTTTCATTGAAAAACTCACAAGGAAGAGTACAACTTGGCACAGTCCATATGAATTGATGTAGAATTCACATTTAATTCTACATAAATTCATTCCCTATTATCTATTCATTGTGAATAGAATTCACATTAGATGCCTTGGCCTCCTGATGAGGTGTCAGTGCAGCTTAGTGCTCCAGAAGTTGCACACTACTATTGCATAAAGAAACCTCTGAAGTAACTGTAGGGAAATATAGCAAGCCTTTTAAAATCATAGAATATTAGGGTTGGAAGTAACCTCAAGGTCATCTAATCCAACCACCTGCTTGAAAGCAGGATCATCTCCAACTAGATCATCCCAATCAAGGCTTTGTCTAGCTGGGTCTTAAAAACTCCGGGGAAGGAGATTGCACAGCCTCTCTAGGCAACATATTCCACTGTTTTACTACGCTTCTAGTGAGAGGTCTTTTTTCTTAATACCCTTTGTTTGGCACTTGTATATAAAATAGTTGAGAAGTTTCTTGGATCTCTCTGGGCATTCCTAAAAGAATTTTCAGACTAGTACTGAAACTATGAGACAGGTATTTGCCTCTGTATCTTCCTTGTTCTTTTCACTGCTATATGCTGATAACTTCTTACAAGTGCAAGTGGTAAAGATTTATCAAGAGAGATGATAAATATTGATGTGCATTTATAGCTAAAGATCTTTAAATGCTTTGTCAAGTCTACTAATTGTATACCTAGAGGATGGAAGAACACCCACCTGTGGGATGGGGATGAATTGTGACAAACACATTAACAATACATAGTCAAGTTAAACAACCAGTTAAAGCAGGAAGTGAGGAATACTGTGTTTTCATTGAAATTATAAATGAAATTTAATTATTCACAATGTAATTCCGAGAGTGGAATTTGGCCAGAATATTAGTGATGACACGTCTTTCTTCTGTGAAAGCTGTGTTGGCATCTCCACTGACACCTTTTTGGTTTTATGTCTCTGTTGAGAGATTTGCACCAGCCACTTAGGGCACTAAGTACCATAATAGGGGCTTAGATTGAATGGGTCTTTGTGCAACGACTTGTTTTTATCTCTTACCTTCCATCCAAATACAGGGCTTCCTTGACTTAAAGGATCTTGGGTAGTATGGCTGTAGGGCATGGGGAGCAAAAGATGAAATCTGTTATCTTCAGCTGCGTCTTGGTAATTAAGTTAGCAATTATGTTTGTTGTACGTGATATAATTTTCTCTTTCAAACTTATTCAAGTAACTTCCAGGTAGACTTTGTTCTTTCCACAGGAATATACTTGATGCAGTTGTGCTGGGAGCGAACGGTGCAGTTTTGTGTTTGTATGTAAGCTCTGTGATTTTAGTTATCTTCTGTGTTTTTCCTTTTTTTTTTTGTCCCCTGTAGGTTTATCCAGGTAAATCACATCACAGGTCTGTATTACTGAATGGCTTTGGTAAATAACTGCCTTTATGTTCTTTTAGAAATGACTTGCTAAATTGTAAAGATGCTTTTCAAGGTTTACACTTCTTAAATCTGTTTTATTACTTGCTTTTTCAGTAGTCTGATATGGTGACTTGCATACTATATTGGTAATTATCTCTGTTGATATGAACTGATTTGAAGTTTCTGTTGCCAAAGTTTGGTCCTCAACTTATTAGGAGATTCTTCTGGCTGGTAAAGTTCACTAGTTCTCACAGGAAATCTGTAGGAACCAGTGAACCATGTTAGGATCAGAGCAGAAGCATTTAGGCCAGGTTTTTTAAAATGATTAGTGGCTTTTTGGTTTGGGGTTTTTTTTGTTTTTGTTTTTCATAGTTTCTAGGGTTGGAAGGGACCTGAGCAGATCATGAAGTCTGACCCCCTGCCATGGCAGGAAATAGTACTGGGGTCAAACAACCCCAGCAAGATGTTCCTCTAACCTCCTCTTAAAGACCCCCAGGGTAGGAGCCTGTACCACTTCTCTTGGAAGTTGATTCCAGATTCTAGCCGCCCTGACCATGAAGTAGCGCCTCCTGATATCTAGCCTAAACTTACCCTCTGCCAGCTTGTGACCATTATTCCTGGTCACTCCTGGCAGTGCACAGGGGAATAGTGACTCCCCCAATGCCTGCTGGT
>NW_017728913.1:35402450-35419539 GCF_001723895.1 Crocodylus porosus | reverse complement strand
CCCTCCTGGATGTGCGCCAGAATAATTTTCTCAAACAGCTTGCCTGGGATTGAGGTAAGACTAACTGGCCTATAGTTTCCCAGGTCCTTCTTCCTCCCTTTTTTGAAGATGGGAACCACAATGACCCTTTTCCAATCCTCTGGCACCTCACCAGAGCACCACAAGAGCTCATAAAGCCGGGCCAGGGGTCCTGCAAATGACCTCGGGCAGTTCCTTTAGAACTCTAGGGTGGAGATCATCTGGGCCAGCTGACTTGAAAACGTCCAGCCCCTCCAGAAGCTCCCTAACTAGTTCCTCGCTAACCCTTGGCCCAGGTGTGCCTCCCCTAGGTCCCAAGGGGGGCCCAGCAGGGAGGTGGCTGTTTTGGTCCCTACTTAAGAAGACAGAGGCAAAGAAATCGTTAAAGATGTTAGTTTTGTCGCCTGGTGTTTTTGCATGGCCTAATTTTGGGGTGCCCAACTTGAGACACCTTTTGAAGCCCAATCTTTTTGTTTGTTTGTTTGTTTTCCTCCTCCCCTTCCCCCTTATCATGTGTGTGTGGTGCCCTCCTGATTTCAGTGCCCTGGGTGGTTGTTCACATCACCCACCCATAAGGCTGGCTCTGTGAGGGAGTATAACTGTAAAGGCACCAATTAGTAAGCTCTTGCTGCATGGCCCCTGGCTTATACTGATCAGGACGGTGAGCTGATCAATCAGAGGAGACAGCTTTGCAAAGTGTCAGTTTTTGTCCATAACAAATTGTACTGTTCCCTTTCTAAATAATAGGTAGTTCTATGAAAGCATTTACAGCATGTACTCTGTATGTGTGCCTGCATACTGATGATCCTTTTAAAGGCTGAGGTGACTTTGTGGGGCCTGAGCTTCAGATGTAGGTGCTTGGCACTTCTCAACCCCATGACAATTGGGCATTGCAGATGCTCAACACCTGTCAAACAGTTCTCCAGTGTTTGTGGAAGTCTTGCTTCCAAAAGTGTTCAAGCTAAATAGGTGGCCTGATTTTTTTCAGAGGCCAGGCAACTTCTGTTAAAGTCAATGGGTTGATGGTGGCTGGCACCACTGATATTCAGGCACACATGTTCAGAAATTCAACTTTGTATTTCTGTCTAAAGTAAACCAGAGAACTGTAGAAAAATAACTTTTTTATTTACTGTTTTCATCTGACCACTTTTTCTTTCACATTTTTAAGCTTTTCTACACTTGGAGAAGAAAGAGCAGCAAAAGATGGTCATTGATCCGCCATCTAAAGGATCAAGAAAAAATTACTCTTTCACAAATGAGGAAGTAAGACAAATTGATCGGGAAAACCAAAGGCTCTTAAAAGAACTGTCCAGACAGTCTACAAAGCCAAGGAGCAAAAGTGCCACACTGAAGAAGTCTACTCTCCCACCTCCTAAGTTATACCACAGTGCCCTCAACAGGCAAAAGGAACAGCAGAGGATTGAAAGAGAGAATCTGGTAAGTTATGAAGTATTATAGTTTTGGATTGGTGAAGTGGGAAAGGCTACCTATTTGATGCTAACCAAGCTATTAAAAGAGTATTTGAAGCATCTTGTTAGAATTTTTTTCAATTTTATTGTGGGAAGGCTACAATCATGATGTTGATGCATCATAAATTATACTGATACATCAGTGACAGGAACTGAAAAATGTTAGGATTATGGAATAATATCTAGACACTTGCATGCCACTATAGCATGTGAATGCATAATATTCATGTATATTTGATAGAAAAATGTACCTTTCCTTGATAAAAATGGAACTGTTTGCAGTATATGAAATGCATTTAAAATGATATGGCACTTGTGTCTTGTATCACTGTTCCATCTGAAGGGAATAACAGCTTCCTGGGGCAGGGGGCTGGACTCAATGATCCTCTGGGGTCCCTTCCAGCCGGAATGTCTGTGAAATCTATGAAATATACCCACCATTCTAATTCAACAAGTACAATTTCTTTAAGACCAGGAATGAAGAAGAAAAAACTTTAGCAATGAAACCCATTAAACACATGAAAAGCAAAATTTAAACTCTCAGAAATAACTGAGTGTATAGCTAGCAGTCATTTTCAGTAGCTCTAGCACTCTCCTACTCCCATCATGTTGAACCTGTATGGTAACCATGGTAACTTATTTTAGTGGCAAAGAGAAATCTAGTTTTAATTGTAATGTGGCTGTTGATAAGGATAGTCAAATAATAAATGCATAAAAGTACAATTTTAGTTTATAATGACTATCATATTGTTAGATAGTAGTGAAAATTTTGACACGAGACCTGCTTTATAATAGACATTTACAGCCCAGCAGATTTGTTTTTTTGACTAATACTTTTGCCAGGACTTGCACCATGATCCTTGCTTCCAGTGCAGCTGCAGGTTTGGGGAAAGCTGTTCTATGATTCCTTTGTAAGCTGACTTTCAGGCAGTCCACCAAGTGCTCTTGCAAATGCTTGAAGAAGAAGAAAAGGTTATTCACCCATTTTGTAGCGTATTCGTGGAGATGCATTTTATGTGGCTGTTCCACATCCTGCCTTGCGTCCTGTCTCTTATGGAGTCACAATTCATGCTGAAGGAACTAAGGGAGCCTCAGGTCAACTCTGCCCTTTCTTCCTGCCTCCATTTTAAGGCTATAATTATGTGTCATTCATGGCTCCAGTGGTTCATGCTGCAAGAAATTATTCTAACTTGTGCGCAGACCTTCAGTGCAAAGGGGTACAGCATACCTAGTGTTCTGCATTTTCATTTTTTTTTTTATTTTAAAAAAAAATTTCTGGTAATTTTTTCAGGGTTTCTCTTCCAAACATAAAAAATGGGTTGAAATCGGGATAAAAGGAAGAAAAGCAAAAAAATCAGTTTAAATGGGGGGAAAATAATAAATTGCGGGGGCTAAGCATGCGCACATCTGCACGCACGTCCCTCCAGGTGGGAAAGTCTCTGTTCAGGGAGGGGAGGAACCCACCACCCTGCCAGCCTAGCACCAGCCCCAGCTGCCTCCCTGCACTGCCTAGGGGACCCAGAGCAGGTGGGCCAGGCTGGGGCCAGCCTCAGCTGTGCCTCTGGGCCAGAGGCGACTGAGCCCCTGGGACCCCTGTACCCACCCTGCCAGACATTGCCTAGCAGAGGCAGGACATGGGACAGACTTGCAGCTCATCTGGGGGGTACGGGGAGGGAGTAGCAGCTCCCACGGCTGCACAGGTCCCAGGAGGTATGGGCGGCTTGTGAAAAACGTGTATAAATCAGTAGAAACCAAATAACTTCAATTAAAAAAAAAAAAAATCAGGTAATTTATCGGTGAAATTAGGTAAAAACCGAAAATGCAGAACACAATACATAGCTCAAGCAACAGCAGTCACAAAATGAGAGAGTATTTCATTCTCATGGCTGCCCTTTTTCTAGTTTTATTCCCCACAGATGTCCAATTTTTCCATTAGCTGTTGGATCCTCTGTTTGTGTAAGTGAGGACTGGTTAATCATTTTTGGCCATCTGTTCAGATTTCAGGCTGCTATTTGAATTAGCAAGAAAAATGTAACTTGCCAGCAGAGGACACTCTTGATTCACAAAATGCATCGCCCTTGGAAGTCTGTCTTCTTTCTCTCCCTCAACCTATTTTTGCCTAATGGAAAGAGAAACAGAATGTTACTAGTGTTAAATTTATTTTTTTAATATCTGCTGGCATATATCTTGATCTGTATTGACATAAATGAATCCACCTGTTTTGTGTACCTAAGTATAGAGTATACATGCATAGGCTTGGCATGTATTCGACACCTTACAAACCTTTAGGTTGTTTTGTGCTACTAGCATGCATATGTGTATTTAGGGACCTCAAAACTCGAGCATAAAAGTACTTAACTTCCTAGTCTCTGATTCATTTATGCATAGGTTATGATTTGTCACAATTAAATGTCATTGCCATTAATAATTATTAAGCTACCCATGAGACCATATTACCAGTAGATAAGCAAACAATATAATTTAAATTGCATTGGAAGCTTCAGGGAAATGGCCTGAAAATGAACCAGTGTGTTTTTGGACATCCTTAGAAGTGATTCTTTCCAAAACTGTTACCATATACAAGGGGAGGACAGTGTGGAATAACTTTCATTACTACTGATCACAAGTGCGTAAGTGCTGTTTTTTATCAGAACTGATACACAGGGTACTTCCAAAACCGATTATTTTGGATACTTGTCCTGAGATGTTTGCAGTCTAATACACTGATAATATACCATAATAACTAGAGGGCAGGGAAGATGAGAAGTAATAATGTCATGTTAACATAGGTAGTTGGATGGTGTTTATATAAAGTGTTTTTCTTGGAAATAATACATTGCTTCTGGGCTGTTTACTTTTCGCTAGTGGGTAGAACAGGAGTAGGTAGCCCCATTCCTACACTGGAAAGCCAGACAAAGGCAATTTTTTTTTAGATATTTTACAAAGGAAAACATTTTCTCATGAACAGAAGAAAAGCTTTTGTGGATGTTGAGGGGAGCATGAATCAGAGACGAGCGTATGAATAGGAGGGGAAAATAAAAGATCCTTAAAGAGGAACAAGTAAAATATACATTGTAGTGGGGGAAATGCAAGGAGGATGTCTTGAGGTGTAGATTCTTGAAAAGAGTGGTTATCAACTCTTTCAGACTCAAGGCACTGTTTCATAACTTTTCTGAAGTTAGCAGCTCCCAACTAATTTAACTTGTTTTTTGACTATAGAAAAATAGAGCAATTCTTCTATTGCGAGGAACTCAGACTACAACAGATCAGAATATTTTTGGCACTATGGATTCCTATTTGAAACCTCTAGGTTTATCTTGGGTATGTGTTTGCACACTTAACAGCACTAATACCCCACAGCATCCACCAGCACCCTTAAAAGGACCCCAGTAGAGAATCATTGCTTGAGAACAAGGATTAGGAGTTTGAAATTTGGGAATAGAAAGTCAGTAAAAGATGACATTGCTGAAAGAGAGTCTGTTTTTTCCTCTTGCATTATTTTGGGGATGCTGGACAGGAATAAACTGAAAATAGAGATGATCCTAGACATTTAAGTTATCTGTATATATAAGTGAGACTGACACTGCTCAGTTGGCTCATTGATCCCTATCTGTCATGGGGGAAATAGTAACAGAATGTGTTTGTCATCACAGGAGAAAGTAATTTTCTAGCATGTTGAAGAAGCTCGGAAGATTACGTGCAGACAGAACCTCAGAGGCCAGGACACATGGGGATCCTTCTAGCACCTCGGAATTAAAGTGTCTTTACTTTCTGAAACAAGATTGATTTGAACTTGATGATATAATAAAAAGCTGTGGTTAAAGAGAACTTTGTGACAAAAATCCAGTATAGATTCTAGTGGCTCTGGTCATTCGAAATAACCTCTCTACCCCTCAGAGGAAGGAGTCTCAGCTACAACCTCCTTGATCAGGAAAAAATACCTGGATGTTGGATTACTAAACATGTCCCTGAATACCTGCCATGGACAAAAGAGTTAGTGACCTGCTTTGCTAAGTTAGACAATGGATCTGTATAGGATAATTTGGATAAGGATCATTCTGCCTCAGGGAATGGGGTCGAACTAGGTGAGTTCCTGAGGCCTCTCCCAGCCCTACTTCTCTGTGATTTTTATGAACTAAAAAAAGTATACCATCAGAGCATTTAGTTAGACTGTAAGCTCTTTGCAGCGGGGACCATTTTTATACAGATCCTAGTTCAGGACTAGGGGTCCTAAGTACATCAATAGAAGTTGTAGTAATTATGGACTAGCTAACTGCACCACCATATACACTGTCCTCAGGGAACATTTTTGTTATTTAGGGCAGGGGTCAGCAACCTGTGTCTGCAGGCTAGATCCGGCCTACAAAGATCCAATCTGGCGGGGGGTGGGGGTTGTGGAACAGAGGCACATAGCAGTGACCTGCTGCCCATCTCTGCCATGCAACCTTCCCTGCTGTTCTTTCACAAGTGCACTTCACTTTCGCTGCAAAATTCTCTCTTTTCTGTTGGGGATGGGCATCAGCGT
Organism: Crocodylus porosus; assembly: GCF_001723895.1. Lineage (NCBI taxonomy): Eukaryota > Metazoa > Chordata > Crocodylia > Crocodylidae > Crocodylus > Crocodylus porosus. The sequence goes on along the minus strand of NW_017728913.1, from coordinate 35,413,527 downwards.
TGAGGATAAGCACAGATGGCTTGGCCATTCAAGGGTGTTGAGATTTGGCAATGCACACAGACAGACCAGGTTGCAAGTGGCAGCCCTTGGTGGCAAATGGTTGCTAAGCCTCGGTTTAGGATATCTGACCAGTTGTCCTTTTTTGCTTATGCTGCTGCTTTCCCCTCAGCTTTGTCATTCAACTTCTTGGTGGAACTTGCTCGGAAAAAAATGTCTTTCTAGAGTCCAGCTAGTCTTATGGTATGTGGAAGAACTCTGGATTGGGTTTTACAACTTACAGTTAATGCATTTTAAAACTATGTAATAGAGCCATAACAATGGAAGAGAGTTAGAAATCCATCCAGGCACAAGAACAAAAAGACATCCTTGAATTCACTTTTATCATCTATCTTCTCTGCTCTGCAGAAGGATAGTGTAGCTCTAAAGAATGAAATTAGAGAAGACATAGTATAAATAAATTTGAACAGCTGTCAAGGCTTGATGGTCAGCTGTTTGGGATTCACATGCAGTCTAGAGTTCAATTGATGGTGAAAGTGAAGCTGGTACAAGCACCTAAGAGCAACATAAAACAAGGAAAAGTAACATTGTAATCTTTACACTGAATGTTCTGGGAGGAGGTATTTGTTGTTACTTGGGAGTTTTCTCCCTTTCAGAGAAAAGACTTCAGAGAAATGTTTATTGAAGAAAAGTGCTGAGACTTGTTGTGCTTTCTTATTTTGTTAAATACTGCTACTAGCGTTACTTTAAGCCACTAAATAGCAACCATCTCCTACATTGTTTTATTACTGTGTTCCCCAGTTTCTGAGGTTGCTGGCAGATGTTAAGGCAGTCACATGACTGGGGTCCAGGGACTTTTATGCCCTATTCCCAGAAGCAGGTGACCTGCCATGCCTTACATGGATGGGGGGGGGGATAGGAATGGTGCATAAAATTCCCCAGAGCCCAATTACATGACTGTCAGCTACCAGGTCTCCACCATGCTGATCCTGACAATCAGCTGATCATTGGGATTGAGCAGGGGGCAGCACTGAGTCCAGGACATAGCTGCCCTTTGGCTTATCCCTGAGATCAGGCAGAGGGCAGCTCTAGGCCCCTGACACAAACCAGGGCTGCCCCTTGCCTTATCCCAAGGACATGGTTTCCCACACCCCAATAGGCTTGTTGCTTGCCCTGCTGTCCCCTCAGGAGCTCCAGGGCAAGGCTTTTTAGCGTGTAGAGAGCCCCAGGGCTCCTCACCTGGTTCCAGACCCTTGACAATCATCTGGTTGTTGTCATCTGGATGCGGCAGCCCTTGGTCTGGCATATGCCACACATTTGATATATGGCTTCATACAAACCAACCACAACAATGGCTTAACATGTCATGTTCATTGTGCGATAAGTATAAAAAGTATAATAACATTGGTGTTATTTTTCAGGGGAGGGGGGATAACAGGACAGCACATCAATTTGCTAAGTACTGACCTAATCCTGTTGATTTAAGCCTAACAATAGTGGGCTAAAATGGTAGCAGGTGCAACACATGTTTTTAAGAGCAATTAGGGCTATTAATTAATTTAAAAATGTGGGGGATGTGGATATTCCTCTTTGACCTTGGATTCTGATCAGGAATATGACCTTTATGCCAAAAACAGGGTTATTGTGCTGGGTGTGATCCTGTAAAAGTGGAAGTCAGTAGCTAGACTTCCAATGATTGCAATAGTATAGGATTGAGACCACAGAGACTAAACACTGGGGAAGAAGCAGGGATTGTAATACAGTTATTCAGGGTATGTTTCAGGACACTCAAAGAAAACATCTTAAAACTTGAGAGATTTAACTACACAATTGAAAGAAAATGCAGTTTACCATCAGTACGTGAGTACATGCTTAGTGAGGGACTTGAAGGATTATAGAACTGGTAGTAAAATGAGCCATTTAGTTCTTGGTCACTGATTCAGTAGGTCAGGCCTGCCATTTCAAATGTATTGGTGGGTTCATTTCCGCATGCAGTAGGCTGCTGTCCAAGAATCGGAATGCTAGCTACAAATGGCACTTGCTTTGATACAGCTCTCAGCAGAGACTTTTAATTCTTCCCTCTCTTAGCAGAGAGCTCCTTAGGAGTGCTGTTGTCACCACAAAATGTGTACGTGTCTTGTATATAACAGGGTTTAAATACCCAGTACTGTTCATCTGTTTTTTCAGTTGTAAATGTTTTTTTGGGTTTTTTTTTTTTAGCTATAAATCCCTAGTACTTAGTGGGGTTTTTGTCCTTAATAGATGATTAACCTTTTCTAAATACATGCATAAAATGGTGACTAGTTGGGGTTTTTTTGTTTGTTTTTTTTGCAGGGGAGGGGGTTATACATGTGTCAAAAGTAATTGTATATTTTTTTTCTTTAATTCTTGAATAATATGGGAATGTGGAGTAAATAAATATATTAAGAAGCTTAGGGCTGCCTGCATTCGCATGATATTTCTGGTATGTAAGCGCCACAAAGACTTTTCAAATGGAATTTAGGCTCACTGCATGCTTCCCTTTCAACAGGTGAAAAATGTCTGGTCCTTTAAATTAGCCTGCCTGCATACATTGTCAAAGTAAAAGTTTTAGGATTAGTGAATGTGAATGATTAATTTAGATTTCCTGTTACAGATCAGGATTCCTATAATTGAATAGGAGAGATGCTGGTAATATTGGCTGTAACATATAAAGGCTAGTCTAGCATGTCATGTTTTGCAGTGGGCTTTAAGCAGGAGCTATTTCTAGCTAAAGTCCTTCCTTTGACTTTTGCTTACCGAGGTATTTCCACTTGATGATGAACTGACTGGCACTTATTACAAGCACATGTGACGTACTGCATCAGAGCCAAAATGACTTGTCCTCTCTTGTGCGCTCTCAATGTATGTTTCCAGGTTCCCATACACAAACTACTGTATGTTTGTAGGCTTTAATTGCAGTCACAGTAACAGGTGACAACTCATGACTCTTCTATATTTTCTCAAGCTGGTTGCTACAAAAGCAGTTTGCAAACAATAATACCCTTCTCTCTCTTCCCCACCCCCCCCAACTCCCCAGATTGTGGGTTGTTGTTTTTTTGTTTTTGAGGAAGAATAAAGTAAAACTTTAATAGTTTATACCAATGAATACTATAGCATGAGAAGTTAATGCGTAAAAAATACCATCCTTCCAACTAGGGCTGTTGTAGTATTTTGGATGGAGGCTTCTCATTGCATTCTGCCGTGTACCAATTGGTAGCGTCTGTGTCACAGCCCTACCCAGTGGTGGTTGTCACTGTCAAACAAGTGCATTCATGATTGTCAAGCCAGAGGTTGGTTAGCTAGCTAGCTGAGGAGTGTGTCTAGGTCCCATGAATTTCAAGAACTGAAGGTGAAGAGTGTTAAAATTACAAAGATGCTAAAATAATTTCTTACCCATGTTTATCTGGGTCCCTCTACCTTTTTAATTTACAAAAAAATTCCTTGCTTTAAAATTATGGAAATGTCTTAATCTGGGCTTCCTAACTTGAGTTTGTTATAAAGGATGTTGGAAGTGTTTGTATTGTATTAAGATTATGAGTGTGTCTTTCTGCTCCTGATGCATTTAACTTATTCTGTAACTAAACAGCAAGCATAATCAGTGTTTATGGAAAATGGGCAATAGCTTTAGAAGACCTTCTGGACCCCTTTTACCTTACTGGAAGGACACTACTGATATCAGTATCCCCTTTGAAGTTCAATCTTTTCCCTTCTGAGGTCAATAGACTAACTGGTGGTACAGGCCTCTTGAAGGGTTACATAAAATTGTTTTAATCAAATTCAGAAGCTGCAGAGTTGGGCAAAGATAAAAGACAGCCCTTGAAAAACAGATAAAGGCAGAGATGGCAGGGGTTCAGCCTGTCTTCCTGTCCTTCCCTCCTTTTTCCTGCCATAGAAGGACACAACAATATATTAACAAAATGTTGTGAAAAGCATAATTTTGTGGTTTTAAAATATAGTTATATTCCATATATAATTAAAAGAGAGAACAAAACTCCAAACCAATGATGTAGGACCATAAGTTGGTCACCAGTGAAGTGATCCATATTGATTTTAGAGCAAATGCTTAATTGTAGAATGTTCTGGTTTGTACAAATCTGATCATTTTTTGTGCACGTTTATAGCTCTGAATCCTTTCCATTTTCGGGGGGGGGGAGGAGTGCATAGAAGCACACACACGCATTATATCTACCTTTTAAAAATTGGGGGTTTTTTTTCCTTCAATTAAGGCTCTTCTGAAGAGACTGGAAGCTGTGAAACCAACAGTGGGTATGAAACGTTCAGAGCAGTTGCTGGACTATCAGCGCCAGATGAATTATCTAAGTTCTTCACCATCTGCAAGACGAGGAAAGTCTGCATTGAGCCAGCTTAGCCCTTCAAGTAAGTGGCTTTGAGATGGTATGCCCTTATGTTAGATATTTTTACACTGTCTCTCTGACAAGTGAGGATTCTAAAATGGTGGTAATCTTGAATAATAATTAATTTTTTTTTTCAATAGATGAATCGCATGGGGGGGAAAGAAACATCTTAGCAATATAATTTATCTTCTTCATTCCTACGCTCTATCAGGTCCTTTTGTTAATAACATTGCCACTGCAAGATTGTTTTTTTCCTTTACAGCATATGATCGAGTCCTTTGGTGATGCTTTTAAACTACCCAAGATTTTGGTTTTCTCTTTTAGTTTTTGTGACATTTCCCAGAAACCATGGCAATGGCTGGTATAATAATGATGATTATTGTAATAAGCCACCTGCTACAGCTAAGATGGGATTTATTTGCTCTTTAACAGGAGGAACTTCCAGAGCATCCAGTGTACCCAGTGCCGTCAGTCATAGGAGTGAGAGACCAGTTTCTGATTCATCCAGCGGGGCATTACAGAGACCTAAGCCCACTAACGTTCGTGCTGCTTGGTTATGAATTATTTCTACTTAGCCTAACATTCTTATTTGATCAGCAGATTTCGATTTCTAATGCTTTTGTAAATTCTTTGTGCCAGAATATTGTAATCTGCATCATTTGGTGATTAAAGTGCACTGCAGTATGATGTAATTTCTTGTAAATTTGGTTTTAAATGGAAAATTTCTTTCTAATTAGTGTTTTCTGAAAAGACTATATTTATAAAAGAGAGGCATTTAACAGACAACTAGAAATTGCACAAACCTTTATTTTATTCTCAAAGCACAATTGAAGTTCATATGTGACGCTAGAATGATATAGTTGCTGCACCTGGGACCCAAGATGTAAAACAAAAATCCAGTTGTTTTTGTTTTAATTTTTAAATTGCAATAAACCATCAAGCATGTACTTAACTTCTAAATTGTCCTAATTGTTCATCCTTATTTAAAGTTAGCCTTCAGAACTTGTAGGTCACGTAATGGTAGATCAGAAGTGCTCCTTTTTATTGCTGTCTCCAGGACAGCTTTTGAAAAAGTAAATGTGTAAGTTCTGTTTTTCTCCATTGATATGAATAGAATTTATAATTCAGAGAGGTGGAGACGAGACACTTTGTAACAGCAGAAGGCTTCACGGTTAACTAGCGGTCGCACCACTTCTTTCATGTGGCAGTGTTAAAATATTGAAGGTGCTGGGTTTATTTTCTGATACTATTGCAGATCCCTCTTGCTCTGTATCAAATAGCATTCATTCAGGGTTGAAAGTGAAACTTTGCCATAACTTAAAGAAAGTTTATTAGATTTCTGGGAAGAAGGACCTGATGTATTGGAAGGAAATGTATGCTGGGTAGGAGAACAAATTTGAAGTACAATGCAGTTGAGACCTGTTAGCTTCAGTATGTCAGTGCCCTGATGTTATGTTGCTTCTAGGTGGCTGTTGCTCCTATAGTGAGGGTCATCTGAATGTGGTAGTTAAGAGCCCCTGGGAAGTGTCTGTTGCTTTCATCAGGTACTGCTGCAAATGGGTGTCTTCTGGACCAGTATAAACTGTTCTCCAGCCTGGGTATTGGACAGCATCAGGGCCTTGGTTGGTACTATTTGCAAGCCTCTGCGTATTCCTGTTAGTGGGTATAACTAACAGGAGCTACAGGAGACAGTTAATGAGAATAACATCTAGGGCTAAGTAGAACCTTGGGGATGAATCTGAAATTTTGCTCTTCTGACCTACATTTTTAATGTTATGTTAATGCTGAGTCTCTGAAGATGTTTCAGACCAAACATGGCATCAGTATGCATGTATACAATGTGAAGCTTTCATGGAAGTACTAGTAGAATGAAGTATGTGATGTAGTTTATTTCCATAGCTAAAGGCAAAACTTTCACTGGGCTTTTTTAATTGCTGGCTGCAGGAGTTTTTCATTAACAGCATGAATTATGATATGACTGTCCATAGTTACTGCTATACTTCTGTTTGCTCTCCCCACTCCTTCCTGTGGAAATACTGGGAGTCCTTCTGTGTTAAACATGAAGGAAAAAAAAAGCTTTGTTAAATAATGTTGAGACCTAGACCTACAAGAATCAAGCTCATTTTTCTCCTCTGTGCTTGTCAAAGGGGCATGAAGTTCTTAATATTTAATATTGTTATAACTTGATACAAAGCATCATGCATTGTCATGGTCCTCTCTGATAACTTGATGAATTGTACAAGCTAAAGAAGCTGACTTTTGTGAATTAAATTTAGATTCTTGACAGTATTTTAATTCCATTTTTTAAACTTTTAAGAGTTGTGTGGCAAACAGCTGTCAATGAAATACTATTGTTCTTTTATTGAAACTGTAATGTATTTTTTGTATAGTGCTGCTGTAATTTGTACTAATGTGATGATTAAAAGTATTCACCATTTAAAGATTTTGATCTTGAATGTGAATATGGGGGTCAACTTAAATATGTTTAAATATTCATTTGAACTTTTTTCTTTTGAACTCACAAAATGGGATTAATAATCTAATCTTATTTCTTTTAATTAAGGAAGTATTTGTCCATTTTATATTAGTAAATATGTCATTTCATAAGCTTCTCAGAGCACTTTGGTCTGTTATCCAAATGAAAAAGACACACTGGGGGTGGGAAAGGCTTCTGGTTAAGTAAAATGGGAGGTTTTAGGAAGCATATCAAACAAGTGATGCAGTGCATTCATCTGTTCACTAGTGTGCAATTTATTTATTTATTTTAAATAAGATGGGTTGGCAGCTCCTGGTTTAATGGGCCTGATGGACAGGTCAGATAATCCCCTTTTAACTGTAACTAAGTTTTCCTTTTGAAGGCTACTTTTTTTATACCTTCATTCTTTGACGCATCATATTTTCTGTTATGATTTCTGATACTGTTAGGGTTCTGTCATTTAAATCTTCAGCTCTGACCCTAGTTATCTTTTGTTCAAGGTCATTAGTTTTAAATCTTCTCTGTGCAGTATTTATAGCAAGGCATCTGTAACAAGGTGCATATCTCAGGGGTTGGAGCCCAGCTGCAGGGGGTTAGAGGGTAATAGTCTGCCTGCTGAAGTGCTCTGGGGTAGCTGACAGGGATGATTGGCTGGCCCTGGAGGAAGTTAAAAAAGCTCCCAAAGAGATAACACTGGGGAGGGAGGGAAGGAAGCTGAGAAGGCAACATTGAAACACTGCAGTGAAGCCGGTGCCTTGTAGAGGGGAGTAGTCAGTGTCTAATTATTCTGTTTGCTTTGAGGTAGGGAAGGGGAAGGCTGACCCTTGGGCCTAGCTTAGGGGTAACAACCCACTATAGAGTCCTACATTGACTTTCACTTCATTTTCAGTGTCCTTTACTGTATACTTTCTAATCTGTCTCACTTTTTTTCTCTTAAAAGATCTCTCTTCCCTACTTCCTTCTTAAAAGAAGACTCTTTTCTCCCCCATAGTTGGACTCTTTAATGTACCCTCTAGTGGTATGTTAGGAATTAAGGCTCAGACTAGAGACATAGGAAGTTACTATAGATGCTGTACCAGCCAACCATCTACACTATCAGCTGTGAAGCTACATCACTGGTTCAGACCAACTCTGGAAGCTCTGCTGAACTTGATGGTATGAGTTTGAGTCCACTACTTGTTGTCTCTAAGCATTCTCCTTTTGGCGAGTGTTTGGAATTTGTTGGTACGCTGCACGCCTCAAGCACCAGAAGTCTCGGCAGCAATCCCACCATTCTTGCTTCCTGCACCCTACTTCCTCTCAATACTGTCCAGAAACATGGACAAATCATCTACAGGACTGAATCCTAGAATGGCTCTGCAAGGACAGTTATGTTGCACCTTAATGCTGGGATCAAGAAATCAGAACCAGTGTGGACAGCTTTGGTGCAGGCTACAAGGTAAAATATAGATAGGGGAAAGTGGTGTATGCAATTCAAGCTTGTTAAGGGTGGCTTCAAAGTCCATCTTAAATATCAGTGTAAACATATCTGAGGGCTTTAAGGCTATAAAAGCTTTATACACTGTATCTGATTGTTTTTGCAGACTGGTGACTTCCAAAGTACTCCTTGGCTAATCTGTGTTTGGCATGACTTGGTGTGATTGTATGTTACCATATGTCACAAGGCCGATAGTGGTTTCTAGCCATCTGTGATTGAGAGGCTTGGGTGTTTGAGACATCAACTTCAGATGCACACTAGCCTGATCTCCCAAACATGCGGTTGGTCCAATAAAATATATTTCAGACAAGATACTCAAATTGTTGAAATTTTCTCAACCATGTAGTTTCATAGTTGGTAGGGTTGGAAGGGACCTGAGAGGATCAAGTCTGACCCCCTGCCATGGGCAGGAAAGGATGCTGGGGTCAAACAACCATGGCTAGGTGATTATCTAGCCTCCTTTTGAAGACCCCCAGGATAGGAGCGAGCACCACTGCCCTTGGAAGTTGGTTCCAGATCCTAGCTGCCCTAACTGAAGTAGTCCCTCCTGATGTCTAGCCTGAACTTATTCTCAGTCAATTCATGGCTGTTGTTTCTAGTTATTCCTGGTAGTGCTCGGGGAAACAGGGACTCTCCTGTTCCCCACTGGTCCCCCCCGCTAAGTTTATAGACAGCCACCAGATCCTCTCTCACCCTAATCTTGTGGAGGCTGAACAGGTTCAGGTCCCGTAGCCTCTCCTCGTAGGGCCTGCCCTGTTGCCACCTGACCATGTGAGTGGCCCTACTTTGGACCCTCTTGATGCTGTCCACATCCCTCCTGAAGTGCGGCGCCCAGAACTGGATGCAGTACTTCAACTACGGCCTGACCAATGTCGCATAGAGGAGGAGGATCACCTCCTTGGACCTGCTTGTGATGCATGACAAGGTGCGGTTAGCCTTACTCACCGCGTCCTCACATTGGCGGCCCATGTTCATCTTAGAATCAATAGTGACTCCAAGGTCCCTTTCTGCCACTGTGCTGATGAAAAGGGAGTTCCCCAGCCTGTAGGTATGCTGCTGGTTCTTTCTCCCTAGGTGCAACACTTTGCACTTGTCAGTATTGAATCCCATCCTATTATCATCTGCCCATCCCTGTAACCTGTCCAGATCTAGTTGTAGCCTGTCCCTCCCATCTAGCGTGCCCACCTCTCCCCACATCTTAGTGTCATCCACGAATTTGAAGAAGGTGCTGTTCACCCCTCCATCCAAGTCGCTGATGAAGATGTTGAATATTGCAGGCTGGAGGACCGAGCCCTGGGGAACCCCACTGCCTATGTCCCTCCAGGTTGAAAATGACCCATCCACCACCACTCTCTGGGTGCGGCCCTCCAGCCAATTGGCAACCCATCTGACTGTGTAGGTGTCTACACCACAGTCGCCTAATTTTTTAATGAGGATGGGGTGAGAGACAGTGTTGAAGGCCTTCCTAAATTCCAGAAAGACTACGTCTACTGCAACACCTGCATCTAAGGATTTTGTGACATGGTCATAGAAGGCCACCAGGTTGGTCTGACAGGACCTGCCCCTAATGAACCCATGTTTGTTGCCCCCAAGTATAATCTCCCTTGTTGGTCCCTTGCAGATGTGCTCCTGGATAATTTTCTCAAAGAGCTTCTCCAGGACCAAGGTAAGAATAACAGGGCTATAGGTTCATGGGTCTTCCTTCCTCCCCTTTTTGAAAATGGGGACCATGTTGGCCCTTTTCCAGTCCTCTGGCACCTGGCCAGAGCACCATGCGTGCTCATAGTGCCATGCCAGGGGTCCTGCAATGACCGCTGCCAATTCCCCCAGCACCCTGGGGTGGAGATCATCTGGACCTGCTGATTTAAACATGTCCAGCCCCACCAGAAGTTCCCTAACTAGGTCTGCTCTGATCCTAGGCCTGGCTGTGCCTCTCCTGAGTCTGTCCGAGATCCTGGTGGGGGGGGTGTCCTGGTCCCTGCCCAGAAAACAGGAGGCAAAGAATTGGTTAAAAAGGTCAGCTTTATCATCTGGTGCAACCACCAGATTGCCAAGCATGTCCTGCAGGGGCCCCACATTACACAGTGCTTTCTTTTTACTCCCTATGTATTTAAAAAGGGACTTGTTATCTTTGATCCTGGTTGCTAGCCCTAGTTTTGTCTCCGCCTTAGCCTTCCTAACAGTCCCTCTACAGTCTCAAGCAATGGAGGTATAATCCTCCTTGGTGATGGCCCCTCCCTTCCACTGGGTGTACACCTCCTTTTTAGCTTTCAAGCTTTCAGATGTTCCTGAAGGCCTTTGGTGAGCCACGGGGGCTTTTGAGCACTCTTGGCCCCTTTGAGTCACGTTGGGACTATTACCCTTTGGGCTCGGAGGATTGTCTCCTTAAGGAATGACCACTCATCTTGGACTCTCAACTCCCCTCCCCTCCAGGACCTCAGTGCCTCCCCAACTAATTTCCTTAACTCATTGAAATTGGCTCTCCTGAAGTCCAAGGCTGAGAACCCTGCGTTGAATCATGAATTCCAGCAGGCAATGATTGCTATTGCCCAGGTGCTCAAGAACCTGCAGTCCCCTCACCAGGTCATTGCCTGTGGCCAAGACGAGGTCCAGCAAAGTGTTTCCCTTGGTGGGACTGTGCACCTCCTGGGTTAGGTGGAGGTCCTGTATCTTGGCTAGGAACCTACGTGAGCAGTCAGACCTGGCTGACTGCTCCTCCCAGCAGATGTCTGGGTAGTTTAGGTCACCCAT
>NW_017728913.1:35389196-35402350 GCF_001723895.1 Crocodylus porosus | reverse complement strand
CTCCTCCCAGCAGATGTCTGGGTAGTTTAGGTCACCCATAATGGCTGTGTCCCTTGACCTAACTGCCTCTGCAAGCTGACCTGAGAAATCCCAGTCCAGCTTTTCCCCCTGGTTGGGTGGTCAATAGTAGGCACCCACCGTTGAGTCCCTTTCGCCCAACCCCCTTATATTCTAACCCCATGTTCTTCAGTCTGCCCCTCCTCTGACCCTGTGCTGTTTGAGGACGTTTATTGCTCTTTGACATAGAGCACCACACCCCCACCTTTCTCCCTGTTCTATCCTGCCTGAACAGTCTGTAGCCCTTGATGTTTACTGCCCAATCATGGGTTGAATCCCACCAGGTTTCAGTGAGCCCCACTATGTCCTGGTTTGTATTTGCTAGCAGGAGGGCAAGTTCCTCCTGCTTGTTCCCCATACTACAAGCATTAGTGTACAGGCATTTAAGACCTCCTATGGGTGCATGCACTTCCCCCCTGATCCCAGGACTATCCGGACCCCTGTCACTTACCTGGGTACTTGTGCTCGTCGCCTGTCTTGGCTGATCCAGTAAAATATATCACCCCACAAATCATCCTTGTCTCTTCCTTATTTCCTGGACTGTCATGCCTACAACATCATTCCAGCACTGCTTAACTCTCTTGCCGGGATTACCTGCCGTTAGATAGCTCTACTCTCCAGCTTTGCCAACATCCTTCATCTTTTCAGTTAATGGAGAATTTGAGTCATTCTGCAGGAAGAGAGCATCCTAGCAGTGTAAGGATAGGACCTTGCAGGCAAGCAAGTCCATGGCATCCCAGGAAAAAACCTTGTTCCCTAAGGTGACAAACATGTAAAGTTCCTCATCTCTTTCCTACTCCAATTACAGGCCCAAACAATTGCAGTGAGAACACTCCTCATTACTGTAAGGAAAGGATAGCAGATAAGCAGAGGGAAACAGGTTAGGGGCAGAAAGGGTCTTTCCATTGGAGTATTCAACTGTCATTTGAGAGAGGAGCCATTCCTCATCTAGTGTGAATGTATGTCCTCACAGTGTTCTTCAGTATTTTATTCCCAGGGCCTGAATTGGTTTGGTTTGGACAACTGATAATTTCTATTGAAACTGTCATCTTGTGACCATGAATTTATGCTATATTTTTATGTAAGTCTACCCATTATGATGGTAAAGTAACCATTCAAAAGGTAAGCTGACTGTAATCAACTCAGTAACGTTTGTGTAATTATGCAGATAGCCTGAAACGATGGCTTTGGGAACTGTGAAGTCTGTCCCATTCAGCATTATTTTTGGAGGCAAATGGGAGAGGCATTATTCAAAAATCCCATGCTAGTTGTTTTTTAAAAACCAGTGCTGCTAGCTATTTCACTATTGACCAAAGTAGGTAAGATGAAAGACAAGCTCATATTGTGAAAAGTTGCACAGCCTTTTGGGAGCAACAGCATGTTTGTGCTGTCACAGTTGGGTAGTGCTTGAGAGAGAAGCTTATTTTTCTCAAATCTGACCAGTAGAGCCAAATGGCCAGAGGAAAGCAAAAAAGCCATTGGGACATCTGCACTGAGTTGAGGTTGAGTCATCCTGCAGAGCGCAGGCAGGCATGCAAATACCCCTTCATCACTGGCTCTGCACCCCCCTACTTGGGTCCAGAGTAATGATGCCCTGTTCTCTTTTGTGGAATGTGTATCACCAGGTGATTTCCACTCTGACACTTATATTTTGTTATTTCTCCCTTTGCTGGAGGCTGGCTGCAGACTTGGACAAACATCTTTCCATAGGTTATGCTCAGTTCATGGTTTTCAGACTTTCTCTTACAGCTTTCAATGTCACCTCAGCCTGTATCTCTCTAGTTTCTGTGCTGGCTTAGTAAAGATGTGGGAATAGCATCTCTCTCCATTCAGTTTTTACTATCAGTGTCGGCACTGAACTGTGGTTATTGGTCTTGAACTGCAACGTGCTGAAGAACATATCCAGTTTTTCCAAATGTTGATAAAACTTAAGGGAATAATGCTCAGAGAACTAGCTGTTCAGACTGAACTGCAGAGCTGCCTGAATAGACAGGAGTGCAGCTCTCACAGAGTTCCAACTTTCTTAATAATGCCCACAGAACCTAATTAAGAAAATTTCAATGATCGTGAGTAAAGAGCCTTTTTGCTGCTACATCAAAGTAGATTCTCCAGAAATTAAGACAACTGAATGGTAGGGATCAGCCTTAAACTTCTCTGCTCCTGCTTTAGACTATCAGCCAGCACTATAGAAATCTGGGCAGTGTTAATCACTATCACTAAAGTTACTTAACGCAGCACTTATGTTAAAAAAAAGAAGCTGAAATTCTGCGGCAAGAGGGGAGCACTCTCACTTTAACAGCATGCTCATCCTCCTACTTCATTTATTCTCCTTGACAGTGTTTCCTAATTCTTTCTGTTTAGAATCATCTAAATATTTGCATTAAGCCCAATTTCCAATCAGTCATGTAGCAGAACCCACCCCCAGCTTCTTTACAGGACTATTTATCAACACTTTCTCTTGCTTGTGGCAGACCAAGAGCATCTATGAAATAACTGTATGTGGTTTGATCAGTGAAATAAAGTTAGAAACAGTCTATATAGTTAGAATAAGTTAATATAATTTCCTATATGGCAGTGTGCAAAGATAATAGCAACAGCCCAAGTAGGTTGCATTTGAAAAAAAACAGGATCAGAGAGACAGTTAGCCCAGAAAAAACATGCAGTTTCCATTTCATCCTGCTCACCTATGAGGCAATTTGAATTAATTCCAGGGGACTTTCAGTGCCAACATTCACATTCTTGGTAAAGCTCTAGATGACCAAAGCAGCTGGGCACATGTCTAAATCTAACTGACAACAGTGAGATTTAAGCACATATCTCAGAGTTCTGCTGAATGAGCCAGCTTCATAGCAAGGTCTTGGACATGAATATGCTGTTCTTGTGTGACCTAGAATCCTCCCCCTTTCATGTTATTTGCACCATACTGTCATAAAGGCATTCCTCTCAGCCTCTGTCATCTGCCAACGTGGGTGGATCCACAAGTTTGAAAACAAGGTGGTTGCAAGTGATGTGACCGATGCTGCAGCAGTGGCTGCAGTCCTGTTCTCCACCCCCTTCCCCACAGGCAAATTGTGCCATGCCTGCAGCTCATAGATTTATAAATTGTAAGACCGGAAGGGACCTCGGAAGATCATCAGGTCCAGTCCCCTGCACCAAGCGGGGCTTTTTTGAGTCCCCGAACCAGGTAAGTTTCCCCTACTCCCTACTCCACTCTAGGCACTCCCACCCCTCTGTTAAGTAGCAGCTCTCCTCCCCTCCCCTCCCATTCGCCTGTCTTCCTCCCCAGCAGAGGTTACTTCCGGTCATAGGAAGGAGGGACCCACCCAATGCCACCACTGTCCCTGGCTGACCTGGGAGTGTGGGAAGTCCCAGAGCTGCTTCTGACCCACTTCAAACAAGGTCATGGTAAGCAGCTGCACAGCTTGCCAACTTCAGTCAGGGACAGCAGCAATGGGAGGGTCCCCCTTTCCAGGTCCCCCCCCAAAGTGTTCCCCGGCTGGCCAGAAGCAAGTGTTGGAAGGTGAGGGGGATGGACCACTTACTGAAACGGTCATCTCTGGGCCCCCCATAGTGCCCTCTGCACAGCCCAGGCTGTCAGGGGAATCCTGGGGGAGCAGAAAGGAGCAGGGTCCCACACACCTCTGGCCAAATCAGGACAGGAACAGCTTGGGGCTTCCCCCATGCCCAGTCAACTGGGGAGAGTGGCAATGGTGGGCTCGTCCCCTCTTCCTCACCCATTTTCTGCTTTGTTCCCCCTTGTATTCTCTGTCAGCCACATCTTGGACTCTGCAGGGGACCCAGACATCTGCAGGGAACTAGAACTGCTGGCATGTGAACTACACTGCTGAAGGGGGATGTGACTGCACCACTGTATGCCCCTTTCCCCCCACAGTTCTGCCCCTGCCTGCCAAAGACCTACCTTCATTCTTTTCAATCTTTTCCTACCTTCATGGGCAAGGTTTTCACCCTCTGCTTCCCAGGTCTGTGGGAAGCAGACTATGGAAATAGGACCAGAAGGAGAAGAAATTTGCATAGGAGGAAGGATGGCTCCTACTAGAGAGGGTCCTAACATTCCAGAGTCCAGATGCAGCTACTACTACTGTCATTTTAGGCACATTATTTTGTTGAAAATATAGTATACCCTAGACCTCAGTTATTTCCATTCATATAGGTGGAAAATAGCCAGCCTCCTAAGGCTTAGTTATTCCTATAGCCTTTCAAATACATCACTAAAATTTGCTGCCTACTGCATTCACCCCCACATACCTTTGCATCTTTCTGAAACATTTTTTATAGAATTGCAAAAATACCAGAAAGTACCAAAAGTGTTTGACTTTTTCACATGTACATTCACAAAAGTATTATTAATTTCTTGGATTTAACTTCAGTTGAAGATGGTGGTAGTGGGAGTAAATAGCATATATTATGTTCTTTTGCAGAACAAGGATTTAAATCATTTATATAAGCCTAGTTTACATCTAAGCACTATTTTTCTTGATGGCTGTATAGCAAGCATAGACATCTATTCAGATAGAGTATTTGAATAGCTAGAATACATAAAGCAAATTTTTCAATCGTTGTGACTTATTTTCCAAGTAATTATTTTTTAATACAGGACTTGGAGCTCAATTTTACTGAGAGCTATGTACATACCATGCCTGAATTAAAAAAAAGCCTAATTTGGTTCAGTTGTGTACACTCAAAGAATCTTAATTGATAAATCAAATCACTAGATAGATTCCTCTCCCTGCCCCCCAAAAGTGTTTCTGTTAGTTAAAATATCTTTGTAATATAAATCTTTCAGTTGTATTTTTTCCTAGAGAAATTACAAGTATCTGGAACTAGTGACTTATCATGAAGCTGTCTTTATAGTCACCCTTTAGTATAATATTTTAGATTATAATATCATACCACTCCTTATGACTATTTCAGGCTCTTTCACAACCTCAGTGGGCAGGAACAGAACCATAAAATCCTAAATTATTTGAGAAGCTAACTAATGTACCAAAAACACAGTCATGAACACAGGATGTTCATAAGTACATCACATGCACTTATTTTAAGCAAGAGTACTCCAAGACAGCAAATAACTTGGGCTGAAACAACAGGAGAAAAATGAAGTGGATTTGATTTATAAACCAATTTATTTTACTGTTTCAGTTTAAGTTCAATTGAACATTAACAGACTTCACTGGTTTCAATTTTTGTCTTATGTAGAAATGTGCATGCATGGCACTTCATCTTGAACATGTTTTATTTTTCAGAAGTTTGTGTGAATTTTAGAATAAGTTGAGAACCTCGTCCATACTACTGTGACACGTGAAAAAAGCTGGTGAAAAAATACTGGTTGAGAATCTATAACCTGGTGCTTATAGAGTACAAAGCCAAATAAACTTAGTATTCGCAAATATTCTTTCTTCTTAAATATAGTTTTGCAGGAGCAGCATGTTTTTCATCCATGTGCTGTGTATGCTATGATGCTGCTGAGTGGCTAGAAGCATTTACTGCAGTACAAATAAGTGTTTGAAGATCTCCACTTTGAATTTATTCAATATTCACATTATCAGAATCTGACCCAGTGTGCAAATCAACTGGTCTTCAAGAAATGCATTCTAAACATTGGAACAATACATTATTGGGTGTTTGGCAAGATACTAATTTATATATATATATGTATACATATACATACACACATGTATGTTGCAACACAAATGTATGAGGAATTTTCATACAAAATATAATTGTGATCTAGTGGACAACCATTAAATAACCTTATGCATCCTTTCCTCTGAAGTGGATTTGCCCCATAACCTCCATTCTTAGTTTCCCTAGGAAATATGTTGTTGCCCATTAAACCACAAGTAATATATTACAAAATAGATCTGGAACAATTGAACCAAGTTGTTTTGTTTACTTTAGACAAATTTCTTGATCTCATCATACAATACTAATACGAAAGCACCTCCCATGCCTCTCAGCACGTTGGACCAGGCACCCTTGAAGAAAGCTCTGGCTCCTTCATCTTTATATATCTTCTTCCAGCAATCAATTGTGCCCTTGTACATGATATCAGCTATGGAAACATAAGTGTACAGGTAAGAGGCTCTTGAATCATACAGGCAATTCAGTTTCAGGTCTGTTTTACTAAAAATATTTTTAATTATATTAACAAAATAAGAATTTAAAATAGACTAAGCAGTCCCAGTAAAGTACTTTTAATTCTCAGAACAAAAAGTCATCAATAGATTTATCACTAAGAAGTTATCATTTCAGTCAGCTTAGGCCAGTAAAATAGAAGACCGCTGGTTTTATAGATTTAGACTTCCATGTCCCAAAGATAAAGTAACCCTTACAGCAATGATGGTACAAGAGAAAGTTATCCTTACCTCCCTTTCTGCCAGACTGCATCATCATCCTACGTCGGACAGTGTCAAAGGGGTAGGAAACCAGCCCTGCTACAGCAGTGACAGACTGGGCGATCATCCAGCTCACTATGATATGCACATTCTTGGGATCAGGCATCATACCTGTCATCAAGGGCAAGTTGGCAAGGTCAATACAGAAAAGTTGGGGGGGTGGGGAGGAGGGCGGAAGAGAAAAATCAACCCACCCTGGGACTCCTAACCCAGACTCCATTCATTCACAGAGCCTTATCAATGGCAAGTCAATAGGACTTCTCTTGAAACCTGTACCTTTAGTTATGTCCCAGGCAGTAGCAATACAGCTGCCAGCCAGTAAAAGAGTGCCAATCAAAAGTTAGGGACATAACCTTGACAGCAACAGTTGCAGATCTGTTCTAGACTTGTACTGTAATAATTTAGCCTTACTGCGTACAAGCCAACTATACAACTCTAAAAGGGGTGCAGGGACTGGAACACTGCCAACTACTTTATCGGAGGCTCCTAAAACTCTCATCTGAGTGTTCACTCTGGAAGGAAAGGTCCAAATGGCTGAAGTGTGCTGTAGTACTTCAAATCTGACACTATAAACTTGAGCAAAGCTGCAGTGTAGCTAAGTCCTGATGGCCCAAGCAGGAATATTTATCTGCTAGATTCCCCCTCTGAAGTCGCTGCTCCCTCCTCTTACCCTTGGCTGTGTCATAGACCCCAAAATAGGCTGCTCTGTAGATAATGATGCCCTGGACTGAGACGTTGAATCCTTGGTAGAGGCCCCTCAAGCCATCAGATTTGAAAATCTTGACAATGCAGTTGCCCAGGCCAGTGAACTCTCTCTCGCTCAACCCTTTGCCCACATCAGCTGCCAGCCTGGTCCTGGCAAAATCCAGTGGGTAGACGAAGCAGAGGGAAGTGGCTCCTGCAGCACCCCCAGAGGCCAGGTTTCCAGCGAAGTAACGCCAGAACTGCTTGTGCCTGTCCACTCCCCCCAGAAAAATTTGCTTGTACTTGTCCTTGAAGGCAAAGTTGAGGGCCTGAGTGGGGAAGTAACGGATGACATTGGCAAGGTTGCCTCTCCAGAAGGAAATGATGCCTTGTTCCTTGGGGATCCTTATGACACAGTCAATGATCCCTTTGTATTGCTTCTCGACTGTGATTTGTTTGCTGGCATGCTGGACCTGTAAGGGGAGGGAAAGAATGGTAGAGATGGATATTGAAGCAAGCAGTCAAACACACGCCATGTTGTTAAGGCGGTGATTCTCAGCAGGGTGCCTGGCTCAGGCTTCTCCCTGTCTGCTTTATTCCCCAGCCCCACTGCTGGACTCCTCTGCAAGGATCTAAGCACTGTAAAATATAAGTAAGTTTTTGAAACTGGGTGCTACTCAATTCACAAAAGTTATGGAGGGTGCCTTGAGTTCAGTGGGGGTTACCTTGAGCCCATAAAAGTTGAGTGCCGCTAGGCTAAGGGAAGGAATAGGGCATTCCTTGCTTCTTCCCATGAAATCAAGCATGTGCTTTTCATTTCAGAGTAGAGAATCTGAAAGATGACAGGAAAGGTACAGGCGTCTGTCACTGAAGAAAACAATCAACACTTGTGTGTAGATAGGCAGACAAGTGCTTTATGCAGTCTTACCCCAAGGCTGACCAATGCCATGTTAAAGCACAGGGCCTGCTACAAACTTTTTGCCAACAAGGCACCTGCCTGCAGAATTGGAAGCCGGACCAGGCTGCTCAAGCCTCACCCCTGGGGGCGTGTGAGAAGACCATCCTCACCGAACTACCCAGCCAAGAGAAGCTCCTTGGAAAAAGAGGCTCATCAGGCAACTGGGTGTTGGATGGCCTCCAGCGCTCCCGCCTGCGTCCAGCCCCAAGTGAGGGGGGGGGTAGGACGGGTGAAGGGCACTTGTGACTACAGCTGCCCTCTGCAGAGTGGATCCATCACGGCCCTCCTGAAGCGCTTCAGGAAAGCACAGGCCTGGAAACACACCTCTCCCCAGACAGCCAGCCCGGAGAAAAGGCCCTCCATCGTGATAGCTTATGCAGGTTCAAACTGCCCGCAGGAGCTGGGGAAGGGCACTGCCACCCCCAAAGCATGTCCCAGCCTCCCCCAACCAGGCAGCTGGTCTGGAGAGCTGGGGAAGGGCACTGCCACCCCCAAAGAGTGTCCCCGCGTCTCCCAACCAGGCGGCTGGTTACCCCTCCACCGCAGGGACCCTTGCCCAGGCCTCCAGGTCTAGCCGCGGTCCCAGGCCAGGCAGGGGAGCCGCTCCCCCCCTGCCCCCGCCTGTAACCAGACCCGGGCAGGCGCTGCCCATATTTAGTCACTCCTAGCCTGCGCCCGCGGACGCTGGGCCGGCGCCCGCAGGGGCAGCTCCGCGGGGCGCTCCCCGGCCCCTTCCCCCCGGCCGCCCCGCTGCTCACCTGCAGCAGCAGTTTGACCCGCTCGATGGGCGCGACGGCGGTCTTGGAGATGGCCGCCGCGATGCCCCCGGCCAGAAAGTCCTTGAGGAAGCTGAGCGCCTGGTCACCCATGGCCGCGGGACCCCGCCTCGTGCAGAGCCAAATGGGCGCGGGCGCGGCGGCCCCGCGCTTATATCCCCGCCGCCGCCCGCGCGGGAGGAGGATCCCCCGGGCCCGGCCTCGCACCGCCCCCGCCTGCCAGGGACGTTTAAAGGGCACATTCAAGGGATCCGGTCCCGCGCCGCGCACGGCATGTGCCCGCCGTATTAATAGCCCGGCGGCAGTTTCCCCCCCGCGGCCCCTCCCGCGGCGGCTGCGCCCGGGCCCGGGACCCCCTGCCCTGCTCTGCGCGGCCGGGGCCCGGGGTCTGCAGCGCGGGGCAGCCGCGCGCTTGCCAGGTGTAGGATCATTGTCGTGTCCGCACGATCACTTCAAGCCTTGCCTGGGGTACGATCAATAGCAGTGACGGTGTCCGGAGCGCAGGATCGTTTCTGAGGCAGCTCACTGATGCAGCATGTGCAAGACCCAGCTCGATCTCAGGCAGGTTTAACTGACTTGGGGGCTTTCCTTTTTTTAAAAAAAAAAAGAAAGAAAAGAATTTTTCGCGTTCCAATCCAAATCGGCCGGATCAATTCCAACCCCGAGAGTCCGTCCAGATCCAGGAGTGCCCTACTACCGCAACCATCCTTCACCCCACCGGAGGCATCAGATGTTTCCAAAACCTTTGGCGGACATCCTGCTTGCAGGCCCACGCCTGGAGGCTTGGGGTTCAGATGCCCTCCAGTTTTGCTTGCCCTCAGCTGTAAGGCTGCAAGGGTAAGCTAGGGAGAAGTCTCCCATTTCCATAAAGTGGGCATAAAGCCAAGATCTTCCCACTCAAACAGCAAGTGGGAGGTTTACTATACATTACCTCCATGGGACTTTTGGGCTTGCTGTCAAGACCTTCTTATGACTGCTTGCCTCAAAATAAAGAAATGCTTCAACTTGAATGACCCAGTTCTCACTCCCTTCCTGGCTATTTACAATGAGCAATATAAAGTAAATAAAAAGACTTCTTTGCATGCTTATTTGTATATTTTTTCAGTGTATAGTAGCTTTTCAGCAAACACAGTCGTTTTGAGCTTCCAATACGATAATTTCATAATTGATTCCTGGCAACGCTGATGAGGGGTCATGGTGTTAGAAAGCAGAGGGGATTGGGTCTGTTCAGGGGTGTCTTGGGTGGAGAACCACTGGGGCAGGCAAGGGGGTTGCTTCTACACTGGCAGGGCAGAACCACGCTATAAATATAACGGTGGTGTTTGGGGGAGTGCAGGGCAAGGGAGACACATGGGGGTGCAGAGCAGGTCTCCCTTCCCTGCCCCCACTTCCCCAAGCACCTTGCTGCTCGACCCCAAAGCCAGGGTGACACCGCTCCCCCCCAATTCCTTCCAATTGCCTGCTTGGGGCCCATCCTGCCAAGACCAATGCAAGATGAAGGATCCCTGGCACGGCTTGGTGGAAAACAGGAGGGGACTTTGGGCTGCGTGTCCTTCAGGACAGTTCCCCAGGGCAATGGGACCCAGTCCATGCTGGGGCTGGGGGAACAGGCTTGCGGAAAAGGGACTTAAGAGGGAACATGACAGCAGTCTTCAAATACTTGAAGGGCTGTCATAAAGAAGAGGGGAAGCTCCTGTTCTGTCTTGCTGGGGAGAGGAAGACATGGACCAATGGCTTGAAATTACAGCAAAGTAAATTTAGACTGGACATCAGGAAAAACTTCTTCACTGTTAGAGCAGTGAGGCCGTGGGACAGGCTGCCTGGGGAAGCTGAGGACTCTCCATCACTGCAGGTGTTGAAGAAAAGGATGGACAGCCCTGGTTAGGGATGACCTAGGTGTAGCTATGCCTGTGTTCTACCATGGGTATTTCCCAGGATTCGGAGCTTCACTCCTCCCCCAGCCCCCCCCCCCTTCCTACACGTCAGTGCATTTTTAAAGCTTCCCAGAGACATTGGGTGTTGGCTATAGCCAAGGCTGGGGGCTTTGACTGGGGTATGCCAAAGTTTCTGCTGGGCCCAAGGCAGATGTTGTTGGCTAGAAGGTCTCTCCCTCTGCTCAGGGTCAGACTGATCACCATATTTGGGATCAGAAAGGAATGTTACCCCATGGTCACATTGGTACAGGCTGTGGCGGGGGAGGGGGGGTTGTCTTCTTTTGCAACAGGAGTATAGCCCTCTCTCTGCCCAGGATCCCTTGAGCATATAGTGACATTTCATAAAAGCAGGACATTAGCTGCCATGGCTCCCTTGCTTTACTTGTGGCAGGTTTGGGGATTAGGTCTGTGCTGTATCAAGGTTGATGGTAGTCTTATGTGGAGTTTAGATTATGGTTTGTATGGGATGGTTTGTATGGGATAGTTTGGATAGGGGGCTGGACTAGATGACCTCTGGAGGTCCCTTCCAGCCCTACTTCTCTATGATTTAAAAAAAAAGTAAAACAAACATTTTACACACACACACATACGTCGTCTAGCATAAGCTTTCCATTTGACACCTTAATCACTTTAAGAAACCATGCACCCGTTACAACAAATACACCCGCTCCCCTGCGCCCCCACGTACCCACCCCCTGCCCTTCCCTAACCCAACCACAGTTCCAGCCCTGATTTGGGGTTTCCATTCTCAGTTGATTCACTGTCCTTGTCACTGTCGATGTCGCTGTCACTCCTACTTCCCTATGATTGTATGAGGAAAGAACTAACTACCGCTAGGGGCTGGAGTGGAGTTTCCCCTTAACCTGGCAGGGAGGGGACAGACCTTCCTTGTAGAGTGACACTCTCTTCATGCCATCACCTCTCGCTCCTGGATGGAGTCCGCACCTTTCACCCCCTCCCCCTGCCCAGTGCTGCTCCAGGGGCTTTCCCCAGCTGAGGAGTCAGTCTGCCAGGCACCAGTCAGCCCTTTCTCATGAAGTCCTGAGGTCCAGGAGAGCTGAGAGAGCTCCAGACAGAACCACTTCAGCGAAGCATCTTGTCCCCCCCAGCATGTGGACTCGAATCAGGGAGCGCCCTTCAGAGCAGAGTCTGCGCCCAGCGGCTCTGAGCAGGTGACCCCAGGCACCCCTGCCTGCAGTCAGCCACAGGACACTGGCACTGGCAGGAGGCACAGGGGACCCCACATGGGTGATGAATTCAGGTAGGTGTGTCTGTTGGGTTTTGCTCAACTGGCCTCGCAGACGTGTCCAACCAGAGACTGCTTGTGGGGGCTGCGGGTACCTTGATGTTTTACTTCTCTTGGTGGCTCGGTCCCCATTTCTGAGCTCCGTGGTGGAGGAAGCTGTGGGCAGAGTGGAGGCATTGAGCACAACGAGCTAACAGAGGGCTCCTGGGGCACCTGCTGCTCCCCTCTCAGAGGCGCTAACAGGAGGCTCAAGGATCAGCCTGTAGCTTTCCCACAGGCAGCCAAGGTTACACTGGGCCTGACCCCACACTTGTGTTGCATTGTGGCAGGGAAACAGAGGGCGGGGAGCAGACTCTACTCCCCCCACCCCATGATGTGTATTTTTTACAGTTGCATCTCTGCAAATGAGGCTGAAGTTGGCTCTTTCTTCCCAATTCCAGGTTCCTTTTTCGAAGCTAATCTTTACCCAGTTCAAGGTTGGTAGCTGAGCAGCTTCAGCCTCACTTTCCATAGCCCCTCTCTGCCAGCGCCGGTGGCTGGCCTGAGGAGACCTGTGGCTGGCAGACCTCCCTGCCCCTTTCTAGGCCTCGGCTTCCTGGGTGGTACGTGGCGCCTGTGGGGCGCTCCTTGTAAATGACGTGAAGCCCAAAGGCAACGGCTGAGTGCCACATGTGAGCGTGAGGCGCCCTCGGCCCCAGCCCTGGGCACTGCTCTGCCCTCTCACTCCTTCCTTCCAGGGCCTGGGCAGCGCTTGCATCCACCCGCCACCCCTCTTTCCCCAGTTGAGGTCTCTCGGCTCCCTGGCCGTGATGGAGACTGCACTGGGCCGCTTGGCCGGGACACCGGGGAAGGGCAGGGAGGCAAGAGACACGTCCCAGCCGCGTCGACCGACACCAGGCAGGGTCAGGCCGGGGACTGAGGGGCTGTGGAGAGGCAAGTCCCAGGCTCTGGCCAGGGCAGGAGCCCAGGGTTAGATGCCACGACCTCGCCGCCGGCCGTCTCTAGCCCCGGGGCCGGGAGCGCAGCGGGCGCCGCCGGCCCGGCCTCGGTTGCCGGGGAGGGACGAGCGCGGCGCCGGCTCCC
>NW_017728913.1:35387699-35389061 GCF_001723895.1 Crocodylus porosus | reverse complement strand
CAGGGGCCGGGCCGGAGGGCTCCGGGCGGGGGTCGGGCCCACCCAAGTCGAGCAGCGCCAACCCCCTGGCTGGAGACTCGTTGTCCACCGCCTCGTCCCAGTGTTGTCCCGCACACGGGTCCCCAGTAGGTTTTAGAAAAGGTCGTCCAAAGCCTTGCCCAGGTCCAGATGCACCTCTCCGGCCATTCCCTCCTCCACCCACATAGTGACTTCGTGAAAGAAGGAACTCAAGTTTGTTGGACATCCTGGTGGGCGCCTCTGCACCTGCACTCATGAGCGTCAGTTAATGCGTGTTAAATCCAGTCCCCGGGGGCATTTGTACACATGCATGCATGTATGCTTTTAAAAGTGCCCGGCGCTGTGGTGCACACATCTGCATAAATGGTGACATGCACATCAGTGCTGACGAAATGGCAGCAGCACACTTTTGAACTAAAAAACATCAAAGGGGTTTTAATTCAAAAGTGCGCTGCCACCGTTTCCTCAGTGTGGACGCGCATTTTGCCATTTATACAAATGCATGCGCTGCGGTGCTGGGCGCATCGGGACATGATTAATCAAGTCTGCTCAGATGCACTGGATTTCTGGTGCATGGGAGCAGACAAATGCATGTGTATAAATGCCCTAGGGCACCTGTCCATGTGACAGACCTCTGCTCTAACCTGTGCTAATCAGCATGTGTTGGAGCAAATTTGATTAATCAGTCTGCTGTCACTCTGCTGAACTGTGCTAATTAGCAGCATCAAGCAGCCTGGTGTCACTTGTATTCGGCATTCCAGTGTTTCAAGATGGTGGCAGGGGTGCTTTAACTAAAGCTCGTCCAATGAGCTTTAGTTATAGCACTCCTGCTACCATTTTGAAAAGGGATGCTGAATACCTGTGATGCTGTGGGCGATTTAATTACAGCTGCTGTAATTAATGTGCCCCCCCACCCTAGGGCAGTGTACCGACATCCTCAGTGTGCCTGTACACAGCACAGAGGGTGATCTGTTGGGCTTTAATTACAGCATGTTAGAGCAGATTCGATTAATCAGTCTGCTGGAGCGTCCTGATTAGTGCTCTCCAGCCAGCTTTCGCATCTTGTGTATCAATGTCCCAATGATGGCTAGGGACAGAAGTTACGCATAAATGGGCTTCAAAATGGTGGCAGGAGCACTTTAACTAAAACTCATTTGACAAGCTTTAGATAAAGTACCCCTGCTGCCATTTTGAAGCATGGGGATGCCAATACAGAAATGCTCCAGGTGCTATGAGAGCTGCTCTAATTATAACACCCCAGTGTCATGTATCAGCATCCCTATGCTTCAAAATGGTGGCGGGGGTGCTTGATCTAAAGCCCATTCAATGAGCTTTCGCTCAAGC
>NW_017728913.1:35367440-35387599 GCF_001723895.1 Crocodylus porosus | reverse complement strand
TCTAAAGCCCATTCAATGAGCTTTCGCTCAAGCACCCCCGCTGCCATTTTGAAGCACAGGGCTGCTGATACGTGAAACATGGGAGGCTGCTGGAGCACCGTATTGCCATATTCCAGCAGACTCGATTAATCAGAGCAGCCTCCATGCTTGTGTACAGGCAACCACGGTTTTTAAGTGATGCTTAACGCATATTAGCCTTTTTAATGTGCACTAACTAAATAGCACAGTTTTTTAGTGACCTTTTAATGTTCACTAAAGTAGGCTAATGCTCATTAAACTGCATGTGTAGATCTGCTGGGTTTGTTCTTGGCATGCTGCCTGTTTGGGATCTGCCTGTTGGTTTACAGTAGAGAGGTGTCAATCTCTGAAATGGCACCATTTCAGAGATAGCAGTTGAATTTGTGTTTGTGGTTAAGAAAACCCTAAAGTAAAGAAAAGTGAGGGAAGAAATGAAGATAGGGAACTAGTTCTAAGGTTTGGCTAAGAAAAGTCATCAGTGACTTTAGCAAGAATGATTTTAGCTGACTGTGAAGGGTAGAAACTGAGTTGGAGAGGGTCTAGAATGTAAATAGAGGACAGCCACTGTGAACAACATGTTTATTAACCTTGGAGATGGCATGGAAGAGTGGCAGTAGTTGGAGGGCAAGGGAGAGTCAAGAAATGGGGAAAATTTTTTTGGGGGGGTTAAGGTGAGAGAGACTCCTTGGAGAAGTGTGTGTTCCAGAGATAGCAAGAGAAGAGGAGGAGAGTGTTTTTGAGGGCAGGAATAGTGGGAGGAGAGTAGGGATGAGTGTGGGAAGTGGAGGGAGACAATGTTGGAGGTGAGTAGGAGAAAGCCATAGGGGATGTTGGAATGGGAGTTGGATTTGTGGTGGTGGAGAGTGGCTGGACAGAAGAGGAGAGGAGGCAGAAGTAGTGGGAGCTGTAGAGGAGTGAAGGTAAGCAGGATTAGACTATAGGACCACCCTACAGATTCTATAGTGTGGTGGTGCTCAACCTTTGGCCCACAAGGTCATGTCATCTAGCCCAGGGGTCTCTGCATGGATCCAGTAATTTGGCAGTGGGGGAGCAATGGCACTGTTAATTGCTGCTCCCTTGCTTCAGTTTTCTGCAGCTGAGGAGAGCCAGCAGGTGGATGAAGTGGCCCTGCTTGCTATCACAGACAGTGACACAGGTCTGAATTGGGTACATGAAGTCAGGCTGGTAGACCAAGGATACCTTTGGACCAACCTGCATGCTGACCCAATGCTGGATTGGGCCTGCAGACCAACCAAGTGTGTAGGATCCACCTGCAGGGCTGGAAGGTTGAGCATCACTGCTGTGGTGCAGAAGAGAAGGATGGTGAGAACCAAGGCTTAATAGCAAATGGATAAAATAGGCAAAAATATTCAGGCTACATGTTCCCTTCCTAAGCATCCCAGTGAATTAACTTAGTATTGGATACAGGCTGAAGATTAGGAGGGGAAAGAAGAATCAGACTTGTTATTCCTAAGTTTTGGCCAAGCTGCAGTTCCTGTTCTCAAATCTTTTTGAGTCATGAACTCCCTTTTAAATTTAAATACTGCTACATATGAGTGTTATGGATTAAAAAATAAATAAAAATAGAAAGAGAATGCTTTGTCACTATAGCCATACTGATGCTCCTCTAACAGCCTTAGATATGTGTTTTTTTATATTTTTCATTTTATCTTTTATCATTCATTTATATTTCCTCATTCCTTTCTTCTGCTTTCCCATTCATTTGTGTCAAGGACTCTAAAATTCTGCTGCATTCACTAGTTAGACAAACACAACTATAATGTAAGGGAATTTGCATAGCTCACATGTAGAACCACCTTTCCACCTGCAGAGAAGTTAGATGTTGGTCATAAACCTCCTGGTGACAACCCAGTTTCACTGTGTTTCCAGGAGACAAGCAGCAAGAGTTTTGAGCCCTAGCTGTTAACTGTTCATTTTCTCAACTTTGCCAAACACTTCCTCTTAAAGCAAAAGTCAAGGTACCAGTAGCACCCACAAGCAGTCATTGGTTGGATGAGTCTGCAGGGCTCTGTCTCGCTGTGCAAAATCTAATTAACACATTGGTGCAAGGTCTCCTGTACTACCCATGACATTTTCTTGTGACTTATCACAACCAAGAGTGACTGGGGTCACCTGCTCAGGGCTGCTGTCTGCTCTGCAGTAGAACCTTATGCTTATGGTGTTTCTGGGCAGTGAATCCACTCTGAGAGCCTCTTGGCTGCTGTCCACACACAATTTGAGCCTATTTATGCTGGGTAGTTACAAGACGCTTTGGAGAAGTGGTTTTATTTGGAGAGTGAAACTCTTACAACCCCCTTGGATGTGAGGACTATGTAATACCACATGAGAAGGGGCTGCCCAGTGACTGGCAGCCTGAATCCCCAGCTGGGAAAGCGTCCCTGGGGTAACAGGGGGCAGGAGGAAGTGAAAGGTCCACATGTTTGATTCCAGCCAGGAGAGAGGTGATGGCCTAAGGAGAATGTCACTTTGGAGGGAAAGTCTGTCTGTTCCCTGTCAGATTAGGGGGAAAGTCTGCTCCACTCTTTAGGGGTAATTATTTCTGTTGCCTTAACACCTTGAAGCCCTTGCCAAGACTGGGTCCCCTTGCTCCAGGCACTGCCCTAAAGGACATCCAGCCTAAGGTCCCTGTGCTGCATGCATCTACCACCAAGTGGTTCACCAAGCAGTGCCAGGGGCTTAAGTGGGATGCTTCACACTTGAATCAGCCTTGGTGGGATCAGGGCCTATGGAGACAGGATACCCTGAAGGTATTTAGAGGAAAGATTGTTATCCTCCAGGTCTTAAGTAAATAGTGGAAGCTGCAACACCTTCACTTTTTGTTATGGCCTGTAGACCCACTCTGGCCTCCTGTTGACTCTGGGGGGCTGGAAAGGCTTCAGAGAAGAGTATAATTTGGTATAATTCAGTGGTGCCTAACCTCTGACCTGTGGGCCAAATCTGGTCTGCAAAACTATATCATCTATCCTGTGGGTTTCCCACGGCTTCACATATTTGGCTATGGGGAAATGGTGTCAATATTAATTGGAGCTCCCCTGCTGCCAAATTTCTGGACTTGTGGGGAGCCCTGTGAACCAGATGCCATGGTCCTATGTCTTACATCATGCAAGCATGTGGTGGGACTGGCATGTGGGATAACTCTGTGGCCAGATGTGGTGCATGGAGCTGGGCCAGCACACCCAATTGCACCTGTTGACCAACTTTGCATGCCAATCCTGTGCTGGATCAGGCCCACAGACTAGGCATGGGATCTGACCTGTAGATTGGCCCTTCATACTTCATCTGGTCCACAGTGCCAGAAGGTTAAGCATCACTGATCTAATCAGTTTATAATAGCACATGACTTTTACACATTAAACTCAAATCATGTCAATGCATAAATCTGGTTTTGGACAGCAAATGGTGATACTAATTCCAATACTCAGAGGTGCAGTGTTGTGGGTGCCTTTTTGCTCAAGGTTTTACTCCAGTGCTCATGCATGTAAAATATGACCCTTGAAATTAAGACCCACAATGCTAATGGTCTTAATACAGTATATTAGTCCGTGCTAAAGCAGATTTAGCACAAAGTTAAAAAAAAAGGGAGGGTCTCTCAATTTTCATATATTATAGTATTTTCTTGAATGATTTACATACATTGGTGTCTACGTGTTGCTGGTGTACGATTTCACACATGGGTTATTCTTTTGGTATCCCCTTTTTGGAGGAGCTGATAATATAAACAGTGGTCTTAACAGAACATGTCCTGCTGTGTATAAGGATTGCTCTCATCAAAGCAACTGAACTGAGGTTGATTAAATTATTTAATTTTTCAGTGCTTCAATTCCCTTTGTTTGGGGCTGTGTTATTTAAGATGGGGGAGAAAAGACCAAGAAACCTGTGAGGAGCACAATTGTGAGATTCTGAAAAGAACACAACACAATAAATATTCTAACAGACAGAAGAGAAAAAAAAAACAATAACCTGCTTTACATCCCTGTTACAGATAGTCTTAGCAGCTAGGTACAGACATTCAAAAACCCCAAGCCTGAACTGATTCAATCTTTGCAGGTTAGTCTAAACTGTGTAGATTGAGCCAGCAAGCAAGTGAATAGACATTCACTTTTGATTCCGGAAATGTAGCCACATACCTGCAGTGGCTAAAGCCAGAAGCTGGGTGGTGCAAGAGTAAGCCCTCCCTTCCCTTCAGGCTGGAGGGAAGCTGAACTGAGGGGGGCATGGCTAGGCCCAGCAGGCTGTGTATGACTGGGGAGGGGTTTAAACCCCCATCCTGGCCTTCAGGGACCCCAGCCGGGGTCTACCTGGCTTTTCCCCACTGCTTGTGGCTCAGCACATCCCGGGACACCCAGAGCCCCCTTCCCAGAGAGGGAGAGATCCTGCTGAACCTTCCCAGCCACTGGGGCCAGGGTAGCCCAGAAATAAAGACCAGATTGTGGGGAAGGAGGGGAGTGAAATGGCCTCAAGCTCATAGAGGAATCATGGCAGCTCTATCCTGAATATGAGCCCTGCCGAGTAGAGGGGCCTAGGCTGGCAGGGGCTGGGGAATGGCCTCAAATGTGTCGGTGCTAGCCTGGGGCAGAGCCAAGCTAAGTCAAGCATGCAGTTAGGGGAGCAGCTCCTGCTGGCATCCCCTTCTACCCATGGGAAAGCAGTGCCCAGGCTGGCCCCAGCCCTGGGCCTGGCCCCCACAGCAGCACACATGGCACAGATTTGCCCCCTCAGCCCCAGCCCTATTACTGCATCCTTTGGGCCACTGGGTGCCAAGCTGGGTGCACACTGCTGACTCTTCTCCTACCTGGTGGCAGTGGCAGTAGCAGTGGCAGTGGCACAACACAGCCCCATGTACCAGGCATGGGGTTCTACCCCTAAGGGACCTCCACTGCTACCAGGGGTGCCTGCCCTAGCCATACTAGTAGGCACCACCTGTGATGCTGAACTGCATTTGGCCACCGGGCAGGCAGACACCACCAGCAGTGGTGGTGGCAAGGAAGCTGTAGGTGCAGCACAGCCCCATGTACCAGATGCCAGACATGAGGCACTACCCCTACAGCTTCCCCACTTCTACTGCCACCGCCGTTTGCCCACCTGGGAGCTGACTGCAGTTTTGTGATGTGGGTGGCGCCTACCAGTATGGCCAGGGCAGGCCTCCCTGATGGTAGCAGTGGTGGGGAAGCCATAGGGGCAGCACAGTCCTGTGTACCCGTGTACCAGGTGCCAGGTGTGGAAGCTGCTGCCATCTGCCTGCCCAGTGGCTTACTGCAGTTTGGCAGTGCGCGCAGCACCTACCAGTACAGCAAGAGTGGGCCCCCCTGACAGTGATGGTACTGGTGGTGGGGAAATCATAGGGGTAGAACCCTGCTCCTGGCACCTGGTACAAGGGGTCATAGTTCCATAGTAGGTAGGGTCGGAAGGGACCTAAGCAGGTCAACAAGTCTGACCCGCTGCCATGGGCAGGAAAGGATACTGGTGTCAAATGACCTCAGCTAGGTGATTGTCTAGCCTACTTTTGAAGACCTCTAGGGTAGGGACAAGCACCACTTCCCTTGGAAGTTGGTTCCAGATCCTAGCTGCCCTGACTTTGAAGTAGTGCCTCCTGATGTCCAGCCTGAATCTACTCTTATTCAGCTTATGGCCATTATTCCTTGTAACTCCCAGTAGTGCTTGGGAGAGCAGGGACTATCCTATTGCCTGCTGGTTCCCCTTTGGCAAGCTTATAGGTGGCCATCAGATCCCCTCTCAGCCTTCTCTTGTGGAGGCTGTACAGGTTCAGGTCTTGTAGCCTCTCCTCGTAGGGCCTGCCCTGCTTCTCCCTGATCATGCGAGTGTCCCTCCTCTGAACCCTTTCGATGCTATCCACAACCCTCCTGAAGTGTGGTGCCCAGAACTGGATACAGTACTCCACTGCGGCCTGACCAGTGTCACATAGAGGGGGAGGATCACCTTCTTGGACCTACTTGTGATGCACCAATGGATGCATGACAAGGTGCAGTTAGACTTCCTGACTGCTCCCCCACATTGGCAGCCCATGTTCATCTTGGAATCAGTAGGGAATCCAAGATCCTTTTCTGCCTCTGTGCTGACTAGAAGGGAGTTCCCCAGCTTGTAGGTATGGTGCTGGTTCTTCCTCCCCAGGTGCAGCACCTTGCACTTGTCCATATTGAATCCCATCCTATTCTCATCCGCCCACCTCTCTAACCTGTCCAGATCTAGTTGTAGCCTGTCCCTCTCTTCTAGCATGCTCACTTCTCCCCACACCTTAGTGTCATCTGCAGACTTGAACAAGGTACTTTTCACTCCCTCATCCAAGTCACCGATGAAGATATTGAACAGTGCGGGCCCAAGGACTGAGCCCTGGGGGACCCCACTGCCCACGTCCCTCCAGGTCGAAAATGACCTGTTCACCACCACTCTCTGGGTGCAGCCCTCTAGCCAATTAGCGACCCATCTGACTGTGTAGGCATCTACACCACAGTCACCTAATTTTTTAATGAGGATGGGGTGAGAGACAGTGTCAAAGGCCTTCCTAAAGTCCAGAAGGACTATGTCCACTGCAACACCTGTGTCCAAGGCTTTTGTGACCTTTGTCATATTGTGCTGCTGCCACTGCCAGGTAGAGGAAGAGTCAGTAGTGCATACCCAGCTCAGCACCTGGAAGCTGGGGGACACAGATAATAGTGCTGTGGCTGAAGGGGTGAACCCATGCTGTGCATGCCACTCTTGGGGCCGGGGCCAGGGCCAGGGCCAGGGCCAGGGCCAGCCCTGGCTCCACTCTCCAGTGGATAGAAGGGGCCACCAGACTGGAGCTGCTTCCCCAGCTGCATGCTCAGCTCTGCTTGGCTTGGCTTTGCCCTGGGTTAGTGCTGACATACTTGAGCCCCTTCCCTGATCCCCACCTGGACTTGGGGCTGTTTTGCTCCCTTCCCTCTCCCCAATCTGGCCTTTTCTCCTGGGCTGCCTCAAATGAAACTTCAGCCCAGGCAGCTGGGAAAGACGGGATTGCCCCCGGCTGGGAGGGGGCTTTGGGGGTCCCGGGCCATGCTGAGTCACAAGCACAGTGGAGAAGCTAGGCAGACCCTGGCTGGGGTCTATGCCAGTAGGACAGGAGAGGGAGAGGGGAATTAAACCTCCATCCATCCCCTGTTCACTTGAGGCTGCTGCTGGGGCCAGCCAAGCTCCCCAGGGCTCCAGCAGCAAGGGTGGGGGAATGCCTGACAAGGGCTGCTCTGCTCTGGCCAGGCAGATCCTGGGTGGGGTCCCCTGAGGGGAGAGGGGAGGGAGGGAGGGGGGAATAAATCCCTTCCCTGCCCCCTTTGCCTCAGGGGGCCATGCCGAGTTGGCATCTGGCCATGCCCCTACTCCTGCTCCAGCTAGAGAGCAGAGGGGTGGGGCCAGCCTGGGGGCTCTGAGTTAACTTAAACCAGGAAGGTCTGTCTGGGACAGAAGTTCCATAAACAGGTTTGACCTCAATCAGTTAAATCTGATATTGCATTCAACCAGGTTTATCTTAAACCAGTTTTGGTCATTTTGAAAATGTTTTATATGCACTGAATTTCTGTTCTGTTGCAGGTTTAAATTAGTTTCTGATCACTTAAGCCCGTTTATGTGTAATTTCTGTCCCTAGCCAGCAAGTCTACACTGCTTCCACCTCACAGCTGGGAATGCTGCCATAAAAGATGCCTCAGCAGAGCCTCAGCTTCACACGTGCCAACACCTGAAAACAATCCACTCTGAACTGCTCTTGCATGATGCTAATTTATCAGCAACAGCACCCTCAAGCATGCTGTGCTTTCCTTGGTGGGCTTCCTCCTAAGCAGTGGCAGTGTAGGCAGGCTAGGAAATGGTGTTGAGTGATAATACCAATTGGCTTGTCCCCACCTTAATTAGCCCATTTACTGTGTCATGTGGATGCAGTTATACTGTCTTTATCTGGCCATAGTTTGTGTCATGGGTACATTTATAATAGTTTGGAACATCTATTCATCTACTCCATCCATTACACATCAGTGTGTTAAGGATGGCTATAAGCACATCAGCAGAAGGCTGATAAACAACCTATTGCCCTTTTAGTTCCTGTAACAATCCATAATAATTTATTTACCATTTCTTAACACTTTGCATCAATCTATCATTAATACAAAATGTAACCCAATATGTTTAAACTCCATTTAAGAAAAACAAGGCAGAAAGACACTCAACTGCTTCCATAGGGTTATTTAACTAATCAGTACCAGGGCTCAGGCAAAAGCCCAGGCCTTCTAACTCTTGGCATTACATCCTGTCTACTAAACCTCTCTATCTATATACACAACTCAGATTTTCTTTCAGCTGATTTTTTTTCATGACCCAGGGCAATGAGCTGACATTGGAACTCAAGCAGAAAGCAGAGGCAGCTTTGCCAGCAGCAGGACAAATTTACTGTCTCAGTCTGGGATAGAGCTCAGGACTGATGCTGAGGAGGTATGGTTTTCATCACATACAGTTACATACTGTCCAGATCAGTAAAGATGATCAGTAAGGACGGCGTAAAATTGCTACTTAACATTCTCTGTCATCGACTTAATGAATTGGCATACAGGAAATGCACCTACAGCTCCCTATTCTGCCCTGAAAGCCAAGTGGGCTATTGAAATGGTTTTCTTCATACTATAGTTTCCCATTTTAACAAGTTCCCCAGTAAAGTTTACCTCAAGTCTTGTAATACATATTTTTTTACAAGGTTTCAATCAAGCAGAAAACAGGTGGAATAACTGTACAATTAGTTACCAAGCAACATCCTTCAAAGTGTTAATTGAAGTCTGAAATGTTGCACAGGTGCTTTCATCAGTATTCCAAAGCTAGTTTACCCTTATTGAATGGAGTCCTGACTTGATCATTATTTAAAAGTCCCACTGAAGACAATGGAAATTTTATTTTAATAGGAACCAAAAAAGGCATCAGAATTAGGCTCATAGCTGCAGGGGTTTTCTCAAAAATGTAACCTGGCAACACATGGTTCAGTGATAAAAGAGAATGCAAAGCTCATATTTATTCTGGCAATACCAATAAACGTCCCTCAGTGCAAACATGCAACACTGTTTGAAAGCCAGTTTTACAGTTGAACAGAATATTGTTACAGAAAGTAGTTGGTTATCAAAAATACATCATTGCATTGTGAATTAGATTTTCCTTTTTGACTTCTCACCGTCTTTTATGTGATGGCTGATTTTCAATTCTTATTTAGGGGGAAAATGAATAAGAAGTGCATGTTAGACATGCACATGATATTTGCATAATTGGTACTGAACTCATACATTTTCTAGCTGGAGCACCTTTTGTGTAAGAAAATGACATCTGGAGGGTATTTTCCTATGAGACAACTCTTCAAAAACAATGATCCTGAAAGCAAAGGGCGGGTCAATAGGTATGTACCTCACAAAGGAGTTTGTATTTCTGTATCATTATGCAGCTCTTGATACTTGGCTTTGGTATGTGCATGTATATCAATAAGTAACCAGGCAAACCCAGGTGTCCCTTCCCATGTATTTAATACCATAAAATACTCTAAATTTTTTTCTGTCTCTTTCTCTCTCTCTTCTTCCCCTCCCCCCTTATCCTCTTTCCTACACTGATAGTACCACATTTTTTTCTTTGTTCACTGTACAGGGATGGGATGAATATAATCACTCTATGAATATAAAGCATATTTTTATTTATTCATAGAGATGTGCTTCTCATGATGCTGACCAAATTTCTGGGGAGGTATATATATCAGCTCCAAGCAGTATCAGCAACTTCTTGTAAGGTATGTGAGCAAATGGAAGCTAAAGATGCCAGAAAAAGGCTTGTAAACTGTTCATAATACTTTGTAACACATCACAATCAAGAATATTTATTCTTTGTGTAATGCTTCTGTCTGTGTAGTAGTTTCAAACTAGAAAAATGTGGTTTATTTAAGTGTAAAATAGCGACACATCCCTAAATTGCATGCTCTAAAATATATAGATACTTTTACATTCTGAAAGCTCAGTTTTATCTTTAAAAGACAAGTATTAAAAGTAGCTTTCCTGATGCCAGTCCTTCAAACTGCTTCTTCTTCATGGGCTCCTCTAGGTTGCCATGGGACTGTGTTGGTTCTCTAACCATCTTCCTCCACAGCGCAGGGTTGATTAGATTTTATTATGCCAAACTGATGAATGACAAGTCTAACCATCAATACTCCATAAATCATGAATTACTCCTGTGATCAGTGGTGTAATATTGGTGGAAAATTAGAGCAAGTGATAAAAAAAATACACACTGTGAAGTTTTTCCTAATAGTTTGCTCAGACTTATCTTTCTTCATTGAAACAAAATAATTACATAGTTACTGAGAAATAATGTATTTATATTGTGTTAACAATAATAGGTTCTTTGTGTGAATATCACTGCCTTATCAGCTTCCAGCAGTCATCATAGCACAGTAATAGCCATGTTACTCTTGATAACATTTCAGGCATGTTTACCATTGGAACTTACTGAGAAAATTTATATTTGTCAGTGGTTGATACAATTTCCTTCTATTCACAGATTCCTAACTTGAGGAGCTTATATATAATATTTAAAATTCTGTTAGTTGCACATAGTTTAAAGACTATGTCCAACATAGTTTCTATTTGCTCTTTTCTGTACTTTGCCAGAAAAGAGCAAATAGAAACCAAGGCTGCACTACAAAGTTTTGCCTACATGGTTGTGTTAGAGTTATAGAGAAGTAGGGCTGACAGGGACCTCCACTTGGGACCTCTTAAAAGCATGTTGTCAACATTTCATAGAATCAGGACATTAGCTGCTGTGGGTCCCCTGCTTTACCTGTGGCAGGTTAGGGGATTAGGTCTATATTGTGTCTGGCTTGATAGCAGTCTTATGTAGAGTTTACGTTATGGTTGTATGGGTGGTCTGAATAGGGATGATTGTGCCTCAGGCAGGGGGTATGGATTAGATGACCTCTGGAGGTCCCTTTCAGCCCTACTTCTGTATGTCATGCTATAACCCATGAGGAGCTCCATAGTCCAAATGACACAACTCTGCATGTGAATTGGATCCAGCTTGCTGGGCTAGTCTATAGTCAGGAGTGGCTCATGGGACCTGAGGAGTGCTAATTTCCACGGGGAGCCTGACTGGCCGGATGACGTGGCTCCATGGACCATAGGTTCAGCACCACTGCTGTACGATATTAATCAGCTAAACTAAGCTTGGAGTTTCAAGTAGACAGTTAGTCCTTGGGGGACAGTCATCTTTAAAAACTTTTTATTATTTTCCAGTCTTACTATCTAAATTTTGCTGACCTTTATCCATGGTTTTTTATGTAAGAGGCTGAATTAGATTTTTGTTTCTTTGAGAATCTTGGAGTATAGGCCTCTCTGTCATGGAGCTGAGTCACTGTAAATAATCAGCATGATAATTGTTACCTTAGTAGAATTCATATTAACTAATTATAACACAGTTAATACAAATACTAGTATGTAAGTAATTGACACCCACTAGATTTCTCTTTTGTATCCAGTATATGGGTCCAATATATTAGAACAGGGGTGGGCAAAATATGGCCCCGGGGCTGGATGTGGCCTACCAGGCCATTCTATCTAGCCTGCGGGGCCCCTTAAAAATTTAGAAAATTAATATTTATCTGCCCTGGGCTGCCTGTCATGCAGCCCTTGATGGCTTGCCAAAACTCAGTAAGCAGCTCTCTGCCCAAAATAATTGCCCACCCCTGTATTAGAAGGAAGAAAATTGCAGTTTGTTTGTTCTGCCTCTCTATCTGTAAATGATCTTTGTCTTTTCTGTCACTGAAGAAAATACAAACTAAAAACAAACATTCCTCATTCTATGTTGAACAGGCTTAAGTTACAGGACAAAACCATTATCAAGTTTGAAGAGTTATATGCAGCAGTCTGTGACCCTGCTATTTCTGGGGCTCCAGCCTGGCTTGATCCAGTCAGTCACAGACATATGGATAGACCTACAATGACTGCATCACAGGTTCATGTGCAACTGAAAGAAAAAGTGAAGCAGTATGGTTTCACACCTAGGAAGGATCATTGTGTTCACTTAGCCTGACCTGTGGTGTAGCAGAAGCAACAGAACTTCACTCAATGATTCCTATATTAACAACAAGGTCCCATGGTTGACCTAGGGCATATCTTTTAGAAAGGTATCTATTCTTGATTTTAAAATATCAGGAGATGGCAAATCCACCACATCCCCTGGTAAGGTGTTGTAATGTTTAATAACACTTACTGGTAGAAATTTCCACCTAATTTCCAGTTATATTTGTCTGAGAGTTGACTCTTCAGGTCGTGAGGAGTATGATGAGAGTGGGAGGTGGAAATAAGTAGTCCTCGTGGCAGATTATTTCAAAGTGCCAGAAACTGGACACAATTTTCATTCATAAAGTAATACTGTTGCTTAAGGATATTTCTAAGAAAGAAATACAAGCGGAACACCTTCTCCCCCTATTTAGAAGGGGGAAAAATCTTGTTGTTCTTTATTATATATCATAAAAAAGCAAAGAAGGTCCTGCATGAGTTAGATCTACAGAGAGTATAGCTTCTTAGCTGCAGAATCCTCATTTATAGTTTGATAGCACTATTAGATAATGGCACGACTTCTTTCTCTCCCCTGTCTCTCCACTCCCAAACATTGTCCTAATTTATTCAATAGATGAAATGGAGGGAAATGGGAGTTCTGTATGTGCAGAGTCACTTGATTTTTCCAGGGAAATAGGGGGGCTGGGAATTTGCCTCTGGACATGGAAATTCTCCAATAATTGATGCATATCAATGATGCATTATTGCAATATATTTTGAAAGCCATAGAGTCTATTTTTAGCTTTCAAATACTAGGATTTCAGTTCTTCCTTTTGAGCATCAAAGATTCTATGGTGTGGAGGCTGAAGATGTATCACGTTTGACCTTGTCAGCATCCTAAACCATAAAGTGAGATTAGGGGGGAGGGAAAGTGAACCCTTTTATGAGGATCATTTAGAAAGAGAACAAGGCTCACTAAGGATTTAAAAAACAAAATTGAGCAAAACAATTACCTTCTCAATTTTTTCCCCCAATTGGGGATGATGTAACTGTAGAAACGACTCCCAAATATGGCTATTCTTTTCAACAGGAATGTTATAATTTTGTACTTGCCAGAGAATGAAAATGGTTGTATAACTGGGCAAGTTCCATAAGGATAAATAAGTTAAGGGCAATCTTGTATATTGAAAACAGGTCACTGGATATTGCTGATCTGATACCCCAGAAGAACCCAGAAAGTGATGTGAGGATTCTGAAGCCTGAGTTTAAGAACATGCTTAGCAAGCTGGGCTTCCCCATGGCCAGTGAGGAATTTGAAAAGCTTTGACAAAGGTAACTTTTGCTTCTGGTTTTTTTTTTTCCCCTCTTGGCCAAATTTAGATGTTTCTTATTCCCATTAAAAAATAACCAGCATCCATGTGGTGTTATGTGGTTGCTTTGTGAGTGTGTGTGCAGGGATGATGTTAATACTGTTATGGGGGGAGAATTAAAAGGTGAAACAATGCTGGATGCTTAGTCTAGAAAAAGGGACAGGCAGGGACTCCACTGGCCATCTTAAATCTGCAGCTGCTCTGAGCATAGAACTCAGAGAAGATGGGGTGGGGAAGGTCCTACCTGTGGAGAAGGTACTGAATAGAGTATGTTCCTGTGGCCAGTCACCAGTTAGGGATCCAGCAAATAGTAAAGTGTATGAATGGGTTAGGAAAAACAGCATGGTGCTGATGTTTCCATAGAAATACTTGTCAAAAGAATTGTCAACAGTCCATTCTGTTTCACGTAGTAGGTCTGCTGCTGGTGAGGATCTTCTATACTGTAATTTTCATTCTAATCCTAATTAAAGAATCCTAAATATTTGTGAAGCCCTTGGAGTCCTCAGATGGCAGATACCATGGAAGTGCAATATTAAGAAGATAAACCAGGAGCCCAGCTGTAGCTCCATACTCTCAGTGGAAGAAGCAGAATATGAGGTCCCAGGTGGTCTCAGAATTTGACTTATTGAGTCTATTTTGCCTGTTACAATATGAAGCTATTTGTCTTACCATTAGGTAGCTGTTATAAGAGCAGTGTAATAGGTAGATCTGATAGTGTCTGCTCTTTATTTTTCAGTTTTGGTGCTGGGGAAAAACTTGACCTGTAGGCTTGACTCTGTCAGTGTTTTATCCATGTTTGATGTTTAAAGAAAGATGAGAGGTGGAGGAAGCATTATGTAATTCTCTAAGAAAGTGATCTAAATCTGACCCCTGCATTCTTGCTTTGCTCTTTGCAGATATGACACAGAAGGTATGGGAGTTCTCAGGGGACAGCTGCTTCTTAAAAAACTAGGAGTGGAGTACCAAAACGGATCTTCAAACAATGCTAAAATTTCAGGTAAAAATAGAAAAATCAATTAATTTAATCTATAACATATAGTAATGCTTACATCTATCAGAAAAATAAAGTAGAAAGGTGAAGGTGTTATAGCTGTGATGGTCCAGGAAACATGTGAAAAGCAAGGGTTTTTGGCAGTATCTTTTATTGGACCAAATGTATAGTTGGAAAAGATATTAGACAAGCCTTTCAGGCACAAAGTACACATCCTCAGGTCCAGAAAAGAAGGTACAGCAGACAAAACAATGGCTTATGTTTAACTCCATATGTACATTAAAACAGTCACTAAGAGCAATGGTCAGCAACCTTTGTGCCCCAAAGTTTGTCTAACATCTCTCCCAATGATACAGAAAAAGAAGGGTCATAAAAATGCTATGATTTATGGCGTTAGATATGTATATACCTCTAGATCAGTGGCTCAATCTAATTAAATTGTAAAAGCTTTTGATTAATAGCTATTTGGTACCCTGTGCAAGGTGAATTTGGTTTCAGTCCAGTTCATACTGGGGACAAGATATTGAGACTACAAATCTTCCACTGTACTCACTGTTTACTAATATCTAAGCTTTTTCTATTGAACTTTATACAGGTTCTGAAAACTTAGACTCTCTTGGTGTTGTCCTCAGACAACCGTTGGGTTGCCTCCATGGGGAAATAGCATGGAATAGCTCTTCCACATTAGTTCTGTATTTGGACTCTGTTCCACAATGTGAGTGCCCCTTTTAATGCACTTTGGAAATAGTTAACCTAAACTGCATCAAGGCACTCTTATTGTGGTATAAAGGTATCCATGCAGAGAATTAGTGAGGAGTAGCTATTACACTTCAGATTCACACTGTAGTTTATTTAGCAGTAGTTTCCCAAGTAGATCATGCTCACTGCCTCTCCTTGGCTCCAAAGGCTTTTCTGGGAGTTTTTGAATGTTCCTTTATATCAACATTTATGTGTGTTATCTGTCCAATAATACCATGTCATCTACCCAATTCTATACAGGACACAACAAGGACAGCACACTGTAGAGAAACTTGCACTGCTGCTGATTTGGATGACAGAATTAGAGACCTCAGACTTGTTTATTTTGTGGACTACGTCTTAAGATAAAAATCCCCTTATGGGATGGCTGTCATTCTAGCTATCTGGTCCTGATTCCTCATGTCCACTATACTGGAGAGAAAAGAAAATAGACTCACTTAAATGCAGTTGGTGCAGCTGCATGGTTATTCTCCTCCTCATTTTGTATCTTTGTTGATTATTTCTTCTTCCTGGGTAGGGGGTTTCCATTGTAAATGGGGACCTTTCTTTGTTCCCTGCATACCCTGTTGTTCGAATCACCCAGCTCATCCCACAGCTTAATTGTGCCCTCTTTTCTGC
This sequence comes from Crocodylus porosus, assembly GCF_001723895.1. Classification (NCBI taxonomy): domain Eukaryota; kingdom Metazoa; phylum Chordata; order Crocodylia; family Crocodylidae; genus Crocodylus; species Crocodylus porosus. The sequence goes on along the minus strand of NW_017728913.1, from coordinate 35,371,784 downwards.
TTTCTGCCTCTCAAATGTTTGTGTCACTTGCAAATCTGTCCCTGAATTGAATTTACACCTAAGAAACATCTTACAAAGAAAAATCAAAGCAGATGGGTGTAGATCAGTGATTGTTTTTCACCTTGTTTAGATGAAAGGAAAGTATTTAAAAAATTCTGCTCCAAACAGAAATATCAAAGATAGACAACCTAGGGCTGTTTCACCACTATTATAAAAGCAGTTCCGCTGAACTCCTGAAAGTGGTCTGCATTCCTGCATGGACCAACAATTGAGCAGAATGGCAAGTTCTGTTCTGCAGGCCTGTCAGTCTCCCACCTTCACAAGCACTGGATTCCCTACTACTGTTGTTCATTCCTTGTTTTATTTTTAAGGGAAATTTGTGAAACTTTGTGGCTTGTGCATATACAATGGACATTTTGTAGGCAATCCAGTATTCCAGGGACTGTTGTTCATGGACTAGTGGATAAAGCTGTCTAAATCAGAAAAGCAGGGCAGTTGACTACTGATGATACCACAGAGATACTTCAAGAGGCAAATCTCTAGTTGTTTGGATTAATTTTTATTTTTATATTTAAAAATGACAACAATATGTTTAAAATACTACAATGCAGCAGGCTATAAAGATGAGGTGTCCAGTAAATATTTCAAGCTTAGTCACATTCAGAGAAAGAATTGAATCTGGGGGACAGGAGGGGTTTTACTGGGGTCCTGGCACTCATTCTGTGAGGGCAGATCGTACCAACTGTTTCCAGAGTTTTGGCAGGAAGATTGTTCAGTAACTGGACCTCTGATAGTTGCAATTGTGTTCTCATCTTTTGAATCCTTCTATTCAGTTTTGGTGCACAAAAGCCCTGTTACCTTTGCCAACACATTGCCTGTTCTTAATTTTGTTAATATTAAATAATGTTAAACTTCTTTTTCTGTGCCATATCCAAAGGACAAAACAGAGAAATTTCAAAAGTGGAGCAGGAATGTAGAGCTTCCCTAGGCATAGAAAGGTGGTTGAAAGATAAATTCAGAGAAGGGGTGAGAAGCATGAAAGAAGAGTTTGAAAAATATGATTCACAAAAAACAGGCAAGGTAAGATGCTTTCTTGTCTGTGAAACTGCTGCAAAGAGGGAGGTACACACAGCAAGTGCTGCTGAAATGGTGTGTGGGATGCAATGATGTCTTTCTAATAAGACACTGTGCATTAATAGGTGTTAATAACTAGCAATTTGAATAGCGGATATGTTGAAAAGCAGGGCAAGCAGTTTCATCAGGTAGATTATACAGAGAGAAGACTGCTTGCCCTGCTTTTCAACATATCTGCTATTCAAATTTGTAGTTATTAACACCTATTAATGCACCTTAGGGTGCCTATACATGCGCAGTGAGGCTGCTCCAATGTGCTGTAATTACCACGCTCGAGCAGACTGCACCGTCATGTGTATCAGCATCCCCGTGCTGAAACATGGCAGTGGAGATGCTTTAACTAAAGCTCACCAAATGAGCTTTAGTTAAAGCACCCCCACCACCATTTTTCAGCACAGGGACACTGATACATGTAACATTCTGGGTGCTTTAATTGAAGTGGCTCTCAGAACCACTCTGATAAAAGCACCCTTCCTGCCCCCCCACTCCTGGAGCATGTATATAGACACCCTTAGGCTAGGGATAGAAGTTACACATAAACCAGTTTAAGTGATCAGAAACTGGTTTAAACCTGTAATAGAACATAAGTTCAGCGTACATAAACCAGTATTAAAATGGCTGAAACCAGTTCGAGATAAACCTGGTTGAATGTAGTATCAGACTTAACTGACTGAGCTCAAACAGGGTTATGAAACTTCTGTCCCAGATCTCTTCCTGGTTTAAGTTAAACCAGAGTCCCACAGCATCCCAGCATGCTCTGCAGCCCTGTCCCAGGGTGTCTGCTCCAGTGGAGCAGGGCTGGCCTTACCCCTTTGCTCCCTAGCTGAAGTAGGTGGAGGAGGGGCAGGGGTGTGGCCAGATGCTGGCCCCCTAAGGTGAAGGGGGCAAGGAAGCAGTTTATTCCCCCTGTCTCCCCTGTTCCACCAGCATGGACCTGTCAGGCATTGCTCGCTGCTTGAGCAGTGGGGATGTGGCCTTGGCAGCTGCCTGAAGTGAACTGGCCAGGGCGGGGGTTGAACTTACCCCATCCCCCACCACAGTCCCAGGCTGGGGGGTCTACCTAGTGCTCCCCCCTTGCTGCTGCTGTGGCGGGGGCAGGGGCATGGGCATGGCCAGACGGCATGGTCCCGGAGGCAGAGGGGGCAGGGATGGGGTTTATTCCCCACTCTGCCCAATCTGTCCCTGGGGACCACAGAGTAGAGTGCCCTGGGCCCTGCTGAACATACACACACAGGCATGCACACACACAGGTGTGCACACACACAGGCATATGCACTCTACTTTCACGCTCTGCACATGGACACAGACACAAACACACTCTCCCTGCCAGGAACAGACACACACCCAGATGCACACAGATGAACACACACACACACACACACACACACACACTTTCCCTTCACAGGACCTCCCTGCTCCCCCACTCTCAATCAGAAAGAGGAAGCCGTCCTCTTATCCGGCCCCTTGAGCCACCTGCGGCTCAATCTCCCCGCTCAACCTTTTCTACACTTACCCGCAGGGTGCTGCTACCCGGATGTCCCAAGCAGTCACACAGATGCAGAGGGCTGTGCTCAGCTGGGCCAGGCTGGGAGTGCCATGCCATGTCTCTGTGGGCAGGTGGCAGCACAGGAGGGGTGGCTGCAGGGGGCTAAGTTGAATTTTGGTGGGACATAGCCCCCAAGGCCCTCCCAGCACCACTGCCTGTAAAAGCATGGTGTGGCACTCCCAGCCCAGCCTGGCCCTGACTGCCCCCACCAGCTTGGGCCTCACCACACCAGGCACTGCCACCTGACCTGCCCACCTTCTTTCCCCTCCCCCAAGCACGATGTGGCTCTCCTAGCCCGGCCTAACCCAGCCCAGCCCGGCCTGGTCCAACCCAGCACATCGGTGGAGGGACCCCACTTCCAGCTCCCAGGGAAGCAAATGTGAAAGCAGTAGTTTTAAACTTGGTCCCCTTTTTGTCTCCCTAGTGGAAGACAAAAATGGGTGTTGAGTTTAAAACTGCAGCTTTCACTTTCCTGGTGAGGATCCTGGGGCCCTGAACTGGTAGAGGCCCCTGTGCTTGTGCCCAGCTGGCCCATCCATTAATCCGCCTATGGCCCCAGTGGTTTCACGCAGTCCTGGGACTGGGAGATTACAGTCATGCCTCTCAGCTGGTGGACACCAGGTGGGTCTCAGCACTGGGAGGCATGCTGCTGGGACACAGCACTGGCAGCAGTGGGACTCTGCATAAGAACAAATGTGGGGTACTGCCAGGACCCAGAGTCTGCAGCTGCAGGATCCAGAGTTGGCAGCTGCTGGGGTTAAGAGTGCCCTTAATTGTGGGACTCCCAGCCCCGGCCGGGCATGGAGTACCCCTGCAGCTGGGAGCCCGGTCAGCTGACAGGGCTCCCAACTGCAGAAGAAACCCTAGTACATGTGTGAGTTAAACCTGGATAGTACTAGCTATCTATAAAGTTACACATTTTTAAGATCTAACTTTATAACTGGTTGGAGCATTTTATGGTGTGACTGTTTATACTTTGAACGCGTAGCTGGTTATAGTTAACTGCACAGTTAACCAGCTAATTGTGCAATACCTATAACATGTAGAGGAGGCCTGTCTCAACCTGCCTGGGAGTAACAGTGATGCCTATGATATGTGCACAACATCGCTAGCTTATCCCCTCCTATCCCAGACCCATCTCTTCAGTCCTTGACTCCACTCCTGATGCACCACTGTATCCTAACAGGACAGTGTGAACTGCCCTGTATAAAGCCAGCTCCTGGGGAAAATTCTTCTGGAAATAGGTCTGCAGGTAAAAGGCCCATCATGAAGGGGAGAGCACATCCCAAGGTGACTGTATGTGGACTGCTTGTAGAGCCAAACTATAGAGAGGTAATCGTGTTTCAGCTTGTTTGGATGAAAGAAAAGTATCTACAACAATCTTTAAGCAATTGTAAAATTCTTTTGGCTTAGATGAGATCAAGATGAAGCAAAAATGCTGCGGTTCGTTTCTCGGGAGGCGAAGAACTCTCAGACACACTATTAGCAACACAAAAGGTATATTTGCAAATAGGGTCAGAGTGAAGACAAAAGACCACACTCTGCCCCCAGGGCAAACTCTCAGCTGGGTTTTATCCTCTCTCTCCTGAGCACGTGTGCAGAAGCAGGAACTCTTACAACTCATTTCCGGTTCATACAAACATATATGAAATGACGTCACGTCA
>NW_017728913.1:35361254-35367240 GCF_001723895.1 Crocodylus porosus | reverse complement strand
ATGTGTGATTTAGTGTTACAAAGAGATAGTAAATTAGCGAGATGTCCTTGGTGGTGTTTCTGCTTATCAGGTACGAGATACAAACTGTGCAGTCTTAACAACACTCTATTCACTATACATTTTTAATAATATTTCTATTTTAATAATATTTCTAACAAAGATTTCACATAGTATGAGAAAATGAGGCAGAATGTGACTCTTGAGCATTGACTCAGCAGTTTAAAACCAGGAACCAGGCCAGAATCAAATGACAAAGGTCCTCACAGACTGTTCTTATTGAAGTCCATTTTAATTAGTAAGGGAAGTCTGATTAAATTATTTTACTTTTTTTTGGAAGATGAACAAAGAAACTTTCCTGTCAGTCCTACAGAAATTTGATATGGATCTCAAAAAGGAGCATTTTAACCTCTTCCTGGCAAGATGTGGCCTTGAAAACAGAATGGGATCAGTTACTTGGATCTTCTTAGACACTTCCAGGATCGCAGTGACAGGGATCACACAAAAAATTCTCTCTAATCCCAGGCACAAGGTTCTATAAAATTGTTGCTCATTTGTTACAGCTTTTTCCTTTTGATTACACAGCTTCAGTAGAGTTGCACCTATTGTCAGTAAAAATTAGGTCCAAGGTGACAAAAGTGAAATTTCAACCCACTCCTTATCAAGTAGAAGCAGCCTCTCTGGCTCCCTTATGCTTCCTACCCTATGCATCTGTGGACACCTCACCTAATTTTTATGGGGTACTTTGTGCAGTGGAGACTTTCCCCTTTGCTGATTATGTCAGCCTGGGAAGGGTTAAAAGGCTGAAAGGCTGTATTTCTGTTAGAGCATTGTTCCTGCCCTCTGGGCAGCCAACAAGGCACCAGCCTACCTGAGCCTACCCTATAAGAAGTGGCCATCAGAATTAGGACAGGTTACCCCTCTCCAAAAGAAATGACTCTTCCAGTCAGAGGAAAAGGTCTCCTTTGTGCAGCTGTTTGTTTTAGGAATTAGCCCCTGGCCCAAGGCAGGGCACCTTCTTTTAGGGGTTGACACTCAGAGCTAGGGGTTATTCTAAACCTAGTGTTGCATGGATTCCAGTTTGTGTGGAGGTGGGCGAAGACAGACCATCAAGGGCCACAATAGCATGGGGGAGAGAGACGCATTTCCAGGAGCTGACTTTCCTTGAGCAGCTCTTCAGCAAGCACAGGTTTATTTTAGCATTGGCCTTCTGAAGCAGAATGACTTTTCCCCTGAATAGATCAGCTGGGAGTAGCGCCAGATCCATGCCTTCTGCAGTCTGCACAGCTTAGAACTCTGGAGACACCTATCACGGGACAGGGCCTCCGAGTGTCAGATCTGCAAGCAGTACAAGTAACCTGGAATAACCCTTTAGATAAACACTAAAACTATGCACACTGCAAGTCTTTGGAAAGGCTTTCTTGCCAATCTGAGCAGCCTTACAAAGTGGCTCTGCCCTCTGCTGTTAGAGTTCAGTATCACAAAAGCTTTAAAGTCAACCACAAAATTTGAATGAACATTAATAAAGTGTGACTAGAAGAGTAGCAATATATTAGTAAATACATAGTTTCATCTGCTCTGTTAATGCAGTGCTAATTCAATTGAAATGGTGAAGATCTTTCAGGAATACTTAGTGCTATTTTCCTTTTAATGTCTTTCTATGTCTGTTTCCCTTTAATAAGTTTCTATTTGCTACCATTTGCAATAACATAATGTGGCCAGTACTATCAGTCTTGTTTGTCACCTCAGTGATGTGCATGGTAGCCTGTGCCCTAGATCAGTGGTTTTCAACATTTTTTGTACCAGAACCCATTTGTAAACATTAATGTCCAGTGGCAGCCTAGTGCCCCTCAGTCCCAACCCCACGGCCCAAGGCCTCAGCACCCCAGTGTATGAGGCGGGGGGGCTGTATGTGGGGCATGGGGACCCCCAAGCAGCCCCTCACAGGCTGGAACTCTGCCAGCCTGCAAGGGAAAAGCCACAGTTTCCCATGTTTTACTCCTTTAAAGGATAATTCATTTTTAAAGTTTGTTTGTGAACCTTTCATATATTCTTGCGACCCACTTTTGGGTCATAATGACCCACAGGTTGAGAAACACTGCCCTACAGTTCTTACATGCTAAGAGAAGTTGAGTTGGGAGGCCCAGTGGAAGGAGCTACCAGATTTTATTATTGTTTTTATCATGTTTTCATAGAACTATTAATTTTTTTGGTTACAAGCACCTGGGCTTTTTGCTTCTTGCTTCAGATTCATCTGAAGTTGGTGTAAATGCTCAGAGATGCACTGTCATGTTTTGAGATGCAGTGCAAACATTTGAAGTGTCCTGTGCTGGAACACTGGGTGGGGGTAGAAATTTAGCCCTTGTATCTGTAGGCAAACCCCAGGGTGATGTGTTTTTGCTAGGTTGGGGTCATGGTCTGGTCCCTCAGTCCTAGCACAGCATAGTCCTATTGGCAGGAAGTATAGGTGCCTGTACATGAGCATGGAGGCTGCTCCGATGCACTGTAATTACAATGCTTTGTAGCAGACTTGATAAATTGAGTCTGCTGGAGTGTGGCAATTATGATGCTCTAGCAGCCTCCCTCTTTTTGTCTATCAGCATCCTTGCACTTCAGAAATGGTGGTGGGGGTGCTTGAACTAAAGCTTGTTGAACAAGGTTTAGTTCAAGCACCCCTGCTGCCATTTTAAAGTGTGAAGACACTGATCCATGAGACACTAGGGCAGTTTAATTACAGTGGCTCTTGAAGTCAGCCTGCCAGTCTGGTGCTCCTCCAATCTGGCTCAAAGTGCTGTAGAGGGGCTGGCTGGGGCATGAGAGTACTCCAGTGTGGGGCTAGCTGGTAGGCAGCCCCTGCACTGAAGCACCCTCATGCCCTTACCAGCCCTATCAGTGTCTACACATTTGCTGCTGTATACAAAAAAACCCTCTGCAACAGGATAGTATTTGTGTTTACAAGTACTAATCTGCTTCGGAGTTTATTAGTTTTCCGTGGCCTAATAGGGCCGCACGTGTAGACACCGAGACATTTACTGCTGGGCTAATTAGGCAACTGCAGCAAACATCTCGTGTAGATGCATCCTGTGCCGTGTACAGCTGCAACTGGTACCTACATAGCATTGCACTGCATTGTGTAGCTATATACTTTGTTTTCTCTTGATGCTTTCTAGAGCAAATGCTCTTTATAAGCAAGAAGATCTTTGTTTTCTTTCCCTGGGAGCCAAACCAGCAAGCTTACCTCGGGTTGTAAAAGCCCCACTTGTTTTTTTCCTACAGCTTGATATGACCACTCTAACCTCCCTTCCCATCTGAAGTGGAGTCTGTTTCTCAGCTCTGGAAACCTTTGATATCAGTCTCACATCCAGGCAAGTTAGTCATCCAGTTCCTCAGGCAGACCATGGAGCTGGACTGCTGGTCACTTCAGGAATGTTTTGCTTCTGTCAGAAAGCTATTCCACTAAAAAAAAGTTGACCTTCATCTATCTGCAGCATAATAAGAACCTGGAGGTGCTGGTAAAGTAGAATTGGGGTGAATAATTTTTGATTTAACTCACGATTTTAAAATGTTCTTTGTAGAGTTCATTGGGAAGAAAGTATCAGCTCAGCCTCCACTGTGACTGCAATTGAAGTCAAACTGACAAATTTATTTCAGTCTCATTTCCTTTCACTCCTGACCACATTCCAGTAAGTGTCCAGGCACTTTTGGCTTTTTTATTTTTCCTTCTGTTATGCTTATAAGCAGTGTAAGTTGGAACTATTAATGGTACTAAAATAGAATTCACATCAATCAGGCATACACATTAGGAATGAAAGAAAGAGTGTCTTCTCCAGAGGTGACGTTTCAGGCAGTGCTCTTTCCAGGCAGTGGAACTTCACAGACCCCATCAGACAGTCCTGTCTGATGTCACAAGACTCTCTGTGTGCACAAAGTTTTGCCCTGGCTGGTCTCTTTGTAGCACTGAAGCACAAGTGAGACTCCCTGAATGTAACCTGCATCTTTTAATGTAGCAGAGGACCCCTCCTTTAGCTCCCTCTTATTAAAAGGGGAGCATTATTGTTGACCTGGCTGTCAGAAAAGTGAATCTGCCTGTCTGCAAATGACCAATATTATTTTATTTAACAATTGCATAGTTAGCATTTTGGGGCCCCGGAAGGACTTTCCTGCCGATTTTTTTTTTACTGCAAGTTGCTCTGTAAACTCTGATTCTGCCACAATTTGGATGCTTTTGGTCCCTATTAAACCAGACAAACAATATGCACCCCATAATGGCCAGAACTTTCCTCTCCCTTTTTCAGTTTTGTGCTTCTCCTGCAGAGTGAAAGGTGACAGAAAGCTGGCATAAACAGCCAGTACGGGATGCCCCTTGTTGGGGAACCACTGGGAGGTTTAGCAGCTGTGATGGCCTTTGGCTAGGGTGTTCCATGTTCTGACAGTCCTTAGCATTGCTGCTCTCAGGCTGCTAAAACTTGTACCAGGAGTCCCAGGAGTGGCTTATGCCCCCTTACTCTTTCAGGTGCCAAGCATGGCTCTTGATCACCTGTGGATTTGGTTACAGTTACAAACAGACCCTGTGGCCATAGGAGAATGGTTGGGATTTGCTGCTATCCACACAGGAAAGGTGGGAATATTGAAGCCAAAAGGGTAACATAGAGAAAAATCTTTAAAATGCACACAGGTCTTCTTTTTATGTATTTTCTCAGAATACATCTTTATGTATTTCTCAGAAAAATTGACAAGCTGGAGGAAGAAATCATTAGTCAGCAGGAGTTTCGTGCAGCAATTGAGAGCAGGTAAGAATAACTTCCTTTTGTTCCACTTGTGCAATTAACAAGTAGATTAATTTTTTTTTAAAGGAATGTTCTTTTAAAGCACATTTTTCCACATTACCTGCCACTGCATGCAGCTGTATTGCATTGCCAGTGATGCTATGTCAAATAACCAAAGATTTGAAAAGACAGAAAAACAATGGACTATCCAGCTGCTTTTTTTTTCATTTGCAAAGTACAGTTGTACAGAGAAGTACAGTCTGATATTTCTACAGGCAAAAACTGTGATTATTACATAAAAAAATAAACAGGCTACACTTCCACTCTGGATTAGGCCGGTTCACTTCCAGTGTTTTTTTTAGTGGATTTGCATTACTGTAAAACTGCCACCATACAGAAAAGTGGGTATAGCGACTTACACCAATAACAAATGGAAATTGGAAAGCAACAGCCTGATCTTACTAGGTGCTAATCACCTTCAACTTCTGCTGCTGTTGGCAGGAGTGAGGGCATTCTGCATCTCACAAGAGCTGGCTTTTAACTGGTCATAATAGACTATTTGCTCTGGTACACTCTGACACAGACTTAATAGCCCTTCTCCCTTCTACTTAGATCCTCACCAGGTTGATGTTTTGGCTCACTATATGAGCTCTGTGAACCTTTGAAGTTCTGGGTAGGCTGCAGTCTGTTGCTTGCCATACCTCCTGCCACACCCCCTCTGGCACACTTGGAGAATATAGGTCAGGGGCAGGCAATTATTTTGAGTGGAGGGCCGCTTACCCAGTTTTGGCAGGCTGTCAAGGGCCGCATGGGTAGCCCCGCCCTTTGACAGGTGCCCTGCCCCCTGGTCACCATCTTGGGACCAATGTCACCGGTGAGGCCCAAAGTGGGTCACAGGCTGGCAAGGGTCTGTGTAGCTGGGCTGGGCTGCACCAGCAGGGCAGTGGGGGCAGCTGGCCCAGCTCCATAGAGCCCCTGCCGGCTGGGACCCTGCGCTCCTGCTCTCTTGCTCTGGGTCCCACCGGCACTGCTTCCAGGACACCAGTGCCGGCCCTGTGCTCCCACTGGCTCCCCCCTGCTCACACCCAGTGCCCCCCAGCCCTGTGGTACAGGCAGGGGGCAGCGCACAGCCCTGACCCCCTGCTCACTGACAGGGAAGAAGCTGGTGCTGACCATGGGGAAAAGTGGCCCCTTGCCTGCCCCATGGTCGGCACTTGAGTTGC
>NW_017728913.1:35339614-35361154 GCF_001723895.1 Crocodylus porosus | reverse complement strand
CTGTGTAGCTGGGCTGGGCTGCACCAGCAGGGCAGTGGGTCCCCACCCCCTCACTCCAAGTGCCTCCCAGCCCTATGGTACCCTGACCCCCTGCTCACTGACAGGGAAGAAGCTGGTGCTGACCATGGGGAAAAGTGGCCCCTTGCCTGCCCCATGGTCGGCACTTGAGTTGCAGGCGCTCACAGCCCGCACGGAGCTGTCCAGAGCAGGCACAGGCAGCCCCAGGCAGGCTTGCTGGGCTGGGAGCACATTGCTGTCCCAGTGCGGGAAGCTCAGGTAAGTGGGGGGTGGTCCTTTACAGGGAAGCAGCTCCTCCCCACCCATGGCTGGTGCCCCATGCTGCAGCTGCTTGCAGCCCACATGGGGCTGCCTGGGCCCACTCCGAGCAGCCCCATGTGGGCTGTGAGCGCCTGCAGCGTGGGTCACCAGCCATGGAGTGGGGGAGGGGCCGCTTTACCCCCGTGCTCAGGTTTTCCCCGGTCTCCTTTCCTGCGTAGAGAAAAGCGGCTCCTTGTCTGCCCCATGCCCAGTGCCCCACACTGCAGCTGCTCGCAGCCCACCTGGGGCTGCCTGTGCCTGCTCTGGACAGCCCTGCATGGGCTACCTGAACTTCCCGTGCTGGGGCAGCCACGTGCTCCCAGCCCAGAAACCGTGGCTGGGGCTTCCAGCTGGGGAGCGGGGCTGGGTGGGCCCTCTGTTGTTGGAGCCCGCTGTGCTTCCCCTGGGTCAATAATGACAGGAACCAAGGGCAGAGAAATACTAATTTTCCAAATTTTTTTAGGGGTCCCACGGGTCAGATAAAATGGACTTGCGGGCCAAATCTGGCCCACGGGCCGTATTTTGCCCACCCCTGATATAGGTTCTTTCTTAACGGAAATGGGATCTCATGCTTCAACTGCCCTAGGCTCATGGGATCAATTCTGACCCTCCAAGGTGCTCCAGCCTGTTTTTCCAGAGCACCCACCTTATGGGCAGCCTGCATTATTCTTTTCTTTGGGATCCCATGATAGCTGAAGCACATCAAACACATTTTATAAAGGTTTCCAAACCAATCACCCTTTACTAGTGCAAGAAAAATACAGATCCAGGAAAAAAATGATAACACATAAGTACACATTTCCTTGCCTTCATTTTCTCATTGGTCAAGGTCATTGTTTTGGCATTTGTCAGAGTTCTTTTAGAAGTCCAGATCTCTCCTCTCCCACTTACCCCTGCTATTGAAGAATATGGAGTCTGCTTTATATCCTGTAGCCACCTTTCTGCTTCTGGGTCTCCTTCCTCTCATTCTGAAGTAACTGGAGAGAGACACTGTTTTTTATAACTTCCAGTCCCTTTGTCAAATGATTCCTCTCACCAACTTTAGCAGGTAATTAAAGTCCTTCATTGCTGTTTAGTCACCTTCCCCCTGGCATCATAAACCCAGCTAAACAAATGTGTCAGGTCTGTGCCTTTAAACTTATTGTGCACAATCCCTTCTCCAAGAATGTTCAGCTGAAGCTGCTGCCACCAGTTATATTTATTATAGAAGTCAAAGGTTTCCTGGATTTTATAGAAGGATTTTTTTATAGGAGGATTTAAAGGACTTACAGAAATCAAAGCACCTCCTAAGTGTGTATACTATAAATGTCACTGTTGGTATCTTGCCACCTGCCCATAATTGTTTTTTTAAAATAAATACAGTAACATGTACAAAGGATTTCATGCAGTTTTACCATTTAAATAACATTGTGACATCTTTGCCACTAGATGGCAGAGCAGGCTTTGGTTAGGGGAGCAATTAAGTTGTTTACAAATGTTTGGCTGTATTCAGGACTCATGTTACCAGTCAGGCAAAACTCTCTCATTTCAGCAAAAGTTGTGGCTTAAGTAGGTGAAGGTAAAAAATGCAGAATAAGTCTGTAATTATATGATGACTCTTCAGCAGTACTGACATGTACTTTACTTTAAATATTCTTTAGTTCAATAAACCTTAATTAAATGCATTTAATTAAATGATATTGTTGAATAGTGGAAGGAAATGAGATAAAGCTCGATATAGATTATAAAGTTCAAACAAAAGGAAAGCTGGATCTATTTGCACTGCAATTAAACTTCCAGTCTTCAGAGAAATTTTTGCCTCCGTGTACACATCATGCACACTTTACTGACTGCCCAAGTACTTCATCAGTCCTTGAAACAAATAGTAGGGAGGAGTTTGGGTTGGGTCAAGATTTTGACATTTTCCCTTATGTATTTTATACTGGCAATTTGCTCTCAGTTTTAAGATTTTATTAGCACCTCAGAAGAGGCTAATGTGCTTGTTTTTCCACTTTGTTATACTGGGTTCACTCTCACTGACTTTAGTGGATTAGAGCCTTGTTACACAGTAATTTTGGGTGACTCCTGGAGCTCTTTCCAGATTGTCTGCACTTTAACACCTTAAAGTGTCTTAAAGCACTTGTTATGTGGCTCAGAATTATGCCACTCCAAGGCAGGATTATATCTAATCCTGCCAACTCAGCTCCTGTTCCATGAATATGTGGCCATTCCCCATAGATGTGCCACTCATGTTGAAGTCCTCCAGTATCCCAGGCTGTACTGGCCCTTCTCTCACCCCTGATTCTGTGTGGACACAGCATAGACCAACAGGGAATGGGGGAGGAAGCAAGGCTGGGGCCTGGATTGGGCTTTCACATCCCCAGCTGTTATTTCCCCCAGCTTCTAGCCCTCTGGCAAGGAATGGTGGCCCTGGGCACATTTTCCCATCACCTCTGAGCCTGTTTGAGTAGGTGGCCACTGCTGGAGCCTGTCTCAGACTCCACTCCCCCAATCCAAACTGGTGGGAGTGGGGGAAAATTGTGGCCAGTCCCAAAGAGTCCCCAGACCCAGGTGGACTCTGGCAAGCAGGGGTAGATGCCTGTCCTGGCTCACCAGGCATCTAGTGGTAAGTCACAGCTGTGAAGGTGGTGGACAGTCATCGAAGGTTTCTAGACTAAGGGTGTGACACTGCTCCAAACTCTAAGCTAGCACAACACTGATCAACATTTGCATGGCTCACAGCATAAGGTACGATGATGTCCTTAGTGTAAAGCTAGTATAAGGGTGTGGAGAATCAAGACCCAAGACTCAACATTTCTGTTGGGTATACTGTGAAACCTTAACACTATTAAGGAATATTAGGAATTAAGAATTATTTACTGTCTTGACCGTAAGTGTTCAGATACTACAATCAATGAGATCACTCACTTAAAAAGCAGTGTTCAAAGTTAATGAAGATTTTGTCAGAGCATGCAATAGTCTGAATACAGTGCTCAAACAACCAGAAAAATATTTTACAAGAATGTCAACACGTTCCATTTCCTGGGATTTGAAAGGGACCCATTTTACAATTTTCACTAATTTTAATGGTATTTTAATGAAAATTTGTTTCAATATTTTAGTCAAAATTTTACTAATGTAATTTTTAAAAGCATTGTGAAAATGTGTAACTTCCAAAAAACAGGGTTATTTTAAACTGAAACATGGTACATGTTAATAAAAATATCACCCACAAAAACCCTTGCCTCACACTCAATGGACTGATTTTAAAAAGTGGATAAAATAAATTACAAAGCATTAATAATTTTTGCTGAAACTTTAGTTTTGGAAGAGAAGTGATGGGGATACTGGTACATGGTTTTAAACTTGCTGAGTGTGGGAGCCAGTTGGTTCCTTCTGCCCAGCACTTGCAGATCTCCAGGCAGCCCCAACCCAGCTTGAGACCCTGGGCTGCCCAGTCCTGATATGATAATCAGCTGATTATGGGGAAAGGGCATGCTATACCTTTCATTTAAAGCACATACACACCACTCACAAAGATGTGTTCTGCATCATACATGAAACACCTTTGCGGCTGGTTTGCTTCCCCTGATTCTGTTACATTCCCTCTGCTGGGTCAGTCTTTTCATGAGCATAGAACTCCTCTGCAAGCTCTGCATTATCTGCACTATCTGCAAATTCTTGTACTTTGGAGGCATCTCATAATTGCTGAATAAGCTGGCTTTCCACTTGTTTTGTGCTGCTGGAATAAAGTACAGTAGAGTGAACAGTGGTCTAAGATAAGCACAGGGGCCTGGACTTGTAATTATGTGCAATTCTCATTTGTATGCCTACTGTTATTGTTTTAAAGTACAGACTGAACTCATTTTTACTAGAGACTGCTCTGAACTGTAACACCCTGTAGTTTCCACTTGAGATACTTTGAGAGGAACATTGTATTAATAAACTTAGCATATTAAATTTGACATACTTAGTACTTTTTCTGTTCATGAATTGTTCATAATTTGACAGTTTTATAGATTTATTTTCATTATTCAAACTTATTTCAAAGATATTTTAACATGAATAATTTTTAGGTCAGAACAGCTGACTAAGGGCCTTTGAATTTCCCAAAGAATGTTTATAAGTCATTTCCTTGCACTGTTACTAATATTTTCATGGAGAAGTATGATCCTCTCTAGCATTTTGCTTTTGAGACTGATTTTAGGGACACAACAGAAACAAAATTGGTGGTTTTCACTTTAGCCTCCTTTTCGTCACATACTCCATTGTGTATAATACTAAATGTTAGTTTTCTTCCCTAAGGGAATCAAAAGAATTTAAGCTTCTTTCATTTCATACAACTCTGACAGAATGCATTTTTCAGTTCTTTGATTATATTTGTTTAGTAAAAATTATGTGATACTTAAATAAATCATGGCTTAAGTATTTAGGTACTTAACACTCATTGCGTTGGGGTTAATATGTGATGAGCCTAGGCAGAATAACTCCACAACCCCTACACAGGGTGACTCAGTATCCATGGAAGTCTTTTGCAGGTGCTTAAAGTGATATGGTGGCAAAAAAATACCTAATGCAGTTTTGAACCTCAAAGGCAATGCATTACATAAAGCAGCATGTTATATCCCTGTGCATGCTGCCAAACTGTGTGCCACTACCAGAGAAATAGCAACAAACTAGAGAACATTTGTAAATGAGTGGCTGGAAGGAGTGACTTATAGGGAAAAATAAGAGAGCTTTGCTACTGCTAAGCAGGGGACAAAAGAACCTTCAAGTATTTAAGTCTCGAAAGACCAGAAAGAAGAGGAATTGGTCTTTGTCATATGCAGGGGAATAAACAAGGGAATAAAATTTAAGGAAGGGGAAATTCGTTAAGTAAAGGAATTCAAGAAAGGAGAAATTTAGGCAGTGCCAAGTCAAACAACAAACAAGATATAGACTGTAGAGAAGGTTCTTAAGGGAAGTACAGCTGCTACAGTGATTTTAAAACTAGACCGTATAAGCCATGATAATGTGAACTCTGAGGAACAACGCTGCATTAGGGAAGAACGAGAGTACAAGCCATCTGATATGTTTTTCTGAGCTTTTTGGGTCAGATTTTCAGGGCTAGCAGTTGGATTGCCAGTAAAACTTCTTTTGTGGCCACAGTGTTTGTATGCATGTACCAGGTAATTGGGCACCAGGTAGTTGAGTTTATAAATGACTAAAAAGACACCACAGCAGCACGTTAAAACTTATCTCTGGATTTTCCATCAAGACTAGACTTATGTGATGTATTTTTTTGGTTTAAAATGTATGGGGCTTGGAACTGCCTTTACTTTTCTATACCATAAGAAAGTTGAAGATGTTAAGCAAATGGTAAATAGTAGCAATTTTCACATTTTCATGTGCGAATGTAGGCCTTTATTCTGCCATGTGCACATGTGAACATTTTGCAGGTGCCTCCATTGCTAAGGCTCTGGCTTCCTGCCAAAGCATTTTCCATGAACTTCCCCGTTAACCAGTCTTTTGGATTTTGCATCAGGCTTGTTCAAATGGGCTTAGCCTGCTAGCTAATGTAGCACCTGCCTTTGAATATGTGCCCCAGGGAATTTTGTGAGTCCTCTGTTGTGCTGTGTTTTGTTAAACAGTTGCCAAATTTCAGGTGACAGCATTTCAGTGATGGATAACACGATCCCTATGCTTACTGTATTTGTTCATATTGGTTAGGTTTGTAAAGCATGCAGGAATCCTTGTGCAGTGAAACATATGGTATCATTATTTAGTAAAACATGGTACAGATAATACTCCTGCTTCAGCAGAGGCTTATTCCATTTCCACCTTGGTAAGCACAATAGATGTAATGTAGTCTCAGTATGTTTCCTAGCCGTAAGACTGGTAATGCTAGATAGGCCTTTGATAGTTTAATAATGGAGAAGATATCAGGTACCATGTTATCAGTCCCTGTCTTCCCTTGAATGAACTTCCTTCAAACCTTTTTTATATATTTCCTTAATTCTCAAATATAGTAATTAAGGCAGGATAAGGCGTATTTCAGAAGTAAATCATACCCCCTTTTCTCAATCCAGTGTTGCATATGTCATCCAAAGAAAAAGTCTGGATGCACCACAAGGCTAAGTCTTTCAGGACTGAGCTCTTTGCCCTGAGCCCACTCATATTTGAGGAAAGCAGCTTAAATTTGCCCTGGTTGCAACAGGTGCTAAATGGTTACTGTAGCAATTGCTAATGATATTACTACAGTGCCTCTGTTCCTTTTGATGGGGGAGGGCCAGGGGATAGGTTGTGTGAAGATAGGTAAGGCAGCTTTAAGGGTTACACAAGACATTGATTACACAGTCATTACCTTGCAGTCAGTTAATACTTGCATACACAAATACTTGCATCACTGAACAGCTTTTAGGTGATGCCAACTGTACAGTAGCTTGTTACTACTGTGCAATAGCATTGCATTATGCTTCACGCCATGCAACGCTACTGTGCAGTAGTAAGAAGCTACTGCGTGGTCAGCATCTTGTGTAGATGCAGCCAGTCATTGCATAAATGAGGAGCAAATATTTCTCTACCTATTAAAACATGTTTCTAAAACAGAGGCTGGCGATTTACTTCTTGTGGGATGGATCCTGCTTGTGGAGCCATTTTGTCCATTCCTTAGAGCCAGGGGGCTGGTGCACCATTTTGGTGGCAGGGACCTTTGCCCACATGACAGTTTGGTGGCAGGGAGAAGTAGCAGTACTGTGGTGGGGAGAGAGTGTGTCAGGGCCACACCCCAGGGCCATAAGACTCCTGCACACACTCCTGCTCCTTGGGATACTTTCCTTTTTCCTTGTTGGCCGTGCCTTGATGGAACTGTTATAGTGCTGAGGGAGGCTGACTTAGGATCCCAGAGTAAGCCCTTGTTCACTTTAGCCAGCTGGTACCTCTTGTACCCAGCTGGCCCCAGTCTTGTCCCCTGGGCACTAAGTTAGGGCCCTCCTGGCCCTATCAGTGCCTCAGGGCACCAGTTTTTTTATGGGCTATATTTGTGGTCTCCATCTTCCCCTGGAGCTACACCCATGCGTCGCAGCTGTTACTCCATATTTGCTTGGAGGGGACCTCCTGGCTCCAGTACAGCTTTTGGCCCTTAGACCTTGAACCTTTTTCCGGGCCTCAGCCTTTCAGGTCTTCGCCCTTTTATTTGGCTGTGTCCCTTAGCCCAGGTCCACTGCCCCAGACCTTGGTTCCTGGACCCCAGCCCTGTTTCATACTCATGTGCTCTGGGCCTCTAGCCCTATTTCATGCTCTGGAACTCTTCTCTCAGTCCCCAGATCAAGCTGCTTTCACTATCTCAGCCCTCTACCCTTGGGGTCCCTGACTTCAGGGCCAGGCTGCTTGCACTAAGTGCCTCACTAGGCACCCCCCTGTGGCCTCCATACCTCCCCTGTGGCCACAATCCCATCCTCAAGTCTCAGGCTTAAATAAATACAAGCAAACTACTTTATAACCTGACAGTTTCCCAGTTCTAGGTCAGTGTCCCCCCACAGGCCATACGTCCCTTGGAATCCCTGTCATCACAGCTCCCTTGGGTGGCTGGCCAGCTGGTATGTCTGCCTCCACTAGCTCTACTTTGCTGAGACCTCCTTTCCCTGCAGCATGCAAGGGCAGACTGCCCGCTTGGGCTTAGGCACTGGGTATATGTGCCTCAAAGCCTCACCCCTTCCCAGGGGTCTCCACTTGGACTTGATGGCCAGCCTGTCCTCCTCTACTGCAGCAGGCAACTGCTCTCCCCTCTTAAAGCGGCCTTAATTATAGAGTGCAATGACTGTAGTTCTGGCTCTGGTTGTGGCTTTGGCTCCAGTGGCAGAGGCCAGTTGCCAGTGGCTTGGAGATAAGCTTGTCATACTTGGAGATAAGCTCTGTCAAAGCAGCCCCCCTCTGCAAAACTGTTGTTGACCACTCATCTAGAATGCTGAACACATCTAATTTTTCTTCTGCTTTATGGATGAAGCAGAAAGTGTGTACAACAGCCAGAAAAATAGGCTATCCTCATCAATTCTGTTTCAAGACTTGTGTTACAAAGTGCAGAGAGGAAATGTGTCACTAAATAATGCCCAAATGGTATGTTCCTCATGGAAGATGCATAGTAATCAGTATCTAAACTTTTAACAGCTTTTGAGAAAAAGGAGCCCATTAAAAGGTAGAAAGCAGGAATCCATTAATCTTAGTGGCACAGTGCATTATCTTCCTCTGAAAGACTCCTTGAAGGAGGTGTAAGCACGTAACAGCTGTTAAGGAGCCAATGGCAGTACAAGGACCATTTGTATCATGGCAAGGAAAACCAGGATCCTCATTGGCCTGGCTTGGAGTTGGCAGTGTTTTTTGCAGATGTATATGTGGACCTTTGGCCACTAGAGCTGTGGGAACCACAGATCCCTGCTGCTTGTAACAATCATTAAGAGTGTGGACACATGTACATTTGGAACCATTTCAAGAAGGAAGTGTTTCAAAAAGGCAGCAGCTGTTACTTTCTCATTATTATGGGTGAAGAAGCCAGGACTGATACAAATGTTGAAAAACTGCTCCAACATTAATGCTGGGTGAAGCAGTGTTAAAAGTTGGCCAGTTTTGCACAACTTGTATGGGTCTTGGCTTCTCCACTTGTAACAGTTATAACAGCTGCTGCTTTTTGCCCTTATGTTGGACACTTTCCAGTATCAAGTATGGGTACAATTTTCAAGGAATTCAGGCTGGAGGATAGTAATGGTCCCTTTAGTTTTTGAAACCTGTGAATTTTCTACCGTCCTCTATATTTTCATTTGTCTGATTAAATACTAGCAGAAATTAGCTCAGCCTGGACTCAGTAGATTAAATATGAAACTGTTCACTACAGGTTAAATCTAACTAAAATCACCACTGAGCAAAAACTTTCTAAAGACTGTGTGGTGATCTCAGTGTAACCCTGCTGTGTGTGTATGTGTATGTGTGTGTGTGTTATATACAGGGGTATAGGTTGTAGCTGTGTTGATTTAAGGACATGGGCGGACGAGGTTCAAAGAAAATGTTTTCCAACTATTTTAGTTGGTCTACTAAAAGATACCAGATTTACCCAAAGAACCTTGTCTGCCTATATTATATACACATTTTGACTATGTGCTCTGGTACTAGAACTCTGTTCCATTATGTATTTCCATGCTCTCATTTTATATGTAGGCCAAAAAATTTACAGGCTTGTTTTGTGCCTATACCCCAATTTGCATCCCAAGAGACAGTTGTGTGGAGGACCAGAAGTTTCCATGACAGCTGGGGGACAACTGGGGTGAACACAAGGGTGCAGCAGGGCCCCTGAGGGGCTGCCAGGGTGTGTGAAAAGAAAAGCTTCAAGTCTGTGACTGAGTCATTGTGAGGGAGAGGAGGAGCCGGTGGGCTCCCAGACTCCCTGCCTTGGTCCAATCGTGCTAAGATCCTGCACTCAAACCCAGAGCGGACACTGGCAAGAGCACTCTCGTGCGGATGCGCACCATCCTGAAGCGTGGCCGGAACTTTTGGCGCAAGGGTAAGACCCTTCGGGGTTTGTGAATCTGGGCAACCAGCCTAGTGAAGCCGCGGACTCCGTGAGGCCTCCGGGTGCAGCTGGAACCCGGTAGGCACGACTACCATATAGACTATAATAGAGGGGTGGTTGCGGACTGCGAGATCGCAGCCCATTCAGTAAAGGACCAAGTGGTCTCGAAGAGCCCTGGGGAGGGCTGAAGAACCCCTTGGGAGTTGGGAAGGGGGTTCCAACCCCGCAGCATATCAGGAAAGAGCAGAGGACGTCCGCTGAGGATTAAAGTGGTCCCCAAGCCCTGAAGAATCCCTGGCCGTACTTGTTTGTGTTGATCCTTTGCTTTCCTTTTTTTTTTTCCTCTCTCTTAGGACTATTTGGTGAGATACCTTATCACGCGGCTGACCTAGATAGGCGGCCACGACCCCGGTGGAACAGGTGAGGGTTTAGGGGTGGCGGAGCCCTCAGCTACGTGGGACCCGCGAGGAGCACAGGAGTCTCACTTTTGGAACGACACGCGCCAGACCACCTGGACCGTTCAGGAATTATCATCAAAATTGTGGCAGGCGAGGCGAGCGCGTGCAAAGAGTCCGAATGTAGGTGAGCTACTCTTTGGCATCTGGTGAGCGATCCTGACAAGGGGGGAGGCGGTAGTGACTGCGGCGAAGCAAACCCCCCACAGTCATCCAGAGAAACTCCAGACAAGGGAGGCACCTGATGAGGCTAGTAAACCCTCTTTAGTGAAGGACTGCTGAAGCCATTTTCCTAGTGAGTCCCAGAGATGAATCCCAGAGGAACTAGAGATGAATCTTCTCCAGTGACTAGGGAAGAAACTCCTTTTCCACTTCTCTGAACTGGGAAAGGTAGCAATTCCCAGGGAGGGGAGTTTGCAATTAAAACAGGCCAAAAACTCAGGAAGTTTAATATTCTAAAGATGTTAATATTGTGGAGGGGGAGAAGCGGGTAACGCAGCATGGCACTGACCCGACCAGGCCTGGATTACTTGTGGCTCCTGGCCCCCTTCTCCCTGCACTACCCCCTCAATCCCCCAGTCCCCAGCACATGGCTGTGCCAGGCTGGTATTTCACTGTGTTCCTGCACACTGCTCTGGGCCACATGGGTGCATCTGGTATAGCTCCTGCCCAACCCGGCTGTATGTTGGGGACTCAGAATTGGAGAGAGGATGTAGGGGGAGCTGCAGGGAGCTTATGTGCTTGTGTGTGTCTCCATGTGCCTGTCTATGTGCATGCATGCACATGTGTGTTTGTGTGTGTGTGCATGCAACCCTCAACAGCTCAACAAAACTTATTAAGTGGCCTTCCAGCCCGAATAATTGCCCACCCCTGGTCTAGACTGCCCCTGTCCTGCACAAGGATAAAAGAATTCTGGCTTGTCAGTTCAGTGTATTTCATAAACCCTCAGCGTATATTATATCTTTCTCTTTTTAAAAAAACAAACATCTGGTTTGGCTTTAGGCAGAGGGTAAATGGGGACATTCTCCTTGTCTAAACAAATGATGTAATGAGCTACAGTGGTGTGACGCCTCACCCAGAGAACAGCTTGTCAAACTCACTTGAAGAGCCAATCAAAAATGATAACATCTCTAACAGAAATCAAATGAGGCTAAAAAAGTGGGCATTCATTCAGAGCTGTACTATGCCAAGAATAACTTAAAACATTTTCAATAAAGCAACTCTGAATCACTTTAGATCCTGAGACAGAAAATCCATTTTCAGATGTTCAGTTAAGTTTTCCCACCTCTTTTGGTGCCAAAGAGAAGGTTTGTTGTTGGGGTTTTTTTTAACTCTCTCTGTCAAATGTATTCTGGGCCAGTAATGAGAAATCACAGTTCATTATATGTTTGTTTTTGCTTCAGCACAATCAGAGCACACACCTTTTGCTCTGGCCAGGTATTAGCAATACATTTTATGAATAGTACTCCTTTTGGGCCTGTGCTGTATCTAAACTAGGCACCTAATTCACAGATTATTTCACATAATACTGAAATACACCTTTAAGGTGAACAGTATAACTTTTAACAGAAAATAGCAGCACTAGGGGAGGAAGTGCAGAGCTGCAGAGTTAACAGCAAGAGGTAACTAAGACCGGCAGGAAGTAAATATGCAAACCAGAGCTTGAAAAAGGAATTGATAGCCACAACCTACTTTTTTTTTAAATGTGCTGTGATATCTTTCCTGACCACAGGAGGGTTAAATGACTGATTTTTATACTGTTCCTGAAAATCATGGATACAGGTAGGAGGACCGTATTTCCTGATCACAACACGGGACACTCTGCCCCACTCTCTGGCACACTCAGCTGTCTCTTATCATTGATGAGTTGATCCAATATTCACTTACTGCACTGAGTCAGATTCTGATTTTAGTTTTAACAGCCTAAATTCAGGTTGACACTTTGGCTCAGGAAGGGTCATTTTGGGCAAATGGCCTGATTCTCCACTTCCTGGAAGAGTCTCAACTTTTGCAGACTGTTGTAGCTCAGGTGAAGTCTTTGGAAACAGGACAGTTCACCTCAGCTGAAGATTTGGCTGGATTTTGCGGCTGTTGCATAGCTCCCTTTTCTCCCCAGTGATCAGTTAGATTCCACCCAAGCACTGGTTAGACAATGACGAAGTCTCACCTAAGCTTTCTATTGCTACTTCTCCTCCACAAGGACAAGGAATACTATCATAGAAGACATTCAGGAAGGCTGCACGGGCTGCTTCAAGTATACTGCAGGCTGACAGTCTGAGCCCAGAACTGGGGGATAGGCCCTGGCAGCAGCCTCTCTGTATAGGCATTATTATATGAACATTAATTGCACTATACTGCACGCAAAAATTGAGCACAACGGGAAGAAAGCTCCCTGGCTCTTGACTGAGGCCCTAGTGTTGTTGAGGACTTTTAAACTGTTTATTTGCTGGTAAAAGTGATGAGTTGTGATCAAGGCATTGGAGTGGTATCTGGATAAATCCCTGCCTTCCAAAAGGCTGTACAAAAAAGGCTTTTCACTACACTTTACACGAGGTGCAAACTGCTCAGTAGCCTAATAACACTGTGCAGTAGTGTGCCAGGCAAAACCTGTGCTAATACACTACTGCACAGTACTATTAGGCTACTGTGCAGTAAGCATCACTAAATAGCTGTGCCCTGGTGCTAGTTACTGCAGTAGCGCTAGTTACTGCACATTGATTTAGTACTTGGTTATCCATTAATGAACATGTAGATGTGCCCATTGTGAGGTAAAGTGAGGGAGTTTGGAAGTAGGCACTAGAGAACGGGGTCCCACATCAGTCACTAAGGTTGTTGAAAGAGAGCGTGAAGTGGCTGAAAGCCATTACCATGCCTAGTTTTTAACTCACTCATCATGTAATCTGTTACTTAACTCTTAGCAATGTCCAGATACAGCGATACTGTCACCATTTCTTTGGGCAGGTCATAGTTTTGTTGTTGTTGTTGTTGTCCTGCCTACTAGGAGATTTCAGTTGTCACATTAATTTTGGTTTTTCTTCACTGAAGCCCTGATACATCTATTTTAAATGGATATGAACTATACAATTTCTGTAGCAAGAAGGTTGCACTAAATGTTATTCTTTCATTCTGTGTGACACATGTCTGCTTCTTTCTCTGGGTTTGTCTACTGTGCACAAAGCAGGACTCTACAAAGATACCCCAGCTAGCATGGGTACTGGAAGGAGTATAGCCATGTTACTGTGGTTTCTAGCAAAGCTAACTTATACTGCTTTTCAGCTTTGAGCTCAGACTCTTGGCCTATTAAATGCCTGCAGCAGCATATTTAGCTTTCACAGTTGCTTCTGAGATGGCATCCTTTCCTCCAGCTGGAGGAGAACTGGCAGTAGGAAGTAAGGTTAGGATTTCCTTCCAGCCCCCTAGACTTCCCAGCTGGCTGTATTAGTCCACACAGAGCTCTGTGCTGCTCTGGCTATAATGCTTCCACTGCCGGAGCCAGTTCATTAAGAGCTAGCTCAGACACCTGCACAATACTGCAGTGTGCAGTAGCAATACCCTCTCTTGGTCTCATCTTACATGGCTCCCATTATGAAGGTACCTAAACACCAGTTGAAATGATAATTTCTCTCCTTTCTTCCAGTAGGCAAATCAAACTATGTTTTCTGTGTACAATTTGTTTGGCTTGGAGTGTATCCATGATTTATTAAAGACTGTTGTTTCTTACTTCTAAAGGTTAAGTACTGAAGCAGGCATATTGTCTAAGGCCACAGTGTTACAGGTAAACCCTTATATCATACAGAGTCCTGGCAAAGTCAGTGGGGCGGTATTGTGCGCAGTACTTTGCAGCAGCCACCATTGCTTGAATTTAATCATGTGTACTGGAAATGTAGCTCCAAGTGGCCTACGCCCCATTGTTTTACTCCTTGACTGTGAATAGATTCTCTGGGTGCTGGGCTTTATTGAAGCAGCTGAATCAGGTTGGGATTCATAGTCTTCATGGGGAAGACATTCTGCTAGATTGTCTTGTTTTCATTTATATGGAGGCTAGCACCAAGTCAGCAATACTGGTGTCAGAATTAAATGTAAATGTAACTAAATGTGCTGGAAACCATTAAAATAAAATAACATGGGCTAAGAGCAAATTCAAGAAGTAGCTGAATCTGCACTTTTCAATATGACCCAGGACAAAGAATTGTACAAAAACAGCTTCCTCCTACCTTCAAGTGTTTATGAGTTAGAACTCTTTAAAAAATAACTTCTGTGACATTTATGACACAAGGGACCACCCTAAGAAAGCAATTTCTTGAGTGATGTCAATTGGGAAAGAATGATGATGAAAACCAAAGCAACAAATAAGTACTGTGTTTTGTACACTCTTTCATTGCCTGGCCAAAAGGAAAGTATTTCTCTCCAAAAGTCTTATCAGCTTTGCAAAATGATGAATGAATTCCTTGTTCATTATTATTGCTTAAGTCATTCCTATTTATGCCAGTATTGGGAGGATTATGTTTTGATTGTTCTTAAGAGATGAAAACACTTTCTTGCTGATGAATAAACACTGCCACTTTTTAAATATTTGTATGCAAAATGTCTTTAGAGCCATTATGAAATGCTTTCCAAAAGCATTAAGAAGCTGTTTTCGAAAAGCCACTTTTTCTCTACATTTTCTTTCATGCTAAACAGTTCAAATGAAAGGCCTTTCAGAGTTAACTAGTTTAAGCAATACCAGTGTTTTAGTGTAATGAATAACTTTTTATAGAGGACAATTGCACACAGTTCAATATGCTAGTATTTCTATTTCTGTGCACCACCAATGCCGGGATTCTGTGGTAGAATTTCTTTCTTTGAGAAAGCTGAAGCGATCAAAACCCTGATTAACCTCTGATATTCACGTGGTGCTCTTGATCTTGAGGACCGAAGCAGTAACAAAGAGTTAATGGCAGCCATATGCTTAGGGTATTGTGGGTACTGTTGACCCAAATGTGAACTCCGTGAGTGACTGCTGCTAACTGCTGTTTGTTTCAGGTTTGGTGTGGAGATTACTGATGAAGAGTTTGCGCTGCTACTTGACAGAATCCCCCTTGATGAAGATGGAAATGTCAGATACCCCCAGTTCATGGCCATGTTTGACTCTTGGTATGCAGTTTATACATTTTATTTTTCATTTGTTAGCAATTTTTTTTAAAATCTAAAAGTTTATGCAACACTCTCTAAACAGACTTGGTTTTCTTAAATGTGCTATTTTACTACATTCTTTTATATTCTGATAAGATGAGGTAATACTATATGCACATTCTTTTTATACTTTAATCTTGAAATATGTTTTAAATATTATAGTAGATAGAATTCCACATGGAACAAAATATTTGCATGTGAGATATCTATATGTTAAGGAATCAGATAATCTTGTAAGTAAAAAATAATGATTTCTAGAAATAATAGTAAGTGCACTTAATATTTTCAAAGAACACATTGCATTTGTTGATACTGTACATATGCTGGAATACTTTTGAAGAGAGACAGTTGGGTTATGGATATTTGTTCTAGTCAACTTCTTAAAGCTAAGATATGGATCAAATTTGGGTAAAATGTTAGACAAGTTGATATGTGTGGTGATATTCTCTTATTGTCCAGAAATCAGGGCTTGATTCTACTGATGTTACTCAATGGATTACTTGGGTGTGTGAAGACAATTTGTTGAAGTAAGGTTTGGTGAAACTAATCGTTAAATTGGAATAGAGAGTGACCAAAATATGCAGAAGAATCTAAGAATGGAAAATAACAAAGCTTACTGTCGAAAAATTGCTAAAAAGGTTAAGACTGAGGCTTCAGGGTTTGGGCGCAACAGACTCCCACTTTTGGATGTTCAGAGTCTGAGGGCTGAGGCCTTATACTGGCACCACTTGTGAAATATAAAAGGTCTTTCTTTAATTTCAGACAATTTGTATATGTTGCTCAGGATTTTTCAATGAAAAATTATGCACAAGGGAAGATGTTTCCAAACGTGAGCTTCTACAGCTGCTTTTGCTGTTTTGTGCAAGCCATGTACTTCTGCTCATACAGGTGTAAACCTGTAAGTTTTGACTTGTATGCACCTTTAAGTTGTCTGAAACACATGCCTACAAGGCTGTGGGATTTGGATATGCATATTCTAAGTCTTTCACGCATATGTATGTTTAGATCATTTTAAGGGCATGTCTAAGTGTTTGAATTTGGCGGCTATTTATACGTGCATAGTGCAGATGCAATAGTGTGTACTACCTACATCCCTGAGCACACATGCAGAAATCTAGTTACCCCTGTGGTGTAATGAAACTATGTATTTCAATGCTGTCTAGCCTAGCCTTAAAAAACTTTCTTTTCTTTCCCACCATTCTAACTTCATTCCACTCTCCTTCCATAAACTTGGTCTCCAAGCTCCTTGAATGTATTCTTTATGCCCAATGATAACACTTCCTTTCCAAATTAAACATTTTTATTCTCCAGTTTAGTTTTTGTTCACTTTGCTCCAACAATCTTATCCCATCAAATAAAGTCTATGCGGCCTCTTCATCATTTGCATCCTCCTTGATAGCTCTGGAGTTCTCAGTACTGTGGATCAGCATCTTCCTTTCAAATCTTTTTTCCCAGACTTCTGAGACTCTCACTTCTCCTGATATTTTGGCGACTCTATTAGCATTGCCTCTGCTGGATTTTTGCTTTTTTCCCTTCTCCTGTCTGAAGGTGTCCGCAACGGCCTTCCCTTATTCTTCTCTCATTGATATCTATGCTTTTAGGTGCCATCACGGACTCTCAAATACGTATTTCCATCCTTGATTTCACCTCTTCCATCTATGCTTATTTTATCTCTTGTAATCTCAATATCTCCAGTGGGAGATTAAATGTCTGAAAACAGAGTTATCATTTTCCTTCTCCATTTCTCTGGCAACTTCACTCTATTCTTGCAACTCTGTCTTTGACTGTCGCTTGCCTTCATTCCACACATCTCATCTCCACCAAATCCCATTTTTTCTTCCTGTATAGTGTCTTCATGACAAGAAGACCTTCCTTTAACCTTGTTCCATGTTGTGGTTCTTTTTTAAACGAACAATGATATCCTTCCCTTCTCTGACATCTCACCCTTTCTGCTGTTTTCTCATTACTCCATTCCACATCCCTCTCCCTTTTTGAGTTCCTCCTTTGCTTTCCAGTCTTCTTACATTATGTTAAAGCTTCTCCCTCCACGACACCTTCACCTTTGAGATTCTGTTGTCCTTATATTCTCTGCACTGCAATTCTCACTACCAACAGTGGTATCCTCCTGTTTGTGAACTTCACTCTGTCAATGTTTTCTGCTTTTCCAAGCATCTCATTCCTTAAGAAGAGGTCTTGTTAGTAACACTCATCTTACCAGCCACAACAATTTAAAGAAGTGAGCCTGTAAAGACTTAAGACCAGATTCTACTCCACCTATTTGGTGCCTAAAAAGTGTGTTGCTTCTCAGTAGTTGCCTGAGGAGTTTGGCCTTGTTTTGTCCCAGACAATCCAAGAAGAGAAAACAGGAAGAGATAACCCACTACATTAGCAAGAAACTGCAATGTTATGATGGAAGAACAACGTTTTCCTGGAACACAGAAATCCTCAGGAGCACTCCAGTTCCCCACCTCAGCAGGCAACCCTTGCACCCACTCCAGACAAAAAGGATATCTATCTGATAGGAACCATAAACTAACTATAGATCAATTCTATGCTTCTAACTAGGATAACCTGAAGCATATCAAAAGATATGGGAGTTTGGGAGGCAACTACCTTGGTTAAAGTTGCTCTGATATTTTTATGGGTTTCTCAAGTCCAGGAAGATCATTTGAGGTAATGATCTGAGGAAGGGAATGAAAGATGAAGGGCCTCATTGATTCTAGATGTGGCCCAGAGAGATCTGAACCATGCTGAGTCCCTATTTGTTTACCAACCCATATACGTTTTATCCTGATCCTACTGCTAGACTTAGCTTCTTACCCCTGAGGTTGGGGTAGATTCCATTTGGTTTGGAGTTATGGACAAGCTACTATTGCATGTGACTGAGTAGGACTGGAAGAGAGCCAATCTAGAATAATGTCTGGGAAAGAAACGGGATCAAGAGCTGAGGATGTCTGGAAACTTTTCCCTGTGGCCTATCTGACTTCATTGTTAAGGCTCCCACCAGGTTCCTCACAAATAAAAGAAATACACATGAAGAAAGCATGGATCTCTCTTGAACAGAGGAAGACACCAACCAGTCTGCTTCCTCCTTGTATTCCTCTAGATCCAATAGATTGGGGCTACAGAACCAGGAATTTTATATAAAATGCTTGTGAAACAGTGGAAAGATGAAGTGCTCTGGGATGAGGATCTGGGATGAATACAGCTGGCACTAGTAAACAATGCCATACCGTAGGAATTGTCATTCCATTTTCCATATTCTGATTCTGAGTTAAAAAAAACAGATTTTGTATCAGGCAGATTATGTTCACTATGCAGAGGAGCTATTGTTGCCTGAACCCCATAAAGGCTACTTTCAAGACATTTATGCCATACACACAGCTGGACACATCTGGGATGAGAAATGAACCTTGAAAGTTTACTTCTTCAGTTTTACTGGCCTGGCATTTACCAAAAACCCATACTTTTCTGTAGACTCTTGATGTGTCTGTTGAAGATAGCTCCAAGGATCTAGTCATAGTATCCGTTGAAAAGACTGGGATGACTGTAGTAGCGGTGCATGTATGTGTGTGCATGTCTGTATATGTACTAATAGGTTATGCTATGTTTTCCCCAAGCTATTCTGCTTCAAGCGACCAGTACAACGGTCAAAAACAGAGAATTCATTACAATCAATCTCAGCCAGTAGATTTGCCCTCTGAGATTCCTGTAAGCCAGGGCACTAAATTTAAATCATACCAGCTATGGCAATTTTGGGACCTTCTGAAAAATTAAACCTGTGCAATCCTCAGTCTGCATGTTTGATATCCTGGGAGGTTATGTAGAGTTAATCAGGATGAAGAATATGCCTCCTCAGTCACAGGAGAGGCCACAGGATGAAGAATCTGATGATTCCCTGGGATGCAAAAACTTAAAACAGGAATAGGAGTGAGGGTTGAAAATGTATATTCAGTGTACAGGGAACCCTGAACCATATCCAAAGCTCTGCAAAAGATTCTAAGGAGTCAGCAGACACTGCGGGAGGATCTCAGATGCATCTTCCATGCCCAGACAGATGAGCTGGTGGAGTGTTTCTACAGAACCCTTAAAGCTATGCTGTGAAAAGCTGCAGAATCTGAAATTTAAGACTGGGGAAGCCTATATCTTCATAGTTAAAGATAATTCTGCAAGCCTCCACTGGCTTTCCCCATTGAACTATTGTGCTGAAATGAGTTTACAGGCTAAGTACAGACATTCAAAAAGCCCCAGCCTGAATTGATTCAATCTTTGCAGGTTAGTCTAACCTGTGTAGAGCTAACCGATTTGCAAGTGAATAGACATTCACTTTTGATTCTAGAAATGCAGCCACATGCCTGCAGTGGCTCAGACTAGAAGTGGGGGGGGGCACACTCAAGTGAGCCCTCCTTTCCCTTTGGCAGCAGCTGGAGGGAAGGCTGGCAGGAAGCTGAGCTGGGTGGGGTGGGGCATGGCATGGCCAGGCCCTGATAGGCTGCTGAGTATGATTGAGAAGGGGTTAAACCCTAACCATGGCCTGCAGGGACCCCAGCCAGGGTGTGCCCAGAGGGGGAAGGAGGAAGCAGCCCTTGCCAGGTTTGTCTCCAAGAGGCAGGACATGGCCAAAACTGGCTAGGGCAGTGCCTCAGCGAAGTGGGGGGTAGGGGGCGGGGATTAAACCTGCCATCTCCCCTCTCTCCCACTGGCACAGGGCCCCAGCCGGGGTCTGCATGGCTTTCCACAGTCCACCCCATGGGCTGCTCACACAGTGGGGGGCATTGCTAAAGCCAGCCGGGGCATCGCCTCAGGCAAAGGTGGGGTAGGGAGGGGGATTAAACTCCCCTGTCTCCCCACTATCCCATCAGCATGGGGACCCCAACTGAGGTTTGCCCGACTTTCTCCCTTGCTGACTGTTCATGCGGTGGGGGACATGGCCAGAGCTGGCCCTGGCCATAGTCCCTGCCACACAAGCAGCCAGTGGGGCAGAAAGCTGGGCAGACCCCAGCTGGGGTCCCCATGCTGGTGGGATAGAGGAGAAACAGGGGAGTTTAATTTCCCTCCCTGACCTCCTTTCACCAGCTCGCTCTGGCCACAATCCCTGTTGCACAAGCGGCCAGCAGGCCAGAAAGGCAGGCAGACCCTGGCTGGTATCCTGAGGCTGGTGAGAGAGAGGGGAGATGGGGGGTTTAATTCCCCTCACTCCCCTACCTTTGCCTGAAGCTGCTGTCCAGGTGGGCTCTGGTCACACCCCCACCACTGGACAGACCTGGGCTGGGGTCCTGTGTGGGTGGGAGAGGGGAGGCAGGGGGTTTTAATTCCTCTCCTTTTCCCTGAGCCTGCTGGCCTACCTCTCCGCCCCTTCCACTCCAGCAGGAAAAAGTCTGGCAGGGGCTGCTCTGTCCCCACCAGGCAGACCAGGCTGTGCCATCCGGGTTTCCCACTCCTATCCTCTTGTCAGCCAGCCGTCACTGCTCCAGCTAGGGAGCAGAGGGGTAGGGCCAACCCTTCTCTGCTCAAGCAGACAGCACATCCTAGCCCAGGGTTGCAAAGTATGCTGGGATGCTGAGGGACTCTGATTTAACTTGAACCAAGAGGGATGTGGGACAGAAGTTGCATACACTGGTTTGACCTAAGTCCATTAAATCTGATACTACATTCAAGCAGGTTTATTTTAAACCAGTTTTGGCCATTTTGAAACCGGTTTGTGTGCACTGAACTTCTGTTCTGTTCTAGGTTTAAACCAGGTTCTGATTAATTAAACTGGCTCATGTATTGGCTAGTTGGCTGGAGGGCCGCACCCAGAGAGTGGTGGTGGATGGGTCTTATTCAGCCTGGAGGGATGTGGGCAGTGGGATTCCCCAAGGCTTGGTCCTTGGGCCCGCACTGTTCAATATCTTCATCAGCGACTTGGATGAGGAGGTAAAAAGCACCCTGTTCAAATTCACAGACGACAGTAAGATGTGGAGAGAAGTGGACACGCTAGAAGGGAGGAATAGGCTGCAATCAGACCTAGACAGGTTACAGGGGTGGGCGGATGAGAATAGGCTGGGTTTCAACACTGACAAGTGCAAGGTGATGCAC
>NW_017728913.1:35330724-35339475 GCF_001723895.1 Crocodylus porosus | reverse complement strand
TCTACAGATGCATCACAAGCAGGTCCAAGGAGGTGATCCTCCCCCTCCATGTGATACTGGTCAGGCCACAGTTGGAGTACTGCATCCTGTTCTGGAGGCAAAGTATCTGAGCCAGCAGGGCACAGCTACTGAGACTGGGTTTACTCCAGAAGAACTAAATGCAAATCCCAGTTCCCACTCCTGCAAAGGATGAGCAACAGTGCACAGACAGAAAAGGATGAAGGGTTTGGAGAAATAGAACTCCTCCACAAACGAGGCTGAGCTTTACCTACTAGGCAGTAATAGGCTGCTATGGGGAAGACCTAGAGTGGGGAAGAGTCTATCCTGGTCAGGGCCAGAAATTCAGAATAGGATGATCTATGTTGAGGACTGTGATCATACCCTGAGGAGAAAAAAAAAGGAAGGCTGTATTTGTTCCCAAGATAAGATAGTGAGAAGCTGGAAGGGTTAGACCCTGGTCCTGGAAGAAGTTAGCCTGTACCGGGACAAGGTTTGGGCCGAGTGTGATGAACCCAGATTTGGACCAAGATTTGAACCCAGCAGCCATATGCTTATGTATCCTGATGATGGGTGTCATATTTTCAGAGATTCATAGTTGTTAGGGTTGGAAGGGACCTCAGTAGATCGAGTACAATCATTTGTAGACCTAGACAGAATCACATTTCTTTACTTCTGCATCCTTACCTTCTTCCCAGCTCCTTTATCTGTAATTTCTTTCATTTAGGTTGTGAATATTCAGGTCTTATCTTCTTGTGGTTCTGTAAAGTGAAAAGTTCACTGATGCCTTGAACATGTAGATACTGAGTGCTGGTTAGGAGATACACAGCTCTGCCTGTGCTTAATTACATCATCAGACACTGAAAGTATACAACATTTTGCAAGCCCAGGCCCTTGTGGCACTGCAGAAGCAGTTTTTGGTAACATTTTGTATATTAAAAGATAAATTACTTGCAATGTGTAAAATTTTATAAAAGATCCATCTACAGAAAATGTATGAAGCCAATCACAACTTGACAGTTGGGGTAAAATATGCATTCAGAATAATGATTTTTGGCTTAAATATAATAAGATTTCTTAAAAATACCTTCCTAACTAATCTATGCCATACATTCATGAGCACTGTACTGGTTAACTCCATTTTACTTCTCTGCCAAATACATAGATCGTTTCACCTTGTGAGATCATTTCTCTCCACCTTCTCTTCACAGTTTTGCCCATTCTCTCAAAGCAAACCTCTTGCTGAATTTCAATAAAAATTTTCCTTCCGGAATTTTTCTGGGTTTTGTCCAAGGAGAGAGGATAGAATTGGACCCCTCGGTTATAAAGTATATTTTTGCAATCAGCTTCATAAATTAGCAAATCTGTATTCAAACTTATCCTACAGAATTCACTAGGCTTTGTAATTTTAAAACACTGATATTGTACACACAGATATTCTTTAGAAATGGTTACAGTTATGGTACATAATTTTTCTTGACCTGCATGGTGCAATTATGTATTTGAACATGTTCTGTGCAAATAATTACCCTGAATGAGGACCAACACCATTTGACTTGGGTGTGAGAATGAACTAGGCCCTGAGTACATGGAACTGTGGGTGAACAAAAATTCCTTATTTAATACGTTAAGTACAGTGGCCTAGAATCTTGTCTCATTTATACTTGCCTAAACCTGCAGTAACTTCATTATTCCATTATCATAAAAGTATAATGGAGAGTGGGATATGGTATTGAGACGCTTAGTAATTTTTCTTTCACTTTCCTTTTTTTCACATCTTTTCTCCTTTAAAGTCTACACCAGTTGAGCCAGTGTCCTACTTCCTTGCTGCTTGCTGTTATTGCCATAGATTTTATTACTAGTATTGCAGCTGTTTTGTGCAAGATAGGAGTGATTTTACCCTACCTAGACTGCATGAAAAGGAAGGGCAAGAGTGGATGAATTATAGACTCTGGACATGCAAGGGGATCTAGCAATGGGTAACAGCCATACCACAGCATGAAAGGACAACTTGTAGGAAAGATTCTTGTCTTCATGCTTACAGTGTTCCTTTCCCACAGATGTTTGGCATCTCTTTGCAAACTCTTCCCCTTTGAAGGTGTTGTTTCAGGACACTCTGTTAGGAGAACCTCAGAGACTTTTCCTGCTTCAAACAGGATTTGCCTCTACCTGGAGGTTTCATCTTAGGAAGGGGGATTTTTTTCCTTCACTTGTGACCTGTATATATTAAAAACTTCAAGGAAAAAGGAATGTAAAGGAAGCATTTAAGAAACGCCAAATGCTTCATTTAGCTGAGATTAAACTGTGGTTTTACTAGTTGAACTATCATACACATTGGGATTTGAATTTAGTAAAAATTAAATAAAATCATAGAAATTAAGGTCTGGAAGGGACCTCAAAAGATACTTGAGTCCAATCCCCTTGGTCTGGGCAGGAATACTGGTGAGATCAAATGATCCCAGCAAGGTGTCTATCCAGTCTCCTCTTGAAGACTTCCAAGCTTGTGGACTGTACCACCTCCTTGGGAAATCTATTCCCGACTCTGGTCTCTCTTACCGTAAAACAGTTCATCCTTATATCCAACCTGAAACCATCCTCTAACAGTTTATGGCCCTTGCTCCTTGTCCTCCCCTGGGGCACCCTAGTAAAAGTTTTTCTCCCAGCTCCTGATATTCACCTCTCACATACTTATAGACAGTCACCAAGTCCCACCTCAGTCTTCTTTTCCCAAGGCTGAACAGTCCCAGATCCCTTAGTCTTTCCTTACAAGGTTTATCTTCAAGGCCCTAATCATTCTTGTGGCCCCTCTCTGGACCCTTTCAAGATTCTCCACATCTTTTATGAAGCGCAGCACCCAGAACTCGAAGCAGAGTTCCAGCTGGGGTCTCACCAGTGCTGAGTAGAGAGGAAGTATCACTTCCTTAGTCCTGTTTACAGCACATAAGCTAATGCATTCCTGTTGACTACAGTGTTGCATTGGTGGCTCATGTTCATCCTGTGATCAACCATAACCCTGAGGTGACCACCCATCCCTTATTGGGTGAGAGTCTCAGAATGGGAACATCAAGTCCTACTCCTGGACTGCATGATTCTGGGACAGCATTGATGCAGGGGTCCAGGCTTTACATTCACAGTGGAAAACTGCAGAAAACGGTAGGTTTCCCCTTGCAGGCTGGCAGTATTCCAGCCTGCAAGGAGCTGCTTGGGGCTTCCAAAAGGGGGACACAGGAGGCACATGCATATGTGTGCCTGCACACTTGCATGTGGCCAGGAATACAGCCAGGTAGTGCGGAGAGCAGCTCCCTGCAGGTAAATCTATGTGGTGGGAAGGGACATAGGGGAGGTGGGGGCAGGCAGATTGAGGCCCCCATGGTGAGGGAGTAAGTGGGACAGGAGCAGGGGGTGCTGCTCAGCCAAGGCAGTGCATGGGGCCTGGGACTGGGGCATGGAGCAGGTCAGAGCCATGGGTGGCTCATCCAGGGGTTGTTGGGGGGCCCAGCTCCCTGCTGCTTTGTGCACTTCTGGGGGTGGCATGGGGAAGGCACGTGCCCCACCCCCAGATTTGTACATGGGGCAGGGGCAGATGCAGGCTGCCTGCTGCGACCTTCAGGGTCCCCGCCCTGCTGCCCTCCCCCTGGGAGCCCTGCACCAGCCATGCCACCATTGCAAGGCACCCCTTCCTGACTGGCAGCAGTGGGGTCAGTGGCAGCAGCAGCATGTGGTTGTGTCCCCTGCTGCTTCTAGGCAGGCAGGGAGTGTGCAAGGCCAGCGTGGAGCTCCCAGGGGAAAGGCAGCAGGGTGGGGAGCCCTGCTGGCCCTGCCCTTGGGCATCAACACAGGCTCTGCGCTGATGCCTGTCCCTCCCCACTTCTCACCATCACTGCCTCTACCCGCCTGCCCCACATGTTAGCCTGGGCACTGGCACTCCCGCTGCCCCACTCTGGGCATGGGCGCCTGTCAGCCCTGGCCCTGGGCCTGGCACTCCTTGCTGCCACCACTGCTTCAGCTGATGAACTCAGCATGTGGAGCATCCCACATGAGCGGGGTGGATGTTTGCAGCTGGCCAGGAGCAGGGGGGTTTGCAGCATCCCTGCTACGTGCCTGGCTGGCTGTAAACCCTACCCCAATCCTGGCCAGCTGCAGAACCACCCACCTCTCCCATGGGATGCTCCACCACCCAACCAGTCTGTATTTAGCAGCCATGCATGGCTTCTCCCCACCCCCACCACACTCATGTCTGTCCCCTACTAGCTGCCGCTCACCGCACTTGCTGCTGGCGCTGCCACTGCCACTGCTGCTTCTCCCTGCCTTCCCACCAAAACTTGCTGATTCCACTGAGTGCTACAGCGAAACTTGCCAAGTGCTCAGTGAAACCAGGTATTAATTTTAAAATAGCGCAAAATAGCGCTAATCGAAACCACGTTAAATGGGGGCTGCCTGTAGAGTCAGCAACCCTTTGTGCTAGATGCTGCATGTACATATAAACAGAACGCACTCCCTGCTCCAAAGACTCTACAAGTCTAGCTAATGTGCTATGGACTGGATTAGAAATAGGAGATATTAGACAAAAATGACCAAGACAGTGAAGAAATATGAACTGTCAGTGCCCTACCTGAAAAAAGCACTCTGTCTGAAAACAGGGGTATAGGTTGTAGCCGTGTTGGTCTAAGGATGTCGGCAGACAAGGTTCTTTGGGTGAATCTGATATCTTTTATTAGATCAACTCAAATAGTTGGAATAATCCTTCTTTGCAAACTTTTGGGTATAAATACCCTGTGTCAGGAAGAGCACACACCAACTGCAGATGCTTCTTCAGCCTGATGAAAGATATTTATACCCAAAATCCTGCTAAGAAGAATTAGACCAACTGAAATAGTTGGAAAAATAAAATATATCTGATTTGCCCAAAGATCCTTGTCTGCCTCTGTCTGAAAAAGCATCAGATAGAAATTAAAGAATATTCCCACCCTTCGACCCCCACCTCCCAAAATAAAAAGAAGCAAGAAAAGAAGTCAGCAGTCTGGCATGCAGATTGCCAGCAGTCACCACATCTGATTTGTAGTTAGACAGAACCAAGCACTGAAGCACTCTTTCTTGGTTCCTTCTCTCCTGCAGTCTCTGTCATGCCTGTGGGTCAGCCAGTAATAGCTTTTCTTCATTCTGTGTCTTTGGTGCTTCTGTCTCTAGCACATCATATCCATCTGCAAGCTTTTATTCTCCTACACTCCTCTCACCTTTGCCTGTTGTTTTCTCAGCTTTTTATTATATCTTCCCCTCTCTTTCTTTTTCTCTTTGAGGAGAAGCATTACCTTTCCTCTTTCACATTCTCTTGAATATTTGCCTCGGCTTGTCTACCTCCTTTTTCTCTCTTGTTATATCCTCCATGTCTTCATGCTCTTCTCTTTTTACTCTCTCTGCTCCCTGTACACTTAATTCCCCTTGCTTTTTGGCTGCAGTTCATTGTAGCTCCTCCTCTCTCAATGTTTTGAGCTCTTTCCTGCCTCTGACTTCAAGACTCTCCATTTTTCCTGTGTCTCATATGCCTCCTCTTCTCTCATTAATTTGGGCCCCTGATCCTGTTGAGGTAGAGAGGTCTGCCCCTCTATTCCCTGCTGTCTTTCCCCCCCTTCATGAGGGGTGTTACCATTGGAAGGGAGGTCAGTCCCCTTACTCTGGTCACTACTGTTGCATCCTCTCCTCTCTCTGCAGCTGTTGCTGTTGAGCATATTAGGGAAGACCTGGCCACATATTTATTTGTTCATCTTTCTTATGCCGGTTTTCTAAAGCTTACCACTCTTAGAATTGTTACCTGTTGTTTTAGGTGGCTGTCCAGGTAGCTCAGCAGAGAAGACAGGTCAGCTACAGGTAGGTGGCACAGTGGCTGATAGCTCACTCTCAGTGGCCCTCAGACAGTGCCCTCTGCCATTTTCAGGAAGAAGCATGTATTGGTCAGTCCAAATCAGTAATCATGGTAGGTTGGGTTGTGGTTTTTATAGATCTCAATATCCACCCCAAGGCAGGAGAGGACTAGGAATAACACATAACTTGGAAAAACAAATCCTAGCAAGCTAAATGGTCTCTAAAGTCTAAAGAGGACTAGAACATTGCTTAAAGTTGAACCTTTAACTTCACTCCTGGTTAAGCATATATTTTCTCAGAAGTGCAGCTGAGAGGCAGTGGCATTCATATGTAATGTTGCCGAGGTGGGAAAAGGCAAACAAAAGAAAAGTAAAAAGAGAATCTCCCTCTCTCTCTTTCTGCGTTCATATGCACATATGCACATGTGTATACACATATGCTGAATACTCTCTGTATGTGCGTATTTATCATTTTTTACTATTACTTGAGTTCAGCCCATATTCTGAATCTGTAAACTACAGGACACATATGTCCTAAGGACAAATATGCATAATCCTTGCTCCAATACAAATCAAAGCAATTAAATTTATCCACAATTTCAGACTTCAAACTTCAATCCTTGCCATTTTGAATGTGTTACATATATGTATGGTACAGTTGATAAATTAAGACTGAGAGTATATAATGCAGAGATACACAGATATATGAGATTGATCTGTAATTAATTTTTAAGAGCCAGTCATAAACACATAAGAATCATACTTGAGGGGTTTTTTTTAAATTTGTTTTAAATGATTAATTTTGGTCATTAAAACTTTCAAATGAATATCAGTTTTCTGCACAATAGTTGCTATAGATGTTTTCAGACTGCACATGGGAAATCTATGTCAGGCACTTGAAAATGATATCCATAACTGAATACCATATTATGATATATTATATTGGTTTCTACTGCTATTAATTCTACACATGCTATTAATTCACATTAGGCTTACTACGCAGTAAAATACTGTGCAGTAAGCCTTCCGTGGGAACACAGCTTCCTGGACCATGACTCACACTTCAGATCAGAGAGCATCCTAGGGTGTGATGCTCTCCATCTCTCCCCCAAAGGTAAGAGTTTGTTTTCTTACAGATTAGTTGACCTCCTCCGGCGGGCTTTAAACTAAGTTCATCGGGGGATGGGGATCCACAGGAGAGGGAAAAAACTCAACCAGGTGTAGGACCTGCCCAGGTAAGAGCTCAGGTAAATACCAAGGGGCCAGTTGTCTCTCAGGTAGAGGGAGTGCCCAGGGCTCCCATGGGGGGATTAAGGTGTCTCTTCACTAATGCAAGAAGCATGGGGAGCAAGCAGGAGGAGCTTGCTCTCCTGCTTGCAAGTATTAAAATCGACCTGGTTGGCCTAGTGGAGACATGGTGGGATGAAACATTTGACTGGGCAGTAGACATAGAGGGCTATAGGTTGGTTGTTTAGAAGAGATAGGAAGGGGAAAAAAGGTGGGGGTTGTGCTGTATGTTAGGGAACAGTATACCAGTTCTACCTTCCAAATGGGACCAGAGGAAGGCTTAACTGAGACCCTGTGGGTCAAACTTCAAGGAGGGTGGGGGGAGAGGGATCTGGTGGTAGGGGTTTACTACAGACCACTACATCAGGAAGAAGAGCTGGATCGGGAATTCTCCAGGCAGCTGGGGGAGGCTGTGCATGCAAAGGATGTGGTCATGGGGGATATGAATTACCCTGACATCAACTGGGAGGAGCAGCCAGCCAGGTCTAGCCACTCACGGAGGTTCCTGATGTGCGTACAGGACCTATACCTCATGCAGGAGGTACTTGTCCCCACTAGGGAAAACGTCATACTGGATCTGGTGTTAGCCTCTGGGGATGACCTGGAGGGGGATGTGCTAGTACAAGGGAGGCTAGGGGACAGGGATCATGAAATGATCCAGTTTGCTATTCAGAGAAAGGTGGGGAGGTAACTAGCACAGTGCAAATGCTTGACTTTAGGAAAGCCAACTTCGATGTGCTCAGGGCAGTAGTCAGGGAGGCACTCAGAGCCCAGGGGGTAGCTAGTATGGGGGTCCAGGAAAGGTGGTCCTTCCTCAAGGAGAATATCCTTGGGGTGCAGCAGGACGCAATTCCTCTGCGCAGGAAGGCGGGAAAAGGGTCCAAGAAACCTTCATGGCTGAGTGTGGATATCCAGGCTGGCCTGAGGGCAAAGAAAAAAGCATATTGGCATTGGAAACAGGGGGCAGGGACAAAGGAGGAGTATACCTCCCTGACCCGAGCTTGTAGGGATTTGTAAGGAAGTCTAAAGCAGCACTGGAGCTTCTGGGATTAAGGATCATAAAAAGTCCTTCTTCAAGTATATAGGTAGCAAGAAGACATCTCGGGGTAACATTGGACCCCTGCGGGGCAGGGCAGGGCAGGGCAGGGCAGGGCAGGGCAGTTGGTGATGGATGCAAGAGAGAAGGCAGAGCTCTTTAACAAGTGCATTGCCTCTGTGCTCCTGTCTGCTGACAATGGGGTGCTCTCAGATGATAGCGGAGAGAAGCCCAGGAAGGATGCGAGTCCCCCGACTGTTAGTTCAGACCTAGTTAAGGATTACCTGGAGGGCTTAGATGTATCCAAGTTGGCGGGCCCGTATGACCTTCATCCGCGGGTGCTGAGGGAATTGGCTGGTGTCATGGTGGAGCCATTAGCACGGCTGTTTGAGGACTCCTGATACTCGGGCCAAGTCCCTGAGGACTGGAAAAGGGCCAATGTGGTCCCTATTTTCAAGAAGGGGAGGAAGGAAGAGCCTAGCAACTACAGGCCAGTCAGCCTCACTTCTATCCTGGGGAAGGTCTTTGAAAAAATTATCAAGGGCCACATTTGTGAGAGCCCTGCAGGGGAAG
>NW_017728913.1:35299583-35324583 GCF_001723895.1 Crocodylus porosus | reverse complement strand
AATGCTCACAACTCCAGCTGGAGTGACATTCAGGCAGAATATTTTTAAATGGCTGTTAATGATGTATAATGATTTCATATTAATAACTGAACATTTACTTACAAGCTTAGCACTATTAGTATGATTGTTATGTCTATGGTATACATTTCTTGCCACCTTTGATGTCAGTGGGGACTATTTGTGGAGTAAGATGTGATGCAGTGTGAGCACAGGTAGCAGAATCTGACCCAAAGACAGTATCTTTCTGCCTGGTAGGACAGTGATCATTTCAGGAAACAGTAATTGTACAGTAATTGTACAGTTACTTTCTTGCAGGAAACCTTGTTTAATTAGGTATTGTTAGTATGGAAATACTACTGGCACGGTTTGACACCTGGTAATTGGAAGACATGGCTTATTCTGAAAACAAGCATCATGGCTTGTTTGAAGTGGAATCTGTCATACCTTTTTCAGCCTAACACCCTATGGTTGCAAATCACACTTAGCTGGCTCATGGGAGAAGGATCTACAGCCAAAAAAGGGCCAGTTCTTAGGGAGTTTCAATCACAGAGACAGCAAACTTCAATGCTGGGTGTTTCTCTTCTTATACTATTCCTTGACCCCTCCTTTACTTCTGACAGCATTATTTATTCAGGAGCCCTGCATACATTGGTACCACAATCATGCTGTATCCAAGGGAGTGAATATGGGAGGCCTGGACAGAATTTAATGCTATGAGGTATGAAGCCATTTTGATAAATCTCTCCTCAACTCGAAGGGGAGCGAGCGTCATGGAGTGGCACCTCCTGGCCTAGCTCCCCTATCAGCTAGACATCTAAAACCAGACCCATCCTATTCATATGAACACTTGTTCCCCATGTGCCCCCCCTTGTATACCTCTTCACAACACAAAGGATGAGAGTTTTTTGCCTGCTGTGAGAATATCTCATATATTACAATCTACTAGTTTATAAGAAGACAGAGCATCCCACACCATAAAACATAACAGGAATGTAACAATATCAAAGCATTTTAAAACACTTATCTACCTAATACTTAACATTCCTTTGTGTTTTTGAAATGTGATGAGATTAAGCAGTTTTTTTGGCACAAGTGGTCTATTAATAAATAACTAAGATGTATAAATATCTGGAGGGATTCTATTCTTCCGTTCAACTCACTTAGGAGGTACGAAGGATCGAGGGTCACTCAGTCTCCATCTTCAAGAACTTGGGTTGTCAATAGGTGAAAATTACATTACGTTAAATACTGTGCATGTATGGACAGTTTGTAGCCCAAAAGCGAGTTGCATTGTCCATGGAGTTCTGTGTTTTTGATTCATTAGCTTCCAGTGTTTTCAGTAAATATAAGTGAAGGTGTTTGGTGACATATCTGAAGATTTTTGTGCAAAAGACCTGAGGTAAACAGCAAATTCACAGTAGAGTTACTTTATATATTCATTCTTTCCTTCCCTCAAATAAAGCACCTGATTGTAAGAGATGCTAGTTATTATTAAAAATATCTGGGGTGGTACCAGCCAGAATGATCTCCTGTTACACTAGATATTCCACAAATGCATTGTAAGACAAAGATAATGTGTCTAATTTAAGACTAAATGTAACAAGTTACTATAATAAAGATTAAAAAAGAGAAGGGAGGACAAGAGTAACAGGAACAAGAATGTATGGTTGGATATGGTAGGTTAGAGTCAAAACTAATATTTCAAGTACGGTCTTTATGTATGTATCTATATAGATCAAAATATCAGAACATCCCTGATCCTCTAACTAGCTGTTACCAATTAATAGCTTTCCAAAGGCTCTGAAATAGGACAAGGTCATGACTGTATAGAGTAATTCAGGAAGGACCTTACATGCATAAAGAGCGGGTTGAAAAAAGGCACAAGACATTTGTGAGGGAAGCTGAATAAAAAAAAAGGACTCTCAGGAGATGTTCAAGAATTAGCAAGAAAAAGCGAATTAGGTGAGAGAATTAAGCCAAGAACTACTACTTTTTGTGCATAGGTCCTGCACAAAATCTCTGTACTACCTAAGTTCCACTTCAGCTCTCAAAATAGGATTTCAAATGGACTTAATGATGCATGGTCCTTGTGTTGGACTTCATTTGTAACCCGTATTTGTCTGGGATAGCTGATGTGTGCATGTGAGCAATTTCTGCCAGACGTTTCCTAGTATTTTGATGTCATGATTAAAGAAATAAACATGTAAGGCATTTTATTGGGTATAATAAAATGGCCATTTCAATTGTCCTTCCTGTTATATAGTAGAAGGTTTTTAGGAATGCTAGTGGAGATTCCAACAGGTAAGCAAAAGAATATTGATTTAAAGCAATGGCTTTCAACCGTTTTTCATTTGCAGACCCGTAAAAAATTTCAAATGACTGTGTGGACCCCTTTGGACATTTCAAATGGAGGTGCAGACCACTTTGAATTGTAAGTGTGGTTATTCACATACTTCTGATTGATCATAGTCATCTTTGTGGACCCCTTAGACATAGTCTGTGGACCTCCAGGTGTCTGTGGACCACAGGTTGAAAAATATTGATTTAAAGTAATTTTTTAGCTTTCTGTCCTGAGGCGTTACTGAACTTAACTCTGCTAATAGCTTCCTTGACCATTTCATTAACAACTGGGGCAAACAAACTACCCTTCCTTGGCCTAGATATAGCTCCAAAGTAGAACTCCTATTTCCCTGGAATTGCTAGTGGTGACCTATTAAATTGTTTTCATGCTGGAATCTGGTTCACCATTATTAAAATCCCACAGTGAAGCATTTACCAGCTTTGTCCCTATATTTACAATACCTTTTGACTGAGATGTCTAAGAGCTTTAAACATATGCTTTAAATAGTAGACAGTCAGCTCTGACATTTCTTAGAAATCTTTTCAGGAGGCCATGTGGAATAGTTCTAATCCGGGAAGAGCCACTGTGTGATCTGACAGAGTGACATATCACTTGACCTCAGGCATAGCAGCTGTAAAACTAGGTAGAAAAATAGGGCCTTACAGAAAAACTGATGATGCATTTGAACACAGCTTTCCTGGGTAAATAAATCAGAAAACCTGCTCCTCAGCTTTTCTTTTCTCCCCTTCCCTACCCCCCTCCACCCAGTAAAATTTTACCTCCCTCTTCTGATGATGCATTTGAACACAGCTTTCCTGGGTAAATAAATCAGAAAACCTGCTCCTCAGCTTTTCTTTTCTCCCCTTCCCTACCCCCCCCCCCCGAAAAAAAAGAGGAAAAAAGCCCCTGATGGTAT
Organism: Crocodylus porosus; assembly: GCF_001723895.1. NCBI lineage: Eukaryota > Metazoa > Chordata > Crocodylia > Crocodylidae > Crocodylus > Crocodylus porosus. The sequence goes on along the minus strand of NW_017728913.1, from coordinate 35,321,326 downwards.
ATTTTAGGTAATAATTTTATTTTCAATATTTCTAGCTTATGCATGTTTTGCAATGAACATTTAGAGTGTAAGGAAATTATGTGTTGACCCTGGAATGATTATTTAAACTGCAGCAAAACACACAGTGGATATATTTTTTTTTGTTAGTAAGCTACGAACTTGAGTTAGCAACCTTGTTAGCCCAAAAGAAAGGAGGGGCAAATAGAAGATATGGTTAGACCTCTGTAGAGGCAAAATCATAAAATGAGATTCTGGTAGTTATTTCCATAAAGAAAAAAACATAATTGAAGAAAGAGGAGTGTGGCAGAGGACAGGCAGTGATGTTACAAGCATGTAGCAGGATTCTGTGAAAAACTGAAATTCTTGCCTTTTGGCTGCAGGGGGTGCAATATCTCCTCTACAGGCATGACAGGGTATAGTTTCCAGTCTTTACTACAGGCTGTGATTTTGCAGATTGGACTCAGGCCTGTAACAATAGAAAATTCAAATCCTAAGGTAATTCATTTCTGAGTCAATCAGTATTTCCAAGGTGCTAAAATAGGCCCTGGACACAGGTATACGTGACTACACACAACGACAAGGGTTGATATGCTTAAAGCTCCTTTAGACATATAAATAATATTCTTGCAAAGTGAAAACAGATGTTACAATATAGAAATAAAAATGTTAATGAACTTTTGTCAAAATTCTTCTCTCTTTCTTAAAAGAGAAGCAGTAGAGCTTTTCCAGCTTATTTTTTCTCTCTTAGGCTTGGAGAAGTTTGGAGAACCTTCAAGTAAAATGGAATATCTTTCCTGTGCAAGTGCTAATGGTAATTTTTAAACAGTATATGAAACTATAAGCAGTTCAGTCAGCTCTGTGTTAAGTATAGCAGCTGGAACAGCAGCCTTCTCCTCTGTCAGACCTTTTGGCATTGACATTACCAAGTGTTTAGATTTCAGCTAGCACGTGTCTGAGGATAGCTTTAAACAGTAGTCCATCTCACCAGCCATTCAGGGCACTCACTTAACTCTTTCTTAACTGAAAATGTCCCCACTTAAGATAGTGTAGACCCAAACTATATCAATAATGGGCCACATCTTGGGGTGTAAAACAGCTAGAAAGCTCCCCAAATGGCTGGCTAGCTATTCTGAAGGCCCAGGGGAATCTGCAGGCTGTGTTATGACAACATATCTGGGTCTGTGCTACTTACACCAGCTTCTCCACGGCAAACAGATAACTGGAAGGAGCACAAACAGAGTGTACAGTGCTCCATAGAATGGCTGCTGGGGGCTTTTCCTGTTAGTGAAAATTAGAACAGCCACAAGCCTGGTCTAACTTGTGCCAAAGACTGGTACAATATGTTCACGTGCTATGACCTCATGTTAGAACAGGTTAAAAATGAGAATGAGTAAAGTATACAGATACAGTTACCATCTCCTTCCATCATATGCCAAAGCTTTAGTACGTTTTGTGCTACCTGCTGTTCTCAGGCAATCTGACAAGTGTTTCCCTATCTAACCCATCCCACGCGGCCAATATTCCTGAGCCATTAGATAAGAGGTTATGGATACAACACCAGTGCTCTGTGGAGTATTTCAAGCATAGAAATATAATAGACCTGCCCATTCACCAGCCCTTTTTCTTTCTACTACCCTAATCTCTTCTAAAAATTAAACATATTCCTTCTTCTTTCATATGGCTGATGTAGATACAGAACAGAAACTATAATTTTACATTTAGGTGGTTGAGCCAGATAATTGCATCAGGGGCAGCAGAGTGTATCACTGTAATATCTCCATCATATTTGTAGATCGGGCATTGAGTCATTATATGTTCCATAGCTTGTTCTGGGTGACCACAGTTGCACACTGGAGAGTTTTTAATTTTCCATTTGTGCCTCAAGTATTTGCATCTTCCATGGTTTGTATGGATATAATTTAGAGTTGTCCATGAGTGTCATGGGAGATCAAAGCCAGAGACCTTTTTCATTGGATCCAGCACAAGATGTGTATTCAGGATTTCCTGGGCATGTTTACACATGCATTTATTCCAGCCTAGATTTATTGTGCAGTAAGGTACGGCACAATACGGGTTTTTCGGTAGGTGTCTACACATGTGGGGAACAGATTAGCACCCAGTTTCCCGCAACCCTGCAATGGGCCCTTGCTGCCACCAGGGGGAGTGCCAGGCTGTCTCTTGGCCCCGGAGGGACAATTTTCTCCTTGCCCTGGCTCCCCAGTCAGGGGCACAGGGCTTGGAAAGAGCAGCAGGGACAGGTCCCAGCCCCTTGCCCTGATCCACTGGTGGGGCAGCTAGCAGCTAGCTGCACAGGGAAGTCTGCATGGGCAGCCTGAAGCTGGCTGGAGACAGCCCAAAATAGGACAGTCCCAGCCACCTTCAGGCTGCATGTGCTTCCCCATGCAACCTGGAGCTGGCTGGGAACTGTCCTAGTCAGAAGCAGGTCCCAGCCAGCTCCAGGCTTGGCAGAGAACTGCCCCCATGCAGGGACCTCCTAGCCCCTGGTCCGTGAACACAATTGCAATTGCAGAGTGGGGGCTGGGGAGCTCATTCCCCTCCCAGCTCTATGAGCACAGAGCTTGGTGGGGATCAGGCTGGGGAGCTTGTTCCTCTCCAGCTCTGCACTCGTGGAGCTGGGTGAGAAACATATTCCCCAACCTGGTCCCCACAGCTCTGTGCTGGTAGAGCTGGATGGGGAATAAGCTCCCCAACCTCACCTGCAGGGAGCAACCAGTATTGGCTCCATGACTGTGCAGGTGGTGCAGGGAGATGTTTATCTCCCAGCCTGAGCCCTGAAGTTACAGGGCTTGGGCTGGGACATACTTTATTTCCCAGCAGTGGCTCTGTCACCATGGGGCCACAGCTGGGAGATGCTTATCTTTCAATCTGAGCCCAATGGTTGCAGGACTCTCATGAGGCTCAGCTTGGAAGGATAAGGGTCTTTCAGACCCCATGACTGTGGGGCTCAGGCTGGGAGATAACCATACCCTGATCCCCACTCCCTGATCACAATGGTGGAGTGGGGGCTGGGAGATAAGGATCACAATCATGATCTGGAAGCAGGAGGCTTGAAACTCCCTGCTGGTGGGGCAAGGGGACATAGTTCCCCGCCCGGACTCTTGGGGTGGAGCTCGCCCTGACAGCAAGGAGCTCCAGGGATCAGGGAGCTATCTCCCACCCATCATGGACGGCTGACTGGGAGCAGATCTGGCTCTTGGCCAGGCATCTACATGAGTGCTATGGCACCATTACTAATGCCAGGTACATTTTCTGCTTGCATTTGCAAGTAGTAAATTTACTCGGGATTAGGGAGATTTACTGTGAAGTAAACAAGTGCATGTGTAGATGCATGTGCTTACTTCACAGTAAACTATGCTAATTCACCATTAAGCATCTTGTGTAGACGCGCCCCCTGTGAACTCCAATTGGTTTTCTAAGCTTCATCAGGGTTGAAGTCACATTATTGAAAGTTAAGTGCATGGATCCATTAAGATGTTCCTAACCCACTGTGTTCTAATCTGGAGTCAAAGTACTGCAAAGTTCTGAAGTGTTCCAATCTCGAGTTTTAGTTTAGTTCATTAGCAAATGAGGAACTGGATACCAGTTCAAATGAGGAACCACCTTCAAAAACCAATACTTTGAAGTGGTGTTATGGAACTTGTGGTTTTGGTCTGGCCCCCTCTTTACTCATGGTTCCACAAGATACAATTTACTTGCCCTTATTCGCAGATAACTAAAAAAAATCACCCGCATGGAAAACTCAGAAAAGTAGGGATTTCGTAAAGAAAAATCACTTCTCACCATACAGAATTGTGCTTGACCATTAGCCATTACCCAAGGCTGTTGTGAAACAGTGACAACAAATAGAGGGATCTTAGGAATTTAAAAAAAATTACAGGGGCACTCAGAAGTTAACAACAATAACAGTGATAATAATAAAGGGACATTCTGGGCAACAAATACAGAACAGCAGAGTTGCCCAGGGGAAGACAACACTGTCACTACCACTCCCCACCTTCTATTCCTATGTGTTAGCTACTGGGTTATACTTTTAACACTAACAAACCAGTAACTAAGGCCAAGTTCCTCACAGGTACTTAGATGCCTGATTACTAGAGGTGCACCAATACATCGGTCCCATATCAGATCAGCACTGATATAAGGAAAATTGACAGTATCAGCAATTGGCTTTTTTTGGCTGACATGGACAATAATGTCACTGATAATGCCCCCATGTATAAGCGCAACCGGAGCAGCAGCACAGCACACAGTTGGCCAGGAGCACAGTCCTGCAGCATCCAGCTGGTGAGTCTGTTGTGGAGGAAGGGGTGTGACGGAGGCACATTGAGGCCTCCAATGCCTTCTCTGTCATATGTGTTACCCTAGGTATGCTATGTTGTTCTGTCTCTAGATTTGTGAGTGATCTTTATAGTGTAAAATTGACTCCAGTGATTATAGATTCATAACCAGTAGGACTTATGTAGCCATTCAGTCTGACTTTCTGAGTTGTTTAGGACATTTATCTGTCATTACTACTTGTTTTATATCATCTGCTGCCTTACTGTCTCAGTGATACGAGAGAATCAGGTACCTCCCCTTTAACACTCATCTATTAAAATGGCCTAAGCAATTGTTCATGTGGTACAAGTTAAATATTCTACTTTTAGAAGATTCCTCCTCATTAAATATAAGATGTGACAATGCCCCTGTCCTCCAAGACATTATTTATTTGGCTATATTAATATTTTATGCCTTTATTTTATGAGCTCTTTTAGACCATTCTTATGAGACCTGGATTTCAATTAATAGTGTGATGCTGATACCTTCTGTTGTATAAAAATGTATAATTTTATATTATTTGAAAAACGATGTGATCATGACTTTATCCTAAAATATATTCACAAGAAAGAAGGGTGTGTGTGTGTCTGCAGTCTAAGCTTTGTCATTGCCCATCTTGTTGGATGCCTAATCATGAAAACTGGACATTCTCTAACTGGGGAGAGTTTGTTTGGGTTATTTATGGATTTGCTGGTATGAAATATCTTTTTAGCTTTGCTAGATAGCTTTCCATTGTCACACTGTTAACAGCCCTTTCTTTCTTAGGTCTTCTATGTGATACTTTGTGTTATATCCTCCTTCACTTTAAGCCTTGCTGTTGAAATGTGACTAAATATAGTTTATATTTACCATTTGGATGGTGGTTATTGTTTGTTCTCCTTTCATACTCAGTAGCAATCCTGATGCTTCCCTTATTTATCTTTTTTTCTGGATTCATTTTTAGAAACCTTCTAATTTTCTTTGGACTTCTCTAAAATGATATAAATTGCTAGGCTTGTATCAATTTATCCCTTGCATGCATTTTAATTGCTATGATGTATTTATTCCTTCCACTTTCATCCCTTTCCACTTGTATATAATTCTGTTTTCCATTTCAGTTCTTTGCTACCTTTTGTTACCCATATTTTTGCTGGGAGTTCATTATGCTTCAGTCTCTTTGTATTGTGTCTTTTGACATATGACTATCAGTTTTCTGCTCTTGTTCCCACTAGTACTTTTGCCCATTTTGGTTTCCTGTTGTTTTCTTGATGTTGACAGTTGTCTTACAGGAATGCAGTGTTTCGGTAGAGCAAGCCATCACTTAACCTTCTCTTACTAGCACAAATTCAATAAACATATGGTCCCTTGTGATATTAGAAACGGCAAGAGTTAGCTCTGATCCTGCAAACATGTAGCTATGTGCTTAACTGGACATGTGAATATTGTGCTAACTCCAGTGAGACCATGCAAAGATGTAAAGTGGAAGTAGTGTTTACAGAGTCTAGGTTTTGAATTTATTTAAAAAAAACACTTTGTGGCAACTAAATTATATATATCTGGCTTCTGAGTTCTGATGGATGTGAAATTTCTGTGGAATTCATCTGAATTCCTTCCTTCCACCTCAGAGAGGTCTCTGGTTTTCTCATGTTGTTTCAGTTAAACTATAACTGGCTTTAATTCAACAGTTGATGATTAAATACTTGTATTTCAAGCACAATCTGTTGTGCCAAATCTCTCTTAACTTCCAGTGCTACGTCTTATGAGGAAATCTGCTGTCCTTGACGACCCCCTTTTGTACTGTCAGCCACCTTGCAAGTTATAAAAATACAGGGTATCTTTATATCTTGAGTGCCTGGACTGTGGGATTCTGGCTAGTTCCGTGTTGTGGAGTATTGTGGGGTCAGAATTTGAACCAATAATAATATTTACTGTATCTTCTTTTTATTTTCACATAGAAAATTTAAAATAACATGACCTGGCTCGGATACTATACTTTTTATCTGTAAGTTCCACATTGCTTTACCATGGCAGTAGATATCATGATCTTCATTTTACAGATGTGGAAACTGAGGCAAAAATAGTGAGGCAATTTGCCTGAGGTAACCCAGAAAATCAGTGGCAAAGCTCGAGTAGAACCCAGGGTTTAGTAATAAGCAATTCAGAATATCCACTTTCAGGCCAGCCCTACCGTCCACACGCAAAATGCTGCTAACTTAATTCCAAGGCCTGTACCTGACAAAATTGCCTTATTATGGCTTTTGAGATGCACAGAGTCAGATTGTTGCTGACTTGAGGTGGGGGCATGCCAGTCCACATGGAGCTGTCTCAGAAGTGACATTTCTTCTCAGAACTCCCCAGCAGGGGGAGTTCAGCCTTCCCACAGCTGAACCTAGCCAGTTCTGCTTCTCAGTCATCCCAGCCCCCAAAATTCAAAAGACCCATGCGGTTTCCAAATAGAAGTAGTTGTTTTCTTACACTTCAGTCTCTGTTAAGAAATGTCATTTTTTATAGTAAGTATATGTTAACGGTGAAAATAGACTACTGATGCCTCGCATAGCCTCTGACATAACAGAGGTGTTTTCAATAGGCTACAGGGGTATAGGTTGTAACCATGTTGGTCTCAGGCCATAGGCAGACAAGCTTCCAGCAAGGTTACAAGATGGGTAAATCCAATATATTTTATTAGACCAACTCAAATAGTTGGAAAAATTACTCTTCGCAAGCTTTCGCATACAAATACCGTTGTAAGAATGAGGAAGTGTCTGGAGTTGGTCTGTGCTCTTCTGGGATAGTCTTCAATAGGCTACTGCATTCACAAAATTACACACACACATCTAAGTACCTACACTTGGATGAGGGAACTGAGCAGGCTGGCATACACCCACAAACACCTGAAAAATGCACCACAGAAGTCAATGGATGTTGCAGGTGAGATCCTTTGTTTGCACCAGCAGGTGTTAATATGCTGAACGCACATGAAGAGTAGCTAGCACTGGTGTTTGAAGGTGACAGGCAGAGCCTCAGAGGGTGGAAGCCTTCTGTACATTTCCGCTATACTGTATTGTTTGCAGCCTGCCAGACATCACAGTTCAGCTGCCTGGGACTTCTCTGGGAACAAAGATATTTTACACAGACTCTGTGGCAGGGCCTCAGGTATCTGGCATTGCTGGAAAACCTTCTATTACAATGTGCAGGCCAAACTTTCTCCTAGTATACTCAGACAAAACTCCCATGATCTAGACTGCCTGTACCAGGGGCTGAACAGGTGGATTCCAGATTCTGGAAGTTGTTAAGATGGCACAGACCTATCTTTGGCAGACAAGGTTTTTTGGGTGAATCTGATAGCTTTTATTAGACCAACCAATATAGTTTGACAAAAAAATTTTAAACACGCTTTCAGGTTCAAAAACCCTTTGTCAGGCCGAGGAAGTTGCAGCAGTTGCTTTTCCTGGATGGAATGAAAAGTAAAGAAGCCAGAAGCTGAGGTGGTATGCAGTCGCTGTTGAGTTTGGTTTCCTTCTTTTTCATGTTGTACATTTTCCATTTCAAATGGCTGAATTCAGTATCTCCCATGTTACAGGGGTGTAGGTTGTAGGTGTGTTGGTCTAACATGGCTATAAACAGACCTATCTTTGCACTCTTCCTTCTCTTGTTCCTGCCCTATGCTCAGGTCAGAGAATCAAACCCATGATTTCATTGTGTCTGAAAGCAGCTCCTTGCCTGCTTGTTAGCAGCTAGCCCATTCTCTCAGCTCAACAAACATTCCCTGCCATGTTGTATTCAATTTTTACCTTTAACATATACCTACTATGAAAAATGCTCAAGTCCTTGTTTTATTCCTCAAGATAAAACTTAAAGAAATCATCAAGCACAGTGGATCCTCTGCCCATCCTAAGCTGCTATCTCTAGAGTCTCCTTCAGAAACCTATCATGCTTCATCTGCTTTGTCAGTCCATTTACAGGGAACACCTGGCTAGTTCTCAGTGAGTCTGACAATTATTTAGGACAGGCTGTCCGCAGGCCTGTTTGCCCTTAAATGACAGGTTGCTCTGATGTAGTGCTACCTGCTAACCAAAACATGCTAATGATTTTGTCAGGCTTAAACATCTCAGGGAGCAGGAAATGAGGCTAGCTTTAAAAATTGGCTTTTGATAGATGGTGCTTTATTGCTGAAACCCCCCATTTTATAAATATTCGTGTTTCTGAATTGCTAAATTCAGTTTTATCTTGTAGTTTTCAAATATAGCCATAAATGGGCTTTCATCATATGGGAGTATGTAAATTGCATCTGTTATTCCTTGATTTCTGTGTATTACTCATTTAAACTGAGAGGAAATCCCATCTCCACTACAGAGACAGTAGCTATTTTTGTGCTTTTCATGTCACAGACAGTGGTGGAGGATACACACAAAGTCATTTCTTAGGAGACTTTCCTTTGTAACTTTCTTGTTTTATTGCTCTCTTAATCAAGTGTTTCTCAAATTGGGTTAAGCAGTGAGTGAGAGGAAAGAATAGGAAAGCAGAAGTGAAAGGGAACTGGAAGAAAAAGGAGAAAGAGATGAAAAAGGAAGACCTATGCTGGAGTATCTCTAGGACTGCTGGAGAGGATACAGTGTGGTTGTAGCACCTTGAAGTTCTACTTTTTTCTTATTCATGACATAGAATCTGAGGTTTAGCAGAAGCATGGAAAAATTGTAGTGGTCCCTCCTCTACGGGGTTCACCAACTCCACCGTTTACTGTGAGTGGTCCTCTCCTCAATGGGTTTTCACTACCCTGTCACCTCTCTGCCATTTATTTTCACCCACCACCCTAAGATGTCATCAGTAAAGTACGGGAAGGCAGATGCCCTCAGCAGTGGGTCAAACAGTCCAAGTTTGTGATGTATACACAGGGCTCCACCTCCCCTATGCCTTGTCCTGTCACACACCCATATAGATTTTGGATCTTAACTCTGAGGATCTTTTCTGACTCGCACCTTCCAGTTCCAGTGTTTGGCTCTTATAGGTCTGGCACTTCTTGCCACTTCCAGGAGTCACCCTGACTCCTGGAAGTGGCAAGAAGTGGGTTCTCAGCTAGCAGGGCCGTCCCTGGGGGTGCAAATTGGGGCAACTGCCCCAGGCCCTGTGCTTTGGGTGGCCCCAAGGAACCGGATGGAGTGGCGTGGCAATTCTGTGCTGCCACCAGTTTCACATCTGGCCGCTAGCCACGCCTCCCCCCCACTGAATCTGCCACCAGCTTCTTTGCATCCAGGGGTGGGCTCCTGCACAGGCTGATTTGTCCTAGGCCTCGCACCCTGCTTGGGTCATCTCTGTCAGCTCTTCTCAGTCCCCTAGTCCCCTAGGGAGTCTGGTTGCAGCAGTGTCCCCTTCAAGCAAGGCTCTCTCTCCCTCTTTCTATTTGCAAGGGTATTCTTCTAAGTTGTATTAAGTGAATCCTGGATCCCTTAATTACCCTGGAGTAGTTCTTTAAGGCCTACAACTCACTCCCCTTAAATGTACCCTGGCAACATAACCCTGACTTATTTCTGTCTTTGAGCAGGCTAGGTTGTACAAAGACATTGATTAATTTACTTCTTAATCAATTTAACATGACTCAGTCACCAACTGTCCCTCTCTTCTCAATTGATTCTTCCCCACTTCAGCCATCAATTAACTTCTTAATTGATCTTATCCCCATTTGTCATCACTTAACTCCAGTTTCTTCATTGATCTTGTCCTTTTATATTTAATTTTGCTCTCAGGACCTGCTCACCTTCCAGGCAACCACAGTTTTCTCTCACAATTCCAGCCACAGAGTTTCTTTCTGTCAGGACAGGGTCGAGTAATGTATCCACCCGGATCCCAGCTTGGCCAGCAGCTGTGGCATCTTCCTTTCTTTTCTCTTCAGCAGGATTTTTCTCCCATTCTCGGCTTCCAGCTCATGCCTCCACGTGAGCATGTGAGGTTTCTGTTTTCCCTCACTCTCGCCTCTCCAGAAAGATGGGTAAGTCTGGCTCTTCCCTTTGAAGAGCACCAGAACTCCCCGGGCCCTATGGGAGCCGGCTCCAGCTATGCCATGCATCCAGCTTAACCCTTTCGGTATCGGACTGCATCTCTCCCACGGCTCTCAGCACATCCGCACTGGCACTCCCCAGTCAGATTTTTGTAGGGGAGATTGCATAACAGGGTCTGGGATCAATGCCTTGTTACACCCTGTCCTGCCCCATAATCATTTTTACCTATCCTACCCTTTCCCTGGTTCAACCTGTGTTGCTGTGTTTCTTTTTTGGATAGGTCTTCAGAAGTTGTCAATGGAACTTCTCCTTCCAGGCTATGGGATAGAAAATCTGCCATGACATTCAGTTTTCCTTGACAGGGTTCTACTGAAAAACAAAAAGGTTGGCGTGCAAACACTCAGATCATTAGACATGTATTACCAGTTTTGATTGATTGCAACAATTTTAAGGGAGTGTGGTCTGAAACCAAAGCAAATTATCTCTCCAGCAGATAATAACAAAACAGTTCTACACTCCACTTGATGGCCAGGTGTTCTCTTTCAGTGGTGGAATAATGAGTCTCTGGTCCTACCAGCTTCCTACTGGCGTAGGCTATCCTCCCTACTCACCTTCTGCGTTAATCAAGTCCCTAAGGCTGGGGCTGAAGCATCTGTTTGCAGAAAAAAGGTATTTGCAAAATTGGGGGTATAAAGCACTGGACTTCTGCAGAGGGCCTCTTTCACCTGCTCTAAGGCTGCAAGGGCTTCAGGTGACCATTGGATAGAGCCTTTCCATTTTCCCTTTGTTGAATTGATTAAAGGAGTTGACATTTCAGAAAACCGAGACATGGACTTCTGGTCATAGTTGGCCAGTCTTGGGAAAGACCTCAACTGTTTTTTAGTTTGTGGGTACTTTGTATGTTTTTGTGGGTAGTTTTTATATCTTAATGGCCTCTACTTTGTCAGACAGAGGTTGGATTTAGCTCTGTCCTACTTGAATTCCTAAATACTTTATCTCCCTCTTTCCCAGGGCATACTTCCCTGGATTGGCCATTAGCCCAGCTGCCTGGATCTCCTTGAGAACATGCTTCAAGGTGCCTCAAATGTTGATTCCAGCTTTCAGAAAAACATATAATATAGCCGATATAGGTTGCTGCATACAACTGACGAGGGGCTAACAGTTGGTCCATTAACTGCTGGAAGGAGGCTGCAGCTCCATGCAGACCAAAAGGCAACCTCCTTATTGGAAAAGGCCCCATGGGGTACCAAAAGTCATTTTTACTTTATCTTCCCTTGCCATCAAAATTTGCCAATATCCCTTTCCGAGATTAAGGGTGAATATGAATTTTGCCTGACATTCCAACATCTCTTTGATATGGGCATGGGAAAGGCATTGAAGACAGAGACTGCATTAACTTTCCTGAAGTCTATGCATAATCTTATGGTCCCATTTGGTTTTGGGACTATCCTGAATAGGCTACACCAGAGGCTCCAGGATTTCTCTATAATCCCTTTGTGAAGCATGTGTTCCAATTCTTCCCTCACAGGACCATACAGATGTCTCAGGAATTGCCTCCATTGGTCCTGCGCTACGCACCTTGGAGGGGACATGATCCTGTGTTCCACTGCTCAGGCTATCCCTGTCTCTTCTGTAAACACATCTCCAAAGTCCCTTACAAGCCCCTGAAGTTGTTTTCCCTGAGCTGGAGTGAGTTGTTCCCCAATCACAAGTTTTACTTCCTTCTCCATGCAGATCATTTCCCAGCTTCTGGGGCCCAACTCTAGGTCTTCCAGGGCAGGGTTCATTAGCCAATCCTCCAGTTACACCCATCTTTTGAGCAGGTTTACATGATATCTCTGTAAGGGCTTTCTCCACCCTGTTTGCTCGATTTCATAATTTACAGGCTTCACCCTGTGGGTGATCTTATAGGGAACCTTGCCACTTAGGTAGTAGCTCATGTTGTCCGCAGGCACCTATACTGGAATCTTCAAAAGGAAACTGGACACACACCTTGTTGCAGTTATTTGACCCTAGCAGTCTTTCCTGCCCAGAGCAGGGGGGCTGGACCCAATGATCTCATGAGGTCTCTTCCACCCTAAACTTTTGTGAAGCATCTGTGAATTTGTCTGGTAAGAGGATTGGGACTCTGTACCCTACTTTAATTCTCTTTCTTTGGTTCACCTGTCTCTTTCTTTGATTCATCTTTTGCCATTCCTGGTTCTTTTCCAGATTGTCAGAGGCCGCTTGCCTCACTCTCTCTAGGTGATCTTTAAGTTCTATAACTTGTCCAGGCCTCCTCATGTTTGCTAGTTCAGACTCCCTCCATCCTTTGCACACTACACCCCTTGGGCTATGACCATATACTAACTCAAAAGGAGAACAGCCTGTTGAAGTTTGTGGGATTTTTTGAATAGCAAACATCAGTGGGGGTAAAAATGAATCCCATTTCTTTGGGTCCCCTTGTATACAGGTCTTGATTATATTCCTTAAGGTGTAGTTAAACTGTTCTACCAGGCGGTTTGGGGGGTGATATACTGAGGTCTTTAACTGTTTAACTTTTAGTGCTTTACACACATTAATAATGCTGATTAATAAATATTAGCCATTAGAGAACTAATGTAATAATCACAGCACAGGGAGGTCCAAGATGTATACACAAAAATGAATGGACTTCTGTTTCTCATGCAATAGCCCATCTCCATATAGCAGTGTGGATATTTGCAGAAAAGCACATTTTTGAGGGTGAAGCATAGATATCCATGTTGGGAAACTTAACTTGCAGAATTTTGTTTCTTTTTGTAAGGGCCTTGTTACACATTACACTGTGACCCACTGTTGATGAGTGTTAGTGCTAGCTGGAGAACAGAAAGGTAAGAATTCCCCATCCCATTCTGGGCTTCTCCCCTAGCCCTGACCCCCATGGTTCCCCAGTTCCCTCCCAACCCCAAAACTCCTGCTTCCTCCCCTCCCCTCCCCCACCACACTTACTTGTAGCTGCCTGTGCCTCAGGGGAGCAGGCAAGGAAGGGGTAATTTTCCTGCCAGGCCACCACCATCAGCACCATGGAACTGTTACTCTTCTCTGGGCTGAGCCTGCCCAGAGACCAGCAGTGGAGGCAGTGCTTGGACAGGCAGTTTAACCCTTCCTTGCTGCACAGGCAGCCATAAATAAGTGGAAGAGGCAGAGCTGTGAGCAGGGATCTCAGGTGCAGAGGAGGGCAGCATGGGGGCAGTGGGCCTTATCTGGGCCAGTGGAGGAGGCAGGGTGTTTACACTAAAGTGTAGCCTATGGTGGCCACACCTTAGTGTAGCACAAGATGGGTAACACAGATCAGAGATAATCCTGCCCTGGAGTGACCTTTTTTTGAGCTAATTAACGAGTACTTAAAACTAGTTTCAGGTGTTAATGTGCAGACAAGCTTGGTGTTAAGCATTGCAGGAGCCACACAAAATTATGCGTAAGGGCCATGTTACCACACGTTAACACAGAGGTGGGCGAAATACAGTTTGTGGGCTGGATCTTGCCCATGACACAATTTCATCCAGCCCGCAGATGCCCACCACCTAATTGTACCCCACCCAGCCCTTCTGCCCAAGAAGGTGGAGCAAGGCACCCACATATAGACACACCCTCCCAACATACCCTATTACACCTCATCCTACCCTTGTGTGTGGAAGGGCCTGACCCAGCCATGCAGCTTTCAGGCAGGGCTCAGCTTCCCTAGCATCCCACTTGCTCCAGACACCAGGTAGGAAAGTGGCAGGGGTGGGGGCAGGGGAAGGAGGAGAGCTGAAGCTGGGTAGGAGCACAAAGCATGGGGCTGGGGCTGGCAGCAGTGCAGAGCCTGTGCCAAGGCAGGCAGCAGGAGCTTGGAGCTTGGGTGGGTAGGATGTGAGAGAGGGTGTGAGGTTTGGGGACCCCCTCCACATTCCCCTCCACGGTGCACAGCTCTTGCCAGCAGCAACAGCAGCAGCAGGCAGAGGTGCTTCGGGTGCTCATGCCCAGCATAGGCGCTGCTGCCAGCAGTGCATGGCTCAGATCAGCACTGAACTTGGTAGCAAGGAGCACAGCTAGGCTGGCTCACCTCTATTGCATGGGGTTCTGCATGGTGCACTTGCAGCTTGCACACCACTAGGAGAAGCCACACATGATAGAGCCAGCTGCCTTTGCCACTACCTTCCATGCAGGCCCTGGGACTCCACCTTGAACCAGGGGCCAGGACTCCCCTCCACTTCCACTGAAATCTTAGGCCCTGTGTGGCAAGGAGGAGTGAAGGCAGCTGGCTCTATCTTGCTAGGCTTCCTCTGGTGGCACTTGAGTGTGGGATCTGCATGTGCACCCCGGGGAGCCCCATGTGATAGAGCCTGGCTGTGCTCCTCGGCCTCATGTGCAGTGCTGGCTGGAGCTGTGTGGTCCTGGGAGCAGCACCTGCGCTGGGCAGGAGAGCCCCAAGTGCCACTGCCTGCTGCTGCTGCTGCTGCCGCTGCTGGCAGGAGCTGTGCGCCATGAGGAGGAGTGTGTGGGGGGTTCTCACCCCCCACACTCCCTCACCCCACACAAACCCCACACACCCACACCCTGCCTCCACAACCCCCCCACTTATACATCCCCCAACATACCCTATTGCCTCCCCACATCCCACCATACACCACCCTACCCCAGCCACACCCACACCCCGCCACAATATACAAGAGTAAGACTTTATTTCTGAGTTACTATGCAATCATCTCTATATACACTATGCAAACACAGATTATGACAAAATATTTTTTTAAATAAAATTAAAATATGTTTAGTAGGTGTTTGACTTTCAGTATATGATTTGGTTTTCTTCTGGTTGCAGGAGGGCAAACCTTCCCTCCCAAAAGAAGTATTTCTGGGAGGCAAGGGGAGGGACTTCCAGTGGTAAAGGTCAGGGGTTAGGGGCAGAACTTTCTGTCTCAAGATGGTGACAAGGGAGTGGAACACCTGTGAAGGGGTGGGGCTTTCCTTGCAGTCCTTGACAGCTCACCAAAACTTATTAAGTAGCCCTCCAGCTGAAATAATTGCCTGCCCCTGCTTTAACACCTGAAACTGTTTTAAGTACTCATTATGCAGCTCAAAGTTTCACTGTTCCAGGGCAGGATTATCTCTGATCCATGCTACCCTTGATTCTGTTACAGTAAGGTGGAGCCACTCTAGGCTACACCTTAGGGCCTTATTACACATTAATTTTAGGCAGCTTCTGACACTCTTAACCCTTGGATTGTCTGTACATTAACACCTGAAAGTAGTTTTAAGCACACTTGAGACAGCTTAAAGTTACGCCACTCCAGGGCAGGTTTATCTTCAATCCCTGGTATCCAGCTTGTGTTCCATTAATGCGTGGCCACTCCCCAGAGGTGAGTGGCCCAAGCTGCAGTCTTCTAACATCCCAGGATGCAGTTTCCCTTCCTCCACCATCCTGTGCTGTGTGGACAGATTTTCTACCACCCCAAACTCTACTGCCCAGGGGGCTGTTCTGACATCTGATTGGAAATGGGCAAACATAGTGCCCATATTTAAGAAAAGGAAAAAGGCTATCCAGGGAACTACAGAACAGTCAGCCTTATGTCAGCCTCTGGAAAAATCATGGAGCAGATCCTCAAGGAATCCATTTCAAAGCACGTGGAGGAGAACAAGGTGATTAGGAACAGTCAGCATCCATTCACGAAGGGCAAGTCAAGCGTGACCAACCTGATTGTCTTCTATGATGAGATGACTGGTTCTGTGGATGTGGGGAGAACAGTAGATGTGGTACACCTTGATTTTAGCAAGGCTTTTGATATGGTCTCCCACAACATTCTTGCAGGCAAGCTAAGGATGTATGCACTGGATGAATGGATTGCAAGATGGATAGAAAACTGGCTGGAGGATTGGGCTTAGAGGGTAGTAATCAATGGCTTGATGTCTAGCTGGCAGCTGGTATCAAGTGGAGTGCCCCAAGAGTGGTCCTGGGGTTAGTTCTGTTCAATATCTTCATCTATGACCTGTAACATAGCATAGAGTGCACCCTCAACAAGTTTGCAGATGACACCAAGCTAGGGAGAGTAGTAGATATGTTGGAGGGTAGGGCTAGGATTCAGACTGACCTAGACAAATTGAAGAATTGGGCCAAAAGAAATCTCAAGAAATTCAACAATGACAAGTGCAAAGTTCTTCACTTAGGATGGAACAATCCCGTGTATGGTAAAGGCTGGGGGCTGAGCAGCTGGACAGCAGCTCTGCAGAAAAGGACTGGGGGGAGGTTACAAAGGATAATAAGCTGAATATTAGCCAGCAGTGAGCTCTTGTTGTCAAGAAGGCTAATGGCATACTGGGCTGCATAGGTAGGTATGTTGCCAGTTGGTCAAGGGAAGTGATAATTCCCCTCTATTTGGTACTGGTGAGGCCATATCTGGAGTACTATGTTCAGTTTTGGGTCCCCACTACAGGAAGGATGTGGACAAACTGGAAAGAGTTCAGCAGAGGGCAACAAAAATAGTTCAGGGGCTGGGGCACATGATTTCTGAGGAAAGGATGAGGGAACTGGGTTTATTCAGTCTAGAGAAGAGAAGACTTAGAGGAGATTTAATAGAAGCCTTTGACTAACTGAAGCGGGGTTTGAAAGAGGATAGATCTAGATTGTACTCAGTGGTGGCAGATGACTGAACAAGGAGCAATGGTCTCAAGTTACAGCAAGATAAATTTGGGTTAAATATTAGGAAGAATTTTCTCATTAGGAGGGTAATAAAACATTGGAACAGGGTACCCAGACAGGTTTTGCACTCTCCATCCTTGGTGGTTTTTAAGACCTGGCTAGACAGATTTTTGGCTGGGATGATCTAGTTGGGGATGGTCCTTCTTTGAGCAGGAAGTTGAACTAGATGACCTCTGCCCCCACGCCCCACTTGCTTACTTGTGCCTGCCTGTGCTGTCTGTCTTCAGGGAGCGGGCCGGGAAGGGTTAACCTGCCTGACCAGCCAGAGCCACCGCTGATGCTCTCTGGGCAGGCTGAGCTCTGGCAGTAGCAGTCAGCCTTCCCCTGGGACAGACAGGGGTGGGGTAGGGGGCAGCAGCAGTGGCAGACCAGCAGGCAGGAAGGAGGGATCCATGGCCCCCCGACACCGGCCTGGTGGGAGAACCAGCTGGTCCCTTCAGAGTTCTTATTGCGCTACACAGGAATGGGCAAAATGCAGTCCGGGGGCCGGATGTGGCCTGCCAGGCCATTCCATCCGGCCCACGGGGCCCCTAAAAAATTTAGAAAATTAATATTAATCTGCGCTGGGCTGCCTGTCATGTGGCCCTTGATGCCTTGCTGACACTCAGTAAGCAGCCCTCTGCTCAAAATAATTGCCCGCCCCCTGTGCTATGAGAAGGGACACACAAATGCAAGCATTGGCACTGGCCGCCAGGTGCCGGAGACCCACAATATGTCACTGAACAGTGGAGAATGCCAAGGGGCAGGGGGAAGCTGCAGAGGTGCAGGGGGGAACTTGGGCAGCCCCAAGGGGGAGAGGGCAAGCCTGGAATGGAAATGGCAGAGGGAGGATTTTTACCTTTCAGTCCTCCAGGCCTCTGCTGGCCTGAAGTGCAACTGCTTCAAAATCAAGATGGCAGTAACACCCATCAACATTTGTGCAGGTCACAGTGTAAGGTGTAACAAGGCCCTTAAAGCCCTAAGATGTTGTGTTGTAGCATAAAGGCAGTCTTAGGATGTCGTTTGTTCCTAATATTAATGCTAATTAATATCCAAATCCTGTAGATTTTACATTGAGTTGACAGGAGTTTAACTGAGAAATGACTGTTAAATAAGGACTGTAGCATTTGACTCAACAGAATAGATTTTTGAGGATCAGAAGAAGCCTCCTTACATACAGAATTGTACTGCAGCATATTGCATAAAATCTAGCTCATGTATGATGAGGCATATATACTATTGCAATTGGTTAGGAGGCTCTGTGACCCAGTGGGCCTGTCTACATAAGATGCGACTGCTCAGTAGCTGAGTAATACTGTGCAGTAGTGCATCACAGCACAGACAGTGCTAAAACCCTACTGTGCAGTATTATTAGGATACCACGCAGTAGCATCACTTAAAAGACACTTCCCAGTGCTAATGTACAGTAACTCTGGTTACTGCAGATTTATTTAGTACTTGCTTAAACAAGTACTAAATAAGTGCTCAGTAACCACTGCACAGTAACATCTCATGCAGATGCACCCAGTATTTTGAAACAACTATGAAGGGTTTCAAAAGAGGAGTATCAGCAGGACTATTAGCAATGCTAATTCAAGCCCTTTAGTAAACATTTTTGGGTAATCTTTTAATGGTAAGGTGGTTTGGGAAATTTGACTTGAAGCCATTCATTTGAGTTAACAATTTAATACTGTAATTATATAGACTAATAGTGACTTCCCTCTTTTCCTCATTACTGCCCTTTTCTCTGAGAATGTTCTCTCTGAAAGCAATTTTTGAGAGAAGCAGGAAATGGTGCTGTATAACTTGCTGCTTTATATAAATCTGTACCACTGCTTAAACTCAAGTGAGGTTACAGATGTTCTTTTAGGTTTGCCCTGCAGTTTTATAAACTCCATTAGCTCTTGACATTTACCTTGATGAGCTGTACCTTATGAGTACCTAGCTATGTAGCCTCAACCCATCCGGGATTTAATTAAGAGGCTTTCTTACCAGATGCATTCACACTTCAAATGTTTCTCTCCAGAAGGACACAAAACCAGCAGGGCTTCCCTATCACAGGGCATTAACTGATGCGATGCTCTCGTTTTCAATATGTCTGACTTCTTGCCTTCAACCCTCCCATGCTGAGTTCTTGTGTTCCTTTTTTCCCCAGGGTCATGTCCTACATAGAGCTCCCACTGTGGCTTTGCTCTGCTGGGTCAACAGAAACACGAGACGAGAGTTTTCACTCTTTATTATTACTTGGCTAAACTTGAAAAAAAATAAGATCCCTATCAATTTCATCCTTAGGCTTCATCTTAGCAGAGATATGGTAGAATGTAAAGACTGCCCTGCTCCAAGTCTTTAGATTTCCTGTACCTTTAAGAAAGGGTAGCAAGGATGGCATCTGACAGGCTCTGCAGCTTTCACAGATTGTAGCGGTTTTCTTCTGAATAGCAAAACGTGTTCCAAAGAACAGCTTGACAAAAGCTTCTTATATTTCAGCAATGGCAGCATTGGAAATATTTCATGCATATATAAGATCAAGCATCTACATAGACAATTGCTGTTTTCTGCAACTTTTGTAAGTTTCAGTAAAACTTATTAAGTACTGTTTCTCTTTCTTTTTTGAAAAAGAAAAAGCCTGCATTTTTTGCCATTTCCCAAGAGGCTTTTTATCTGTTTAAACCAACTAGGGATTTTTCACATATTGACATAAGCATTCATTTGCTAATTTGCTGGACATTAAACTGCGCGGAGCCTCCCCCGGGGTCCTTGAATGAGACTGAAATACTTGGGTACTTAGTGCTGCTCAGACTCCGCATCATTCCTAGCGCACATATGGTTATTCCTCCTCTATCTCCCAGATAAAAGTCACTGTTTGATCGCCTTAAGGAAAAGAATGAGTTAAATGGACCAATATTCGAGCCTTGGCTCTAAAACTGGGCCTTTTGAGAAAGTCCTCAGCACCTGCAGCGGCTAGGTCATTTGCACATACATAAATAAATAAATTAACAATGAATAAATAATTTAATCCTGCCACACAATGCCACCTTGCAGATTTGATCCTTTGCTCCCAGTGAATTTGTCCATTCCTAATTCTTTTTGATAAAGTCCTCAGATACTTGCTGACTGTCAGGCTAATTTTCTTATTGTTTTCGCTTGATTAGTTCTGTATGACCTAAGGTCGCCCTTAAAATCCACAACTCTCGTGAAGACTCCGAAAGGCCTTCTTTTTTTTCAAAGGGATGGAAAGTGCCTGCCATTTCTCCGGACAAAAGCCTGGAAGGTTTTCAGTTATTAGCCTCCTGAAGCAGCCCTTTCGCTCATCCAAGCGCAAAAAAAACTCATTAGGGGGCACCTTTCTTTCTGGCTTCTTTATCTGATGCATGTAGGGCTTACGTATATCAAGATTTTCAGGTCTTGGATGAATTTGGACAGTCTCCCCTTTAACCCTGCTGGACTGTGCTGTGTCCACCCCACAGGGTTACCTAGAGCTTTGTGTTCTGCCCCACCTGGAGGGTCTTGATGTTTTTAAGAGCTTTTACCAAGGCTGCTGTGGGATAAGTGACACACACTTTAGAAAAATCAATGCAAAATGAAGATGCATAAATGCACTCTGAAATGGTTACACAGCACATTTAGGAAGTCAGGCAGGGTTGGCTACCATGGCTGGAGATTGTGCCTGAATATTCTATGTTTTATACCTTGGGGTCATTTTTAAGGCTTTTTTGGTTTGAGTTTTAGTCATGTGCTGAAGTCATGACTAAACCTTGGCCTGTCCCTTTGAAAAGTGCACTTTGTTTGGGCTAGATTGTGCCCTACCCTACTTACCCATCCCTTTGCAGGGCCAAGTCTTGATACAGCCTTGTACTTAGCTAACAGAGGTGTAGTGGCAGAGCATTTCAGGTGCTTCCCTACTTCTCTAGAGGCAGGAGTTTGGGTTTTGCCTCTAGAACTGTACCGTGGGTAGTGTATCAAACAGAAGCCACTCCATTCAGGCGTTGTTGCTGTACCTTCCCCAAAGCACATCCTGTTTCTCACAGAACAGGAACAGTAATCTCCCTTGTACTCCCTTGGCCTTGCAGAGGGTGTAAATCAGGCAGCATTTGGCCAGCTGTGTATCCAGGAAAACAGTGCAGCCACATGTATAGCAATGCCACGCTTGTGTTTACTCGCTTTGAAGAAAAAGTAGCAGGGAACCATATAAGCAGCTGGTATTTAGTAAAATATGCATGCTAGTTACTGTTTCTATCCCATGTGGGACACTTCTGGGTTTTATGTATTCAGCAGCACTGAGCTTTCAGAATAACTCTTCTACTTAAGAAACCAGTGAGTGAGAGGGGGACAGGCAGGGTAACATTGATGTTGTTGTTTCTTTCAGGAAAGGATTGCCCAGTCTCTTTGATGAGAGATCAGTAATGAATTCTGTGTCTGAGATAAATGAAGACAAAGATCTGCAGAATCAGAAAGAAAATATTCATGACCAGAAAGAGAAACACAGCTGTAAAAGAACTCCTAGATAGGTACAATGACACCGCATACCGTATTTTTCGGACCATAAGACGCACCTGACCATAAGACGCACCCAGTTTTTAGAGCAGTAATTTGACTCATACCTCTTGGTATTACTATTAAAGGGCACCAACCAACCTGACAGGCAAGGCTTTGCATGGCAGGAGAGACTATGTGTGTCTCTCCTGCCATGACGGGCTCCTTGCCTGCCTGTCAGGGCACTGTGCTGCATCACATAGTCCCGGCCGGGACGTTAC
>NW_017728913.1:35282892-35299478 GCF_001723895.1 Crocodylus porosus | reverse complement strand
CATGTGACCTGACTGACTGACTGACATTGAGACTCCAGGAGGTGGGACTTCCCCCACACACAGAGCAATCCACAGCATGGGAACGGCAGCGGACAGCGGACAGTAAGCGGGCGCATGGGACCGCAAACAAATGTTCTGGGGTACCACACCTTCGGACCATAAGACGCACCCTCGTTTTCCCTCCACTTTTGGGGGGAAAAAAGTGCGTCTTATGGTCCGAAAAATACGGTACATTTGTTCTGGAGAACATCTTTTAATTAACTGATGCTTATCCTGACCGATACTGTCTGGATCAGGATTCTGCCATGGTCTTTGTTCCAGGCAGAGGAGGTGCCTGAAAACAGCTTGTGCTGGTGACTGCAGGTTCAGGAATACATGTTAGTACCCTGATGAGGATTGCAAAATTCAATATTTTGTCCATAATTTAATAGTTTCATTGCTGACTGCGCAAGGTTGACATCTTGCTTCCAACCTACTTTAGTGGTAGAGATCATGGCCATGTCCACACAAGTGTGGACATTAGTTTCCCCACGGACAAGTAGCGTGGCAGCTTGTCCCCCAGGAAAAGCCCATGCCACGCTCCCTCTGGTGTGTGGCAGGTTACCCCAGATGGGGTAGGGGAGGCTGGGCCCAGCAACTGTTCTGGCCAGAGTAGCCTTACCAGGGGCCCTGGCCTCCTGAGGCTACAGCCACAGTGCCCCTGCAGCTGGGAGCATGGCTCCAGCAAGCCAGGCTCTGGCTTTGGGCTGTGCATGCTGTCACCATGTGCTCTGCCCCACTTTTTTTGGTGTGGGTTTTTTTGACCTCAGGATCTCCTGGGCTCAACCCTCATCCCCCACACGCTGCAAGGTAGCAGCGTGGGAAATGCCTGCATGTTCAGTGTGCATCTGTGGTGCCACATACCGCATGCCCACGCTTTTCTGGATGCAGCCCATTCGTCTCCAAATAGAACAAAATCTGTTCTCAATTGCAGATGTATAAGTCCTGCAGTAATTTCTCTGAAACTTGTAGTATTATACCTGGACTGACAGCTATGTGAATGAGAGTATAACATAGATTCTTGTCTTATTTTGCCGTTGAAGCATCATATAAGCCTATAGTACTGCATACATAATAATGAAAGCAGAAGCTCTACATGCCCTCTACATGCATTTCCATGACATGTGTTATGTCTATGGGACAAAAAACAGGAATTGCAATCTACATTTTATCAGAGAGTCTCTGATCAAGTCACAACTGCTAACCCTCTCAAAACCTCAGCCTACAAATATTTATGCATATTCATGATTTCATAAATATAAACTCAGACTCATAGAACTAAGTCTATGTGTAAGTGCTTAAAGGATCAGGGCCAGAGTGTTTTATCCTTGTACCTGGCACTCTGTGTGGCGTCTCATAGCCATCTTAAAAATAGTGACAAATTACACCTCCAATGGAACCGCTGCATAAATAAAATGACATAAACTCTAATGTAAGTGTTTGCTAGATTAGGCCATATGTAATTTTAATTTGCTAGAATGAATGTGAAGGGGTGAGAGAAAGATCAGACCTGTGATAGAAATCTGCAGAAATAATTTACCTAGATTTCTCCCTGGGTTATGATGAAGTACTGCACAAGGAATTAGAAACATAACTGACCATTGCTAAAGTAACAAGTTGATAGGAAAGTAGAATGCAGAGTTCACCTTGAACAAAATTTCCTCTGCAGTGGCAGCTTGATCTAACTGTGAAACAACTGGAGTGGGCATTTGTATAATTCAAGGTTGTCCAGCTTCTGAGTGGCTGAGGGTGGCAAGACCCCCAGCCACATGCCATGTGGGTCACATACTCCTGAGCTCCATGCTGTGCAGGCTGCACACTGTGCCATGTAAGCCCTCCTGTTTGTACTGCATAGGTCCCCACAGCACCATGTGAGCCCCACCCCCGGTGTACCTCATGGGCCCCCAGTGTTTCATATGAGCTCCTGCTGCACAATATGGACCCCCACCACACTGACTTGTCATGCCACAGAGGCATCCTGCATGCATGGACATGCTGCGCCCCGTGGCTTCTCCCTCCTGTTCCTGCTGCACAGTGGGCACTCCCATGCCACCACACCAGCATGGATGCGACATGGGGTCCATGGGTCCCTCCAAGTCCTCTGGCCATGGTTCCTTCAGTCCCACAGGCTGCACTGCTCCAACCTGCCTCCTGGAGTGGGGACAGACAGCAGAACCCAGAGGAGTCAACGGGAGCAGGGGGGAATCCAGTGGTAACAGCAAGAAAGTAAAAAGGGGAACAGTGACTGGACCAGGAGTCCAGGGGTAACAATTTAATTCCTCAGAATCTTGATGTAGCCTGTGGGCCACTAGTTGGGCAGCCTTGGTTTAGATGTTAAAATATTTGCTGGCTGATTAGCTGTAAAAATTATGCAATTTGTCTTTGTTGGCTTAGTTGAAAAGTCCTGAAGCTGCATTTTGTCTAATAACATAGTTCTTACAGATTCTGGGTTTGTGCTGCAGTGAAATCACATTCTTATGAGACAGCTGCCAGATAGCTCCTTGTTTGAAAGATGTAGATAGGGAGAAAAGTGTGTCAGGGCATGTATAAATAAGTTCTATATACATTTTCATATGTATCTTCTATTTCCCCACAAGTTGTTCAAGATTATTAAGAACTTATGAAACAAATGCTCTCAAGCAGTAGAAAAAGAGTTTGAAGACTTAGATGAAATGAACTCTTGGTCCCTCACTCAGGAGACTGTGTACCTTCTCTTGAAGTGGTAAGGAGATTTGCTGGAGACTTCTTTCAAAATACAGGGCCAGATCCTCTGCAGGTGGTGATTTTCATGGAGCTGTATTCCTTTCCATTAGCCGAGGAGCTGGCTCAGAGGGATTTTTCCACCAAAGAATCAGTTATTTGTCATTGTATCCTTCTACTATTTTTTTGATGTAGACCTGAAGTCTTTACTCAGTAAAACTCCTGAATACATTGTGACCTCATTTGTAGTTTGTTGAGTGAGACTGTCAATATGTGGCTAGTAAATACAATAACTTTCTACTTTTCCTCAAAATATGTATTGTTGTTGTTGCTGCTGCTGTTAATCTCATTACATTTTTCTCTTTCAATAGTTTGAAGAAAGGTTTGACATCCAACCTGAAATAACTTGAGGTGAAAGCCGCAGGCTGTGGGAAACTTTAATTACAAATCAGGATAACACCCTTGACTACCTGGAGTTCGTCAGACACTTTGGCTACTCCCCCAGCTCTGCATGCTTTCCCAATGCCAAGATTAGTCCGCCCACAAAAGGAGACAGTAACCTCAGGCTGCCTTCTAAAAATCTCAGCTGCGATACTGACATATTGGTGGACAGGGTGCGAGCAAAAGTAAGCTATTCCAGCTTAAAGAAATTACGCAGAGAGGCTTTACTTCCAATATTGTATGTGTAGTTACATTCCTAACACTAGAAAAGATTGCTAAGTAGTGAGTTAATTTCCAAAATAGGTACCTGGGTCCCAAACAGAGATCTGCAAGCTTTTTTTCTTTAAAATACATGATGTGTATTTTGTTATGTGTATTAAGAAAAAAGATACAATCAGCACTGTGGAATAGCCTCCTAACACAGAGTGTCCAATGGTGGGCACTGCGCCGCACGTGGCCCATGAGGGGTTAAGGTGCAGCCCCCGGGTTCCCCCTGTGCCATGACTCCTCTAGGTTCCCCCTCCCTTCTCCAGCTGCCACTTCCTGCCTCTGCCCCCGGGGTGGGGCAGTGTGGCACACTGCAAAGAGCTGAGGATGATTCCAGTGCCACATGCGGTGGGGTAGATTGTAACAGTATAGAGAGATCGTGACCACATGGTATAGCAGTGGGGAGGCGCCTGTGTGGGTGTCCAGTGCAGTGGAGTGAGGGATTGTCCACATGACCTGCAGGTCTGTGGCCTGTGCCTCACCTGGCATGGCCTGAGTGGCATGAATCCCCTGCTGGTACAGCCCCCCAGGTGGTTAGAAGCTGCCAGCCTTGACCTAGCAAAATGAGGCTGAATTTAAAGGAGAGAGCAGTACAGAAGATTTCTTTTTCTTTCCTAATCAAAGGGAACTAATGTGATAGGGAAGTGGGAAGCAAATCATTGTCTCTCTATGCACAGTATCTCTTTGAAATGGGCTGTCAGGTTCCAGGTCTCTGTATGGAAATACAGTGCTGTTATGCTGACTCAAGATGGTAACCAAAGTATGAACCAAATAAATATGTAAAGACACATTTTCAAATTAATTTTTAAAATTTAAAATATTTACATTATTTTTTTCAAGAAAAAGGCAAAAACATATGTGTATGCAAGAACAGAACTTGGCTACATCATTCCTTTTAAATATTTGCTTAGGCATGTAGCTGTGCTAAGGGCCTTGTTACACATTCATTTTGGGCAGCTCCTGAAATTTTTAACCCCTGGATTATCTGCACATTAACATCTTTAATTGAATTAAAGCATTTGTTATACTGATGAAAGTTATGCCACTCCAGGCCAGGATTATCTCTTGATCTGCATAACCCAGCTCCTATTCTATTAAATCCTCACAGATGCGCCACTCATGTTGAAGGTATGACTGCAACCTAGCACTAAGTTGATTACCATTTTTATGGCTCACAAAGTAACCTGTAACAAAGTCCTAAGTGTAGAAACTGTATTAGAACAGATCTTCTCATTTATGCCACTGTGATGGGTGGGGCTATTTTGAATATACAAGACTTGTCACCAGGTACAGAAAATCTTAACTGGTGACTCCACAACCTACTGCCTTTAGAACCAGTAAGCCTGCCAGAGGAAAAGAGCAGGAAATGCTGACTTCTGTGGGCACGTCTACACATTTATTAATGCACCATCATCAGTGCTACTGTGCATTAGTGCAGATGAATGCTTTTTAGGTGAAGCTTAATGCCTTTTAAACTAATCTGTGCATTAGTGCATTAGCCCAGTTTTGTCTGATGTGCTAATGTACAGTAGAATTAGTCCAATGGCCATTAAGTGTGTTGTGTAGATGTGCCCTACAAATTGCATGAGGATGCGGCTGAGTAATGCTAGTCAGAGGACTGGGAATAGGTTCTGAACACAGCGAGATTTCAAATGTTTGCTTCTCTAGGTGGAGTATTTATGGGATGATCTCAAAAAGGAATTTGAAGAGCTGGACCCCCAGCATACAGGCTTTGTCACCAAAGAAGAATTTAAGGATATTTTGACTGAGCTGTGTGTGCACCTGAATGAATATGAATGTGAATGCTGGGAAAGAAATTTGAAAGCATGGGGATGGTTGATGAGTTAAAACTGGGGAAAGGTCAGAATGAGCTGGTCTGTAATAATCTGTCCTTGATCAAAATGGATCTATAACAAATGGTCTATAATACTGGACAGTATTAGCTGTGTTAAATGTTGTAGGTGGCCCTATGGATTAATGCACCCCTTAAGACAGAAAATTCTTGCTTAGGTCCCTTGAATTCCTTGTTCTAGTTCCAACTGGGTGTTTCTTCCAAACTGCAAAAACTAAGAGTCATAATTTCAAGGAATGTACAGTGTCTGCTGAAAAGCCATTCAGAGGTAGATTGGTTTAGCAACACAGGTGTTGGCTGCACTGGTAGGGTTCTTTTAATAAATTTGTCCAGCTCCTGCATTACCTGTATAATGGCTAAGTTCTAGCCAGTGTTCTTAGTGCATCACTACTAAGCAGCAACCTGCATCTAAAACATAATATTTTTTAAAAAGCAATATTGTTATTTCATCATGAAGCCTTTTGTGGCCTGTGTATCAAAGTCTGCTTTTTCTTCAAAAATATTCCTTTTAGAGGAAAGAGAAGGAACCTCCAACAAGGTTTGCTGTAATTTAAAATCAGAGCAGACAGAACGCTTGGCATAAATAAAATAAATCCCAAGAATCTGAATATCTAAGCCATGTTTTGCACTCCACCGTGCACGACAAAATTCTCCTTTGGATTAGTCCAATAATTCTAACTCCCTATCTATAAAGTGTCATTTCTCCTCTCACTGCAGTTTCAGGGTTAATACTCGATTCAGTTATTCTCAACCAGGATGTCTTGAGATCCTTTTAAGAGTGATGCAGGGTGCTGCACAATACTAGCACTGTTAGCTGTGCAAATACTATAATTCATAAAATAAACCCAATGATTTCAAGTAGGAATCCATATTATCAAAAATATTGTGACTTGTTCTGGTTTTCCTGAGTTCTTTACAATAGAAGAATTGCTCTATTATTTTTTCTGTAGTTAAAAAATGAGTGAAAGCTAAGTACTGGCATTTTCCAAGGGGTGTCTTGAGTCTAACAAGGTTGAGAATCACCAGACTAGAGGAAGCTCAAAGTTTTTGTGGGTATAGTTGTATAGATGTGTCCATAGAGGCAAATTCTGCTATTATAGGTATAATTTATATCAGCAGAAGAGTGTTTTGGCCTGTATAATTTATGCTAGATCCCTGAGCAAAATAAACTACACCTGCAAGAGTCCCTTGATACCAATAGATCTACATCAACACTGAGGCTTTTGCTAGTATTGAACCATAAAAACCCCGCTCATCTATTTAACACTTCTATCCCAGTAAAAGTGTTTAGTATTTAGATCTAATCTGCTACTATTTCAGTCTCTGATTACAGACTCACAAGACATATTGGTTACATTCTCATTTTTATTGCTAACTAAACATTTTTATTCTTAACTAAAATAATCTTACATTTTAGAAATACAAAAAAATTATTAAAAAATATGCCAGATAAAACAATGCCCATGGAATTATCATCAAATTATGTGTCAGATTTTCCACTCTTACATTGTTATATACAGGTACAACTTTATGCCCGACTTTTGTGCTAAAAATTACTTCTTAAGGTTTCCTTAGAATCATAGAAAATTAGAGTTGGAAGGAGGTCATCTAGTCCAACCCCCTGCTCAAAGCAGGACCATCTCCAACTATATCAACCTATCCCCAAACTATATCAAACCCTTGTTGTTGGGTTTTGCCCTGAATATAAGCAGTGACTTATTATATTATTATGAGCCAACAAGTGAATACTGTTATGGGACAGATATTGATTGACCATGTGTACAGTTGGTTAAAGATTGAAATTTAGAATTTCCCATTAAATGAAAAAAAAAGTTGTTCATTTTATAATGAAAATAGGTGTTTTGACATGCTCATGGAAGGGAAATTATATATATATTTTATTTAAAAATTATTAAACAAAATTGACACCTTCTGTGTTCCCAGCACACTCAACCCAGAGGCTCTCTGAAAAACTGAAAGAGAGCTAGGAACTGATGGGACCTGAGAATGACTGATTGCTAAACCATGAGTTTCAGAGGGTGGGAGCCAGGGTTCCTAAAGACTTCTGACTGCAGCAGTGAGTCTGGAAACCCACGGGTTCATAGCTTTAAAAAAATCTGCATGGCAGAATCACCCTGAAACGGGGACTCTGGCAGAGCCATGGACCTTGGAAGACTGGGTTTCCCAGCAGCCTGCCAAGTGACCTTCTAGGGAACCCTGTAGGTTTCTGAGAGAAACCAACCTGTGGTCTACTGGAAATTCATAAAACTGGAACATTTCTGCAGTACATGTTGGTTTTAGTGATGAGCATTTTACAGTGAAGAATGTTCAGTTGAAAAATGTCCAGCCAGCTCTAGCTGAACGTGTGTTGAGGGTGATGGAAAATTTGGAACATATTGTTTAAACTGAGAAGAGCAATTAAATAAGCTCCTATCATTTAGGAGCTTATGTAATAATTCTTAAACTGAGCTGTTTTTGTTTTCCTTTTTGATTTATTTAAGTGTTTCATACTTGGAGTTTCTGAAGCCCTTTGCTTTACGGAGACAAAGGTGGAAGAATAGGAATAACATGGCTACTGTTATGCAGGCATCTAAGGACGAGATAGACTAATCCCAGATGGGAATGTAGACATCAGAGCTGGGCAGTTTGACAAGCAGACTGCGAGAAAAAGTGGGTGGCTCTCATATGCTGTGTGGCTAGTTGAATTACTGTAAATTGTGTTTCCTAGAGAGAAATAGTGTGAATTCTTCTCAATAATGAATTGCTTATATATTAGATCTAAAAGTGCATAATCATCTGTACTACAACCTAAGGCTAATGTACCTACCAACTGAAAGCCAGACATTAAAACGCACTCAGCCAACCATCAACAGTCCCTGTACTGGGACTGTACTTTTTATGTCTGCAGATTGTATGACTATACCAAGGGTGGGTTCCTTGTTCTCCACAGGCAACAGACTTATGAGATGATGGGGAAAGTCTTTTTTGTCTGAGTCTGTATGATGAAAGAGAAACTTACCTTGTCTTGGTGTTGGCTTTCTAGTTTCCCATGGACTTTGTTAGTCCCTTAGAAATATCTAAGATAGTTAAGATAGATAGTTTAGTAGGCAAACATAGGTTACCTGCACCTATACATACATAATATTTTACTTGTAGGCAGACCTTTCAAATTTGAGGATGTACCACTATTATTCATTCCTAAGTATATTTTCCTTTGACATGATCGTACACAACACCTTACTGGAACTTGCACTTGTCTAGAATGAAATGACGCTGCCAAAGAAAAAGAAAAGAAAAAAGCATAGTGATAAGCGCAGGAGGAGGAAGTGCCAGTGACAACATGTCCAGTGAAGGTTCCAAACTATTCAGAAAGTGTTCCAAGCCACTCCTTAGCAGCACAAGTAGGAGAAGCTCTCCTTGACAATGGCTTTCCATTGTGCTTTTGTGAGAACCAATTATAGCTTAGTTCAGAGCTCAAAATCCTTACACTTGAGTGCCTAAAGTTATATTTCTAAGTCTTTATTTAGGTACCTGAACAGCTGATTTAAATTTTCAAATCTGTTGGAAGTTCAGCGAATCTCTTTGGCTTTAATGGGATAAGTGGACACCCCAAAATTTTGAAAAGGAGACCATTTATTTAGATCCCTAACTATTGATATGGGAGACTAAACTCCAGACCACTATTTTTTAAAATCTTTGTTTTAATGTTGTTAAAGCATGTTGAACTCCTTGGTTGAAAGAAGCTATCAAAGAGCAAATTATTATTACAGCTTATGATGTAATACATTATGAGCTAGTGACGAACCTTGCTGGTGTGCTTCCCCATTGTGAATATGCAGTTATATGCAGGAAAACAGACTGCAGCATAACCTCACAGTTTCATAGTTCAGATGAAACCCCAAAAAGGTCATTGTGCGCTCATGTAGTTTGTTTACTATTTCTCTGCAGTAATTCAAATTCCTGATCATTTGCTTTTTTTTTCTAGTTACAAGGGGACTGGAAGACCCTTCAAAGAGCCTTTAGGAAGCTGGATGCTGACAGCAATGGTTACCTTTCTCTACCAGAATTCAGATCTGTCCTGAAGCTGTGCAACCTTCTGGTAGATGAGGATGAGGTTTATCACATTCTGTCTAAATACGATCCCAACCTGGATGGGAGAATTGATTATAAGTCCTTTTTGGAGGAAACATGTAAGAAAGGGAAACCACCTGCAGCCAAAAAATCCTCTGTAAGCCCACCATAAAATAATATAGAATACTCCTGTGACTAGGAGAAGAATGACATCTGCACGCTTCCAGCTGTTTATCCTTACAGCTATTTGCTTCTCTTTGGGTGTGCATCTTGCTTTGTGTCTTTTGGCTACTTATTACTTGCTCACTGTATTGTAAGTTGTTTTGTAGGGGGATAATAGAAGCATATTCTGAGAGAAGAGAGCCAAGCTGAGTATAACACAATTACTGTACTATATTTAAAACACAATCCACTCTGTTACTAAGGAAACTAACATTCTGAAAAGGAGGAGCAATGATGCAGCATAGAGAGATGCAAATCATTTTTTTTTAGAAAATGAAATATTCAGTGAGATGCAGGGTGGATTTTTGCTCCTTAGGACTCCATGACAATGGGAGAGAATTCCTTTGACCATATCAGGAGTTGGATCAGATCCTATGTAGGCATTTAGACAGAATTTGGCCCTTAATGTAAACATGGATTTCTATCCTTTTCTTCTTCCTAAAGGAATATTTTTATCCATAGATTACAGCAGGGAATAGGGGTCAATTCTGCGGCTGCTCTGCTCTACTTCACTTCTCCGTCACAGCAGTTGTACCTTTAAGATCAAGCTATTTGCCACTTCACTTTTGTGGCATAAAGACATTTTTATGAGCATATGAGTGAACAGTTGAGTTGGTTAAATAAATAAATGGAACCATTAAAATGTATATTATTTGCCTAGTCCAGTATACAGGACCAAAGTATCTAACTTCATTACTGATCCTCCTCATACAGATAAGCACAGGTCCACTGATTGCAATGAAACTTGGCCAGATTTCACTAGGTGTGGATCTGACCCGGTTTGTCTTCATAAAGAAAATGCCAAAAGGAAGGAGCCCTCATGGTTGCTTCTACATGGTTGGGCCACTCACTTTAGATCCACGATAAAAACGTATGCCCTTTATTATCTTGGAAGACAATCACAAGCTTGTGCTAAACTTTTGCTGTCTATATACTTGAGCACCTTAGAGGAAAAGATTAACTTCTATTGTAGCTCCTGCTCCAAATACTTTCCCTCCCTGACATCTGATATCAAACAGTATTTTCACAGTTTTAAATACTAAAGCTGTTGGGAAAGCATTTTTGCTGGCTTAAAAAAGCTGAAGGAAAAACTCCTACATGGTAAAAAAAAAAAAAGAAGTTTGGAGTGCAGGACACAGACAGCTATTATTACACCCTGGTTTAATCTACACTGGAGTATGCAAGAATCAGACAAATGTGATTTCTTTAGTACTATCTAATAATTTTGAATTCTGTTACATGTACTGTAATATGCTAGGTTTTATGAAGATGATCGGTTGTCTTTTTAAATAGATTTTTAACTAAAAAATGGCTGTATAAAAATGTTTTGTCACTGTTTTCTGACGACATCCTCTTAGTTTACAAGTTTGGAAAAAAGTTTTGATTGTTTGTTTCTTTAACAGATTCCATTCCTTAACACTCCACCTGGGGTTTGATAGTCAAGCTGCATCATTGGCTTCTCACATCTCTACGATGATAAAATTCGGTAGGGCAAATTGTATGGCAGCTATATGTGCATAACTCCACTATGTCCAATGGCACTGAACACCTGTATCTAATATACCTTAATGAGGCTATATAAGGGTAATTCAATTGAGAGAAAATATGGGCCTTGGAAAAAGAATCCAGTAAAAGACCTAGGCACTTACAAGTTAGGTGTTACAGTGCCTAACTTTTAGATGTTAACCTTCCAGAATGGGATCCAAAACCCAGGTAACTATAGGCCTGTAAGCCTCACTTCGGTGCTCGGGAAGGTCTTGGAGAGAATCATCAAGGAGCACATCTGTGGGGGGCCAGCAGGGGAGATCATGCTTAGGGGCAATCAGCATGGGTTCGTCAAAGGCAGGTCCTGCCTGACCAACCTGATTGCCTTTTATAACCAAGTAACTAAATTCTTGGATGATGGTGTCACTGTGGACGTAGTCTTTCTAGACTTTAAGAAGGCCTTTGACACTGTCTCTTACCCCATCCTCATCAATAAATTAAGTGACTGTGGCATTGATGCCTACACAGTTGGATAGGTAAAAAATTGGCTGATGGGGCGCACCCAGAGAGTAGTGGTGGATGGGTTGTACTCTACCTGGCAAGATGTGAGCAGTGGGGTACCCCAGGGCTTGGTCCTTGGGCCTGCACTGTTTAACATCTTCGTTAGCGACTTGGACAAGGGGGTGGAAAGCATGCTGATGACACTAAGATGTGGGGCGAGGTGGACACACTTGAAAGGAGAGAGAGGCTGTAAATAGATTTAGACTACAAAAGTGGGCAGATGAGAACAGGATGGGGTTCAACATAGACAAATGCAGGGTGCTGCACCTTGGGAGAAGGAATCCACAGCATACATACAGGCTGGGGAGTTCCCCTTTTGAAAGCACAGAGGCAGAAAGGGATCTTGGAGTCATTATTAACTCCAAGATGAACATGAGCCGCCAATGCCAGACTGCAGCCAGCAAGGCCAGCCATACCTTGTCATGCATCCAAAGGTGCATCTCAAGCTGGTCCAGAGAGGTGATGCTCCCCCTTTATGAGACTTTGGTCAGGCTGCAGTTGGAGTACTGCATCCAGTACTGGGTGCCGCACTTCAAAAGGGATGTGGCCAACCTGGAGAGGGTTCAGAGGAGGGCCACCCACTTGGTGAGAGGGCAGCAGGACAGGCCCTACGAGGAGAAACTGAGGGACCTGAACCTGTTCAACCTCAGCAAGAGGAGGCTGAGGTGGGACCTGGTGGCTGCCTACAAACTCATCAGGGGAAATCAACAGCAAATAGATAGAGTCCTTTTCTCCCCAGTGACACCTGAGGTGATGAGGAACAATGGTAATCAGCTGATGGAGAATAGGTTTAGGTTAAAGATCAGAAGGCAATATTTTAGTTAGGGTGGCCAATATCTGGAACAACTTCCCAGGGAAGTGGTCCTCGCCCCTACCTTGGGCAAATTCAAGAGGAGGCTGGATGATCACCTGTCTGGGGTCTTGTGAACCCAGCATTCATTCCTGCCTGTGGCAGGGGGTCAGGCTAGATAATCTGTTCAGGTCCCTCCTGACCCTAGTTACTATGGAACTATGAAACTGCTCCCAGGTCAAATTCATGTGTAGACACACACACAGAGAAGCAGAACTCCAGGCACATTGAGAACTTCAGAGTGAAACAGTGAGGCACAAAATGAATTTGGACATCTTCAGGTTTAGATGGCAGCTGAAAAGAGATTTTTTTGGATCACAGTTATGTACTGCAGTGCCTCAATTCCACCTTTGTTATGGTTTAGATTCTTACATCCTTTATTGAAACTAACCCTTAGATAATAATTCAGTCCCCAGCATGTGTTGATTCTGCAGTTATACCCCAGGGAATTATGCAACTATGCACCTGAGCAATTTTGCTCATAAAACATGACTGCACATAACTGCATAATTTTGCATAATTTAACCCAGGCAGGCTCTGTGCCTCCACCCCCGTGGGGCTCCCAGCACTCCAGCTGGGAGCCCCAGATGATGACACTGAGAATGGTGGTACACGACTGGACAGCTGGTGAGTGGGGAGGGGAGCTCTGGCTGCAGAAGAGGGGCATGGGGTTTGTGGGTGGGCATGTGAGTGTGTGTGGGTTGGCGTGGGGCTTGTGGGTGGGTATGGGCCCCCATGCCCTACTGATGGTGTGTAGCCCCTGCTGCTGCTGGTGGCAGCAGCAGCAGGCAGTAGACCCTTGCAGTGCTCATGGCCACAGAAGTCAAAGCCCCCAGTGATGCACAGCTCTGGCTGAATCTTGGGGCTACACTTGGTGGCACCGAGCCGGCCTGGCGTGCCTTCAACCCAAACCTGTTGGTGCGTGCCTTCAAACCAGACTGGCTCTGTGCCAGCCCTTGGGGCTTGCAGCACTGCAGATAGGAGCCGTGCACCATCGAGTTGGGCTTGCCAGCTCCATGCCTCCATTAGCAGCTTCCAGCACTCCAGCGAGAAACTTCACATGGAGGCATGGAGACTGCCTGGCCTGCTGGTGCACAGGTTCTGCTTGCAGTGCTACAAATCCCATGTGCTGGCACAGAACCAGCTTGGTCTGGTCTGAAGGTGTGCACCAGCAGGGCAGGCTGGGCCAGCTCTGTGCCATCATGTGCAGCCCCTGAGACTCAGCGCATAATTTTGAATTTTTTCTGCACCTAATTCCCTGGGGTGTACGTAGTGCTCACAAGAATAAGAAGTGTAAAAGATGTGACATTTGACAGTAAAGGCATCAGATGTAAGACTAATTAAACACCAGGGGCCAGAGATTTGGCTGGTCTAAAATATCTTAGCCTGAAACTATGGCAGCTTACACTAGCTGAGACTCTGCCCCTACGAGCATATTTGTTGAGTAGACCATGGCTGTGATTCCACACAGAGCTTCCTGCACTGGAGCGAAGCTCCTTGAATGAAGGTGCCTGATCCTTTCTTTTTTTTATGCAGTTATTAACCAAACTAGGATTGCACTTCAAGGTTTAATATAATTTAATAATGATCAATTAAATTACCTTTACGTTTTTTCAGTAGATATGTATAATATGTGTATTTTTGTTAACAAAGCATTTATATTTAATCTAACCATGCTAATCTTATACAAGATAGATACCATGCATGATGAAATACCATGCATGTTTAAAGGTTTTGTATTATTGTAACTTAAAGGCTAGTTTTAAAGGGTTTGTTTTTCAGGATGAACCTGGATGTGAAGTTCTGAGGTTTGGTCACAATGAACTTTCTAAATAAAGTCTCTTTCTTCACATTTGACTCTTCAGTTTAATCCAATTGCAGTCATCTCTCAGTGCAGCATGTAGGTCAGTATGAAATATGCCCAACTGTACCTTGTACATATTGCTCTGAAAATACATCTGGTGCATTTTACCACCATTATATGTTCTCCAATAAAAGAGAAGCAGGACTGTTGTTTCTGAAGCAGCCTTGACTGTCTTAGTAGTTCTGGATGTGGGTTTTCTAGAAATGGACAAATGGGTAAGGGGAAAAAAAAGTCCCTATTTAAACCAGTCATCTTTGGGTTAGACAAACTAGTTGTAAACATTGTAAGATTAGGTTCTGCAGCTAATATATGATGGTAATATATATTACAGCTCTGCAGGTTCTACAGGTTCTGCAGCTAATATATGATGATAAGTAAACTGTTGGCCACAAAGACCAGTTCAAGGAAACTGCCTTGAAAGCAGAGTATATCCATTCCAAGAGCCCAGGTCCATAGTACAGTACAGTACAGTATAGTATAGACTCTTCTTGGAAGCAGCTGATATCTTCCACCTTCTACCTGTCCAGGATACAGGGAGACATTTTTAAAGTACTTCTTACTATAATCTCTATTGGTTTGTCTTGGAGAATGATATAGCAAGAGAAAAAGTAAGGTTGTAGCACTAGCTTAGAACCATGCTCAATTTTTTGCTCTGATATACATTTCTTGTCTGACTCTGGGCAATTAATTTAGGCCAAGATACTCATGGCTATTTGGGTTGTTAACTCTTCTTGATTGTGAGGACCACAGGCTTAATCTCTCTGTCTCAGTCTCCAGTCTGTAAAATGGGTCTAATGGCACTATCACATCACACAATAATATTGTAACGATTAATATGTAAATAAAAAAGTGAAGTGCTTGGATGCTGTAGCCTGGGTTCTCATGTAAACCAGCCAAAACACTGGCATTCAAACATCATTCACAGAACTCAAAATGGAAGAAAAGGCTGAGTTTGGATAATGCATGCTGGAATATAATTTCAATAGTGAAATGGGGTCATAGTGCCCATTCTCCCAACCTTCTGATTACATTGCTTGTTTAGGATGTAAGTATTTCAAGGTAGCAAATGGGCCTGAACACATGGGGCCCTTATCTTAAGCCCATGGTGACCATTAGATACCACCACAATACTAAAACTGCTACTAAATTAGTGGTTTGGAAATGGCTGAGACAACACAATGCCACAGAAATAACTAATGACTCTCTATTGCTTGAATAAATAATCAACAAAGATTGCTCACCAGGTATGAAACTATGAGATTGCATTTTGGCACCCATCATCTGTAAAATGGATCTTTGCCTTGTGCATTCCCACCTTGTGGAGAACGGATAAGCAAAGCTGCTGAGAAATAAAACTGGCTTGACAGGTAAATGAAAAGCTTGGTTTTAATATACCTGAGGCTGGACTGAGGACAGGGAAGGCAGGAAGAGCTGAGCTAATAGGAGCAAAAAGATGGGAGAAGAAAAAGGACAATACAGGGGCTGGAAAAGGGGGAGGAGGGAGAGTTAAAAAGGGGAAGACACAGAGAGCTAGAAAGAGTGGGGCTACCAGCTGAGGAAAAGGAGAGGGACATGACTGAGACAAAGAATTAGTCACCGCCATTTTTAACCCAGCAGATGAAACACAGATTTTGCTATCTTGGCATTTGTGAAAATAAAGGCAATGTTTTGGAGAAAAAAGTCCTTAGATGTATCAGCTGGAGCAAATACAGTATGTTGAGCTGTAATATCACAAAGCAAACATTAATAAACAAGCATATCAGCTGGGGAGTGAACGGTCTCTAGATGTGTCCTTCATTTGCAAACAATATTATCTAGCTCCTGTATGTTTTGATCTAATGTGTTTGTGTTTCTCTCAGGTGTTCTCAGAAATGTCCCGAGTTCCTTCTCTGAACATGAAGATATCCAGAAACTGAGATTAAAATCACTGGACTATCATCAAAATATTCATACCTTAGCAAGTAGGAAATGCCTGGACAGTGATATGTGAACTACTGTAACCTTGCCAAAAACAGAAAGAGAGAACTCTGTACGATCCATGAACACTAGAGCAGTGTCCTGTGATACCAGAGAGCATAAAGCATGTAAGTGGTTCATAGTTTCATAGTTTCATAGTTTGTAGGGTCAGAAGGGACCTGAGCAGATCATCTAGTCCAACCCCCTGCCATGGCAGGAAAGAATACTGGGGTCAAACGACCCCAGCAAGATGTGCATCTAACCTCCTCTTAAACACC
>NW_017728913.1:35279825-35282487 GCF_001723895.1 Crocodylus porosus | reverse complement strand
AACCTGTAGGTATGGTGCCGGTTGTTCCTTCCGAGGTGCATCACCTTGCACTTGTCTGTGTTGAAACCCATCCTATTCTCGTCCGCCCACCCTTGTAACCTTGCTTCGGAATGCATAAACCACAGTCTCACATTATTATAAAAATAAGAGGCCCCTGGAATTTAAAAAGGTTGAGAAGCACTAACCTAGATTAAAAAAAAGGCATCATATCATACCTTTAAAGCAGGAGTGACCAACCTGAGGCACACGTGTCACAAGTGGCATGGGCAGCCTCTGTATGTAGCACATGGCAGGCTGGGGAGGGGTCAGGAAACAGAAAACAGCAGCATATCAGGCAGGACAAAGGTTCAAAGTTGCACTTGGGGAAGGGGCAGAGCTTGATTTTGGCATGCCTCCCAGAAAGATTGGCTTCACTGCCTTAAAGGTCCCACTGCTGCATGGACTCCTGCACAAGAGGAAGTTTGCGTGGAAGTGTCGAGATGCTTTGGGAGCATGTGCGCTTTGGGGGGATGTGTGTCTCAGGACATATGTGAGAGACGTCAGAGTGGGATGTGACTATGAGGAACATAAGATTGTGTATGTGCCAATGTAGTGTCTTTGAGCATGTCTGGGTGGTGTTTCCATATGTGCCATGGGAATAAGTATGTGAGAGAGAGGTGGTTATCTGTGTGCCCTGAGAATATGTGACAATGTATGAGGGAACAGGGGACACACATGTTGGTATGTGTTGATATCCCTGTATGCCCCACAGGAATGTGTGGCTGCTTGTGCAGGTCCCTCTTGTGTGCACAAGGCAGGAAAGCATACGTGTGCCTATGTGCTGGCTCTGTGTGCCGTGGGAGAACATCAGTGTCTTGGTGATGCCTTCATGTGCACCAGGCTCAGAGGAGTGCCTGCCTGTACCTGCACACTGTGCACTCCATGCTTGGCAGAGGGCACCCAGCAACCTCCTTGCTTAAACCTGCTGCATGCCTATTCTGGGGGTGGGGGAAATGCACAGTGGGGGCGCGGGGCTGAGCACAGAGCGGAGCACAGAGCACGGGGCAGTGTTTGCTCAATAACGCATGAGAGCACAAGTGAGCTCTGTATTAAGAAGACTGCTGGATGTGGGCTGGAGGCCTCCTCCAAGGCAGAGTCAAGGGGATGGCTCGCCCAGGCTCTGGCAAGGAGCTTTGTTCCTCACGCCTGTGGAGAGAACCTTTGATTTCATGGGGCTGATTATGTTTATCCTTGCCCACTCAAGGATGAAGCCCAAGAAACAAGAGGCTGTCCTTTTCAGAGGCTCCACAATGGGTCATCTCCAGCACAAACCACTGGGAGCTTTCCCTGGGCTTTAGTGGGGGCTTTCTTGGAAACCAGGGCTATAAAACTCATTTAAAGAGAAAGCGTGGGGAAAGAGGGGGTATGAAGCCAGGCACTGGGGACGAGGGGAAAATGCCTTCAATTCACAGTGTGGTCCTGATCAATCCCCTCCTCTGCCTGAGCCAAGGTTATGCAGCTCCTGGGCAGCCAGACTGGCTCGAGGTTTGGGGGTTTGTGACTTTGGGGGAGAGGTTTCAGACACAGAGAGACTCAGAGAGGGAGAAGGGGGAGTGGGGGGGGTGGGGAGGGAGACTTTTATCCTAGAGTCATTGCCAAGCCTAAGCAGGGTTTATCTTTTACAGTGAAATGAAATAAAATTCAAGACCAGCAACATTTGAGGTACAAAGACTGTCACGGGCCAATGCAAGTTTGCAAAATTATATGTAAATGACCCCAGGTTTGACCATGGTGGCTTGGTGCTAATCCCAGAGAGAAAATCTACTTAGCAGGGGAGAAAGGGTGGGGGGAGGCTAATTTGGGTAACTGATCAAAATGCTGAATATATTAATGTTATATTTCCAGGAAAAATACTATATCTTGAAATGCTTTAATGAAAGAGGGGATTCACGGCAGCTTAATGCTCACAGAACAAATCATAATCAATGAGTAGTGTAAGACTTGCTTCATAATCTGCTGGTGAAACTGAATGTAGGACGTGTGTTTTCATCAGAAGCACCAGGCATCCTTCTGGTGCTGAACCCACTAGGTTTCTGCCATATTGCCTTGTGAGAGAGGCATTTAGATACAGCTACGTGTCCCTCTGCCCTCGCTTGGACTTAAGGTCTCAGCTGTGTTTCGAGGAAATAACGATTTCCCCTCCTCGCAGTCCCCGGGTACGTGACCTCGGCCGTGTGGAGGCGAAGGAGCCAGCTTCTTTCTCTGTGTTGACAGTCTAAGCGGAAGACCCCGCTCTACTTTCTAGGCATTGTCATGAAGATCTTTTTGTGCGTGTCTGCGAATAAAGGAGCTGCTGGTTTACAAATTGCGGGGCAGCCCATCCCATGACCTCGGTAAACAAGCCGGGGCACGTCTCCCTGCAGCCTGCGCTTGGCTGCCGGTCCCCGGGCAAAGCGGCAGGGCGAGCCCCAGCGGGAGCAGAGGAGGGCGGCGGAGCGACCGCCCGTCCCCCCGGGCCCCGCGCGGCTCTGCGCTCCGGGACGCCTTAGCTCGGCTGCGGTGCTGCCCGGAGACCGCGCTCGGGCCCTCGAGGGGCGCTCGTCTCGCACAGGAGCCGGAGCCGGAGCAAGGCGCGAGCTGAGCGAAGCCCCGGCCCCGGTCCCGGCCGGAGGGGACGCGGCTG
>NW_017728913.1:35276516-35279290 GCF_001723895.1 Crocodylus porosus | reverse complement strand
GGCCCGGCGGGGGCGCTACCTACCCTTCTCTCTGCCGCGGGGGAAGTCGGCGGAGTGCAAGGCCCGCAGGTACTGCACCGTCATCTCCAGGATCTCCGCCTTCTCCAGCTTCCCCGAGCTCTGCACACCCGCGGGGGAGGGCACACACACGCGCGCGGTCCGTGGGGAGCCGAGGCAGCCCCGCCTCGCCCAGCCCGGGCCAGGCCGTGAGGCGCAGGGCGCTGCCCTGGGATCCCCCTCGCCGGGGCGGCCCGGGGCGCCCACGCCACCCGCCGCCTACCTGCTTTGCCAGGGCCATTGGCACCGTCTTGCCCAGCTCGTTGAGGCAGCGGTTGATCCGATCTCTCCTCCTCTTCTCGATCACTTTGTGAGACACCGGGGTCCTCTGCGGGGCACAAGCGTGTGCGTTCACCTGAGCCCCGGGCGCACGGAGCCCTTCCCCTCGCGGGGCCCCTGCACCCAGGGCCTCCCTCCCACGCTTCTTGCTCGGGACCCGAGGGCCTTCTGCTCCCGGGAGCGAGCTCCCGTACCCCCCGCGTGGCCCCGCTCCCAGCGCCCAGCGCAAGAGCCCCGGTGCGCAAGGACCGGCCGCGGCTCCAACTCACTTTCCGCTCTTTCAGCTTGGAGGCCATGCTGCGGGGGGGCTGGGGGGCGGGGAGGCCTGGCAGGGCAGAGGAGCCCGAGGTCCCTCCTCGAGGGTCCCAGGTGGACTGCAGCCCCCTAACCTCCACGGGGCTGCTTATAAAGCGATCGTGTATTGGGGGGGACCGCGGGCATTCAGGGCCTGCCTGCTTCTCCGGGATTAGGGCGAGCAGCGTTTGGGGAATGTATGCATTAAAGATCAGTTTTAAAGGAATCAGAAAAAAAATGTTGTGGTTTTTTTTTCTTCCCCTGCAGTCGAGGGGGCGAGCAGGGGGCAGCTCAGCTTTGTTGCTCCACGTGGCCCTTCAAAGGACACGTGATCGGCCCCAGAAGCCCATTTGCATGGCAACAGCCCGGGCCGGGGCAAGGCGAGCGGAGCGGAGCGGAGCGCAGTGGCGCGCTGGCAGGCTGTGAACACAAGCTCCTTCTGTAAGTCCCGAGCGCCTGGTCTCTCACACGATCGCCTGTTTACAAATCCCAGGCAGTCCCCCCCGGCCCCCCCTTCTCCTTGTCCAAGCGCTGACTGCATTTTAAAGCCTGTCCAGAGTCATTAAAGTAATTAAGTAAGCCCTTAATAGGCTGTTCCGCCCAGTTCAAGGGAGAGCCCTTGGAGACGGAGTGGCCCCGTTTGTTCTCAGGCTTTTCTCACACGACTTGGTGACACGTCCATCTTTATGAGAGATGGCAGCGAGGCTTTTTGTTTACCCCGCTTTATGCGGCGGGGACACCCCGGCAGGTGTGGGGACCGGGGGCTGGCACACGACCCCCCCCCCACCCAGTCCTCTCCTCCCCTCCGCGGGCCCGGGGAGGCTCCCGCCAAGCCTTTGGCACACGACGGCCCTTTTTGTGTGGTGTGTGTCTGGGGGTTGTCGATTCAGCCCCTTCCTCCCCCCCTTTGGAGAGGCTCAATTTGTAGCCTATTATCCTATAGGAAAATGTCCCATTGAAAAGTATGAATAGTTTCATTGGGCCTAAATTTTAATAATGCGGGTCAAAGAAAAGAGGGGCAAATAAAGAGAGGATCGCAGCTGGTCTTAGAGTGCATTATTCGGTGTCACCTGCAAGAGGGGTCGCCTACAGACCCCCTATTCATTTGCCTAATTTTGGTCAATTTAACAAACTTCAGGAGAAATTATTGTGGCATTGTTAGGGAGGGTAAAGCTTTCTGATCGAATTAACAGCATGTTTTGATCCGGTAAATGTCATTAAAAAGAAAGAAACAATCGCGTTTAAAGGGCTCTGAGTTAAACGCGCCAAGTGGAGACGCCAGAGCGCAAAAAGCTCACAAAGGAAGCAAGTAACTGCCACAGGGAACTTTTGTACGCGCACATTGCTGAAGTTTTTACACAAAAAGGCATTATTTCATACTTGAATACGTCTAATCCAACAATTGTCTATTTTCTGCAAACATATTTTCACAGCATTGTTAACTTTTTTATGGGCTCTGTTCTGGCAGCCGCGGCCCTCGCCTCGAGAGCGCAGAGGACCGCTTTCTCTCTTCTCTTTCTGAGGCAGCGGCGTTTGTCCCCGGGGGGCGGGGGGGGGGGCCGGGGACGTTGATCGCTCTCTCTTTAGAGGGTTTCACAGGGAAATATCGAAAACACACAAACACCAGCGCGAGGAAATCGCTGAA
Source organism: Crocodylus porosus (assembly GCF_001723895.1). Taxonomy (NCBI): domain Eukaryota; kingdom Metazoa; phylum Chordata; order Crocodylia; family Crocodylidae; genus Crocodylus; species Crocodylus porosus. Next base: position 35,277,015 of record NW_017728913.1, on the reverse strand, counting down.
AAGGAAGGCGCCCCCCCTCCCCTCTCCACGGCCGCGGCGTGCGTTTCCATGGCTCTTGCAAGGCTCCTCGCCACCTCCCTCGTTTCTGCGTGGGGAGCCCCCCCCCAGTGAAAAGGAGCCCCTTTTGCACGTTTGCTAACTCCGCAGCAAATCCCACTTGGGCTGCAGCTGTGCCCTGCGGGAGCAAAGGAAGCCATCGCTGGCACCGAGGGGATGTGGGCTCGGGGAGCATCTTCCTGCTCCAGCGCCCGATCCTGCCCAGCCGCGAAGTGGTGCCCCCCTCCAGCCGGGCCCTTGGCAAGCCCAGCCCAGCCCACGCGGGAGCTCGTCCACGGCGCCCCTTCCCGTGCTTGTCCCTGTGCCGTGGCCTCCCGCCGGCCCGTGGCCTCGCGTCGTGGGACTGCGAGAGCTGGGCCCCTCGGTCCCTCGGGTGCCCAGCAGGGCCGGGCCGGCGCCTCCTTCCCCCCGCACGTGGCTGCGGCCCGCTCCGCGCCCGGCC
>NW_017728913.1:35265941-35276416 GCF_001723895.1 Crocodylus porosus | reverse complement strand
CCTCCCCGAGCCTCGGAGGCTTCAGTACATTCAGGCTCGTACAAAGGGATTAAACAGTAACCGTTATCATCCAAATTAACTAAACTGTGAATAGCCCATGTGAGTGCTGCCCCCCGCCCCCTCCAGCGGAGAGGGAGTTGATCCTCTTACTGCCTGTGTTAACCGCCAGCTGCAGACACCTGCGAGGCCACTTTTTACCCGGCGCGGCGTGTGTATTTGTTCCGTGCTGCTGCGGGCTCGGGCGGCGGGCGGCGGGCGGAGAGAGCGGGCTCCAGGGCAGGGCTGAGCCGCTGGACAGATCCGAGGGGCAGCGCCCGCCGCGCCGCCCTTTGCTGCCGCCGCTTCTTCTCGGGGCGGAGCGGCCCCGCGGGGCCCCGGACTGTCTCTCTGGGCACAGACCCGCGCTCCCGCCTCGCCCTGAGGGGCCGGCTGCTCCGCGGGGCTCCCTGGCTGCGTGCCCCCGCTCTGGCAGCCTTTCGGGCCCCGCTCCCTGCCCAGCGCAGCCCTGGTGCAGCCACGCGCGGCCGGGCTGCGGGTTTCGGCGCGGAGCCCAGAGGCTCCCCCTTCTCCTCGCTCGCCCGCGCCCGCCCCGCAGAAATGCCCCCGCACGCAGGTGCGCCCGGCCTCCCACCCCAGCCCCTCGCATGCACAGCACCTCGAGCACCACTGCTCCCTCCACGGATATACCCGCGCCCGAGGGCCCGATCCTGCCCCGCTGGAAGCCCGTGCCCGAGCCCCTCGGGGGCAGGAACCCGCTTCCGGGGGCACCTACACAGGGGAGCCCACCCGGGGGCTTTGCAGGGGGAGCCGGGCCGGGGGAGCGAAAAGCTCCTGTCCGCACGACACGGACCTGGTTTCGTCGGGAAGCAGCGGAGCGAGTCCCGCGCGCGGGGCTGCCCCTGCCCCGCGGCGCTGCGGGCGGCGGGAGCGGCTCTAGGGCAGGGCTCCAGCCCGGCGCTCCCGCCGCCGCCGCCGCCCCCCGCAGCGCCGCCGCTCTGCGGTCACTCCACTTCCTAAGCCGCGGAGTGCCCTGCCTGCTCGTGTAACGCTCTGGCAGACACGGCTCTTGGGCTGGAGGCGATGGCTTTTATCATCAGACCAACTACATAACAGCAAAGCGATTTTCTTTTCTTTGCAAGCGTCCAAGCACCCCTGGTCAAGCAGAGGAGAATTCAAAGTTTGTAAAAGTTCTCCCAGGTAGAAAAGATAATTTGCTTCCAGGTGATTTGTTTCAGGGTCATTTGCATCATGACAGATCCTCACAAGAGGTGCGAGGCTTCATACCAGTTATGAGCTGACTACCCTGAGTTTTCCATTTATTGACTCCTCCATGAAATCCTATGAAATATGAACTGTCATTTCTACCCAGGAGAGAACTTTTACAATCTTGTCTCCAATGCCTGAAGAAGGGTGGTGTTTATGCCTGAAAGCTTGCAATTAAAGACATTTTTTTTTTTTGTAAAAAACTTGTTGGTCTAAGAAAAGATATCATCTCTACCTTGAGCCCTGATTGCTCAGGTAGAAAAGAAACTTCATCTTGCACAGGGGATGGTGGGGCTCCCCTGGGTTTCCAAGTCCATTTGTGAAAGGGCTGTTCTGTGACTATGTAGATTAGGCAGACAAGGCTGCACCAGGCTTCTTCCCTAAAGGTATCAGATGCCACACAGAGAGTTGAATTTTATTGCTTTCCTGTTTAGCAATGAAGTTTCCATTTCCACATGGCTAATTATGATATCTTCCATGTTTCAAGGATATAGGTTGAGCTCTTGGGCTAGAGGCGATATTTTTTATTACACCAACAGAATAGTAGTAAAAACTGTTTTTCTTTGCAAGCTTTCAGGTCCAAACACCCTTTGATGAATTTTTTTTGCTAATATTTAGGTGGTCTAATAGAAGATATCACTTCAAGAGTTTTGTCTGCCTCTGTTTTTTTTCAGACCAATACTGCTACAACCTATATCCCTGAAACACATAACACTGTAGCTTTTAGGGCTCCCATGCTGCAGCCCAGTGGTTCTCTATCTCTCCAGGCTGAAGGCACCCCTCAGAAGGTGCCAGCTCAGAGCTGTTGCTTGTTTTCTCACTGAAGTCAAATAATAAAGCAAGTTTCTGCTTGCCAAGAGCTCAGTCAGACCACCCCAGGGCTGGGGGTCCGGGGCTGGTTGTCACACTCTGGATGCCTATTTGAAACATTTGGGTTTATCTTGTGTATCGCCTCTGTGAAACACCCAAGAGTGTTAGCCCTATGTGGTGCCTCGCAGCACCCTTGAAAGGATCTCAAGGCACCCCAGGGTGCCTCAACACCCTGGTTGAGAATTGCTGCAGTAGCCTCTTGAAGTCCTCCCTTCCATTTGCATCAGCTGATGGGCCTGGATTTGGCCTCCTGTGGTTAGATTTGTGATTATCAAACCCAACCTGTTGCAATAAGGACAAAGACCTAAAGGCAATGCGTTGCTATGTGATGCAGGTGATTGGCATACAGTGCCTAGTCCCACGCTCACTGCTATCAGGGAATACGAGGATGCAGTGCAAACAAAACATTTAAGCTAGAGGGTGTATCTGTATTATTTGACAGAGCTCTCTCTGGATTTGGTAAAAAGTGGTGGTGACTTGAAACTCATACATTAAAGTTACATCCAGTTTACCCCTCAGGACAAATTTGCACTGAAATATAGAAGTTTTACCCAAGAAAATCCAGAGTACTATGGGATTTGCTGTTGCTAATACCTTCTTTGGTATCCTTCTCCTGGAGCAAATACTAACCCAGTGCCCCCATCAGATTGAAGAAGAGTAATAATATTGTTTTGGTGAGATGTAAGGCAAAGATCCTAATCTTGTGTACTCATCAAATGTTCCCTGAAGTGGGTTTTTTTTTTTGCAAAGATGGGGTTGCTAATAATCATACTCCTGCAAGAAATTACATCTGCAGTATTAGATACAGTATTTTTTCACTGTCTACCCTTTCCTGGTGAGCAATGTTGATGACTCCTGAGTGCTTTTCTATAGCTGTCACACGGCACCCCAGAAGTAGCTGCATTTCAAAGGTGGGTGCAACTTTCATTGAGGTTTTCACATATTGCTTTGGGAAGTTGTTTAAGTGGCTTTGGGATGAAAGAGGTTCTGTAAAACATAAGAACTGAGTCTGGTTCGTTACTGCAATATTCCAGTTTTAGGCAAATGCAACACTAATGAAAACCTGCAGAGGTAATGTCGTGGTGAATCAAGGCTGGCGTTTTACTATCTACAAAACTGGATTACTTTATAAATTTATAAAAAAGCTTAAAAGCACAAGGAAGGCTGTTTTTTTCCTATTGGTGGAGACTCTGAATCAGATGATTATTAATGAAAACTGGTAGTAATTCCCTCTCCTCCAACAAATGTTACTAATAGCAGCCACCATACCATCACTCTATGGATGGTTGTGATGTGGCAGCTGAAGTGGAAGATTAAAAAAAGAGCAATTGAAATAAGTCCCATTTTATCTGTGGACTTTATGAAAGTTTCACTGGGTGTGCACAATACCTCAGGAGGCGTACAAAGGAAAACGTCTCAGCTGGACTGCCTTGGCTGCCCCTTCTGCTTGAACACAGAGGTGAACATTCCCTGTGATCTCATTCTTTTTGAGCTGAACTCTGAGCACCTTCTCTGTATTATGAGTCCTTTCCAGAGGTGTCCTTTTATTCAGCAATCTATACAATGATACTATAAGATGTGACAGGATACCCTCCACAATAGAAACCCAGAAAACAGAGCTGGCAGTTGGCACCTTCAGAAGTCACAGACTGAAAATGTCTTCATAACACGTTGGAGTCATTCTCCCAGATGCTCTTGTCATTATTATAGATATAAATCTTTTTCAGATAGACATAAATCTCACCTCTGACATCATTAAATACATTTTCTGGGTAATGATTTCAAAAGTGTGTCATAGTCATAGATGCAGAAACATATAGCAAAAGATCCACAGCCAGTGAACATTACATTAAAATAGCTAAGCTGATTTATAACCACTGAAGATCTGATCCACATATTTATCTGATCAGTGCTTCTATATACAGGAAGTAAAGCTGAGACAAGATACTCTGTATGTTTGTACAGGATGTGCCCCAACAAGCTATAAAAGGACATTTTAAAATAGCACTGGCTACAATTTTTATGTAGGACAGTGGGTGAATTATGGAGATGCAGTGTGCTACAACTTCCCTCCGAAAAAAAGATTAGAAGTCTCCTATACAAACATTCTCACCAAATTAATTTTGCTTTCTGTCTATATGCTTCCACTCCACCAGGAACATGAACCAGAAAGATCAGTGACCTTTTCTTATGTTTTTAGACTGCTGGGGCTGGTTGTCAGAATAGTCAGTATATGTAATGTTTACTTTTCTTTAATGGACTTTAATGATATTTTAAAAAATAGAACAGGCATGGCATTAGTCACCTTAATCAATTGGGTACAGTGCAAGAAGTCTGTTTTTTTATCACTGTTGCTTCCCAAAATGCTCTATTAGCATGCTTCCAAAATACTGTACGTACTGTGCTGATTTTCATTTTGTACTGTAAGGGGATTGTATGCTCCAGGACACTGCTGAGAGCTGCAGGGACAGGACTTAGATATCACAGTGGTAGGTGATTAAAGAATACTTACAATAAATAGATAGGTAAATTCATGGAAGACTGAGTTTTACTTTTCAAAACTGTGGCACTGTAGGGGATTTCTGAATCATGCCTGATGTACAGAGCTATGAATATGCTGAAGTTTTAATGTTTCTGTGAAAATCTATCCACCTTGCTAACATGGCTTCTAGCATGTGCCTCTCAGAGGAGGGACAACAAGTGACTGCTTCTCAGGAAAATCAGTTTTCTCTAGATCAGAGAAGACAAACTGAACTGGAAAGACTCCATGGTGCAGAAGATAAATAATGGGCTATACCAACAAATTCTGAACCACTCTCTTAATATTTCCCCTGCTCGAAGAATATACAAAAAAGGTTAGAGAAACTGAGGCAGGGAAATACACTCAGGGTATATTATTTTTGCCTAGCTCTCCACATCTCTTGTGCTATTAAGTACAGATCAGCGGTGTGTTTCGACAATTCATGTAAAGCCTATCTATGTTTTTGCTTGCCTACATTTGTGATGTGATCTCAAACAAGTCAACTTCAAACTAGAAGGTTCATAATATCAGTAATGAGTTTTATGAAAGAACAAGTTTAAGCCTGTGAGAGTGTGAGGGGTATTCATTTATTCCAGGGGAACAGGCTGTTGGACTGTGTATTACAGTTCTGAGGAGGAGGGATAAGACCCTGGGCCTGCATCCTGGGAGTATGCCAAGGGCCTTTGTTTGGACTCTGCTGGCTTAAAGTCCACTGGACTGGGTGGATTGAGACATAAGGCAGCAGTCTGGGGAGTGTCCATGAAAGGAAGCCTGACCAGATGTGTGATGACAACTGATTCTTACTTTCCCTGATATTGATGTACTGACACCACAATGGCTATGGAAAAGTGCCTAAAGGGAGGCAGGCGGGGTGGATCCACAGACTGCAGTGGCACAGTCCCCCTCCCACATGGCAGGTCAGGTCCCAGTGGCTCCAGTTCCCCCTGCCCCAGACCCCTGAGTCCCCTCGGCTTGGCTAGCAATGGCGGTGTTAGAGGAGGGACATTCCTTCCTCCATCATCTGCTCCTCGCTAGCAGGGGACACCTGTGGGCATGAGGCAGGGAGCATGAGCACCTGAAGGTGGGACACACTTGCCTTCATTGATTGTGGCTAAGCCCAGCACCTCATACTGCTGCTTAAAGAAGCCCTGGTAGGAGCAGGGTTTTCCCTACACCCAAGTCAGCTAGGTTCAGCAGCTGCTGCAGGTAAGTCTCCCTTCCTACGCCCAGAGGCAAACTTTGGGCAAACCCTGCAGGAGAGGGTGAAGGCGGATTGGGAAGAGAGGGGAGGTTGTTGCGCTGGTGGGAAGGGGATGCCAAGAGCTGGGGAGGAGAGGAAGATGAAGTCTCACCTGCTTTGAGAACTCAAGAAGTCCTCTGCAGTTACTGTGGTGTGGTCTGTCCACCCAGAGCTCCAGGATGTAACCACTCCTGAGGCACTGGTAGCATCTCTTGTAGAAATTCTGTTTTTAGTATCTACATAATTTTGAATCATGCAGTCTGTAATGGTTAGTCTCCTTTCACAGATTGCAGCACAGTAGTCTGGGTTTTGGTACTGCAGATACTACAGTCTGAATGCTGTCTGACTGAGGAAGCAAAGTGCCTGTAATGTCGCGGAACACTTCTGGATTAAAAGTTAAAAGAGGGTAATACTGGAATCAGCTCAGGGCCAAGTCCCACAGCATGCTCCAAGGCATGTCCAGTGTCAGCAAGAGTGTACATATACTCAGATATACTATCAGGTATGTCTGCTGGCATGCTGGGAGAAGTTGATTCTGCTGCTTTTTTCAGCAGCAAGACGCTCATTGCTATGGTGCTGTTGTATTGCCTTTGTGGTTACATAGCTCTTCTCTATATCTGTATTCAAAAGAATGTCCTGTTATGTTAGTTGAGGGACGCACTGGAAAGACAGGTAGATATATAGGTAGATAAAGCATTACTGTGTGATGCAGTGCGATAGCATCTTTAGGTCCCCATCTTCTGCAATGCTACCAGTGTGCTGAACATGTGCTCTTTCATCTCCCTGTTACTTGGGCAGATACAGGCAGGGTCTAATCCTACGTGTGTAAAAAAACAAAAACACAACCCCCCCCCCAAAACACAAACAAACAAAACAAAAACAACAACAACAAATTAAAATAAAAGAGAGCTCCATTATATTGTGAAAGTGTCCTGGAATATATATAATATATATATAATATATATATTATATAATATATAATATATATATATATTTGCAAGAAAGCTGACAAAACTCTGCTATTCATTCTTTTTTAAATAAAGAACTAAGTTGATTTTGAATGTATATACTGATGATGTTCAATCTGAGACCAAAACTTCAGCAGTGGTTATGTAAAAGTAAAGAATCTGCCTTCATTATATGCTTTATTTTATCCAGACTGGTATTCTCATAAAATTCATCTTTTAAAAATGGCATTTGTGCTCTTTTGGCTTTGGGGCCACAAGTGGATAAAAATATACAAACCACAGGTGAAAACTAAAGTCTTTACTCACGTAAGCCACCAATGAAGTCTTCATGTATTCAGGCCCTGTTTCCTCAAAGGCATTTGGGCATCTAACTTCCATTGATTTCAGTACAAATTAGACTCCCAATTAGGACTTAGTCACTGGATTTTCAGCCATAAGGTTCAGGTTTTCAAGCTTTCCCCCATAACAGTAGAGGCTGGAATTATCTTGTCTATCATGAAAATTGAGACTCTTATATAATGCTATGGCTTCAGAAGCTGGGGGTTTTAGTAAAAGTGAAATACAAGATTCTGTAAGACTCACAAGATCTGGCAATTCAGGGTCCATATGTCTGGGTTATACCAGTGTGCTAATATCTTCCACCTCATTCATGGCTTGGCCTCTGGACTTCCTGATTGAAGCAAGCCATGCGTGAGCATCCTTCTAGCGCTGAAAACTTTCTTGCTTCTGCTTCTACTGTCTGGCAACAGACAATTCAATCTCATGTGGTGCTTATGCTGGGTTCCTCCTGTCCTTTCATACCTGAAGCTGTCCATGAGTGATTCCCTTCCATTTGCTCTTTAGCAGGGAAGGCTCCAACATCAAAATAGGGGAAATTCAGGAAAAAGGAAATGGAGTAGAATGGTTAGAGCTGTAAGTAATTTACTCTCCCCAATTTAGAGTATTGGGAGATTATTTTTGACTAGGAGTTCTAGGTCTTGGCATTTACAGCCTCTTTTTATCTCCCAACTCTTTTCTTTGTCATTGGCATTTTACCATCGGCTCCCTCCACTTTGTCCCAAGCTGCTACTTGTACCTGCTAGAAGAGCAGCAGAGTGGAGAAGAAGGGTAGGATACAGAAAAGGTAGGAGTAAAAATTGCTACAGGATGGCTTTTCTCTTGGGGCTGAATGATGGAGAAGGGGCCAAGGTTTTAACTCCCAGGCAGTTACAGGAAGATATTGACCCTGTCATTAAACACTAGATACTCCACCTATCCTCATGTTGTGCTTCACTCTGCTAGCTCTGCCTTTTGTGTCACCAGCCCCAGAGCAGATGGTGGGTGGCTGATGAAGGAGCCATGGCAGTGTGAGGCACAAATGGCTCTAGCTTGTGTCAAGGCCCAAACCAGCCCCAGAAAGAGACGAGACACAAACTACCTCTCTTCAGCCCCAGCATCAGGACAGGAAGAAATTCAGTACAGGGTTTCTTTCTAGTGTAGACATTGTTCTATGAAATATCTGCTTGCAGAAAACACTTACGACTTAGTGGGGTTAACAGAAACCTGGTGGGACTCTACCCAAGACTGGGTGGTAAACATTGAGGGCTATAAGCTATACAGAAAGGATAGAGTGGGGAGGAGAGGGGGAGGCGTTGCGCTATATGTCAAGGAGCGTTATACATCAACCTTTATCAAAATGAAATCAGAGGAGGAGAAAATAGAAGGACTGTGGGTTAGGATACATGGAAGTCAAGGGGGAAAGGATTTGGTGGTAGGGGTTAAAGGGGAAAGGATTTGGTGGTAGGGGTCTGCTACAGACCCCCACACCAAGGGGAAGAACTAGATTTGGAACTCCTGAGGCAGCTCTCGGAGACCATAAAGACTAGGGAGGTGGTAGTCATGGGGGACCTAAACTACCCTGACATCTGCTGGGAGACGCAGACAGCAAATTCCCACTGTTCATGCAGGTTCTTATCCTGTGTACAGGACCTCCACCTGACACAGGAGGTGCATGGTCCCACTAGGGGGAATGCCTTACTGGACCTGGTGTTGGCAACGGTGGATGACATAGTAGGGGACCTACAGATCAGTGATCACCTGGGGGACAGTGACCACCAAATAATAGAATTCATCATAAGGCGTAGAGTGGGAAAGGTAAGTAGTAGAGTGGAAGTGCTAGACTTCAGGAAGGCTGACTACAGCAAGCTCAGGCATTTAGTCAATGATGCACTGCAGAGTAAGAGATTTGGCTAGATGGGAGCCCAGGAAGGGTGGCTGTGCCTTAAGCAAGCGATCCTTTGGGCACAGAGGGAGATGATCCCAAAGTGGGGGAAAAGGGGAAAAGGGGCCAAGAGGCTTCCTTGGCTGACTAGAGAAACCCAGGGCAGCCTAAGGGCAAAAAGGGGGGCATACAAGCAGTGGAAACAGGGAGAGATTATTAAAGAGGAGTATGCCTCCTCAGCTCACAGTTGTAGGGAGGCAGTTAGAAAGGCCACAGCTACCATGGAGCTGCGGATGGCATCCCAAGTTAAGGATAACAAAAAATTGTTTTTCAGATATATAGGGAGTAAAAGGAAGGCCCAGGGTGGTATAGGACCACTACTGAACGGGCAAAAGCAATTGGTGACAGACAGGGAGGACAAGGCCCCTCAATGAGTTCTTTGCCTCAGTCTTCCTAAGCGAGGGGCAAGACAAGTCTCACAATGGGATTGTAGAGAGACAACAGCTGGGCACCAGACTACCAAGCACTGACCCTGAGATGGTGCAGAGTCACTTGGAAGGACTGGATGCGTTTAAGTTGGCAGGCCTGGATGAACTCCATTCAAGGGTACTGAAGGCACTGGCTGATATTATTGCACAGCCACTGGCAAGAATATTTGAGTACTTGTGGGGTATGGGCCAGGTCCCGGAGGACCGGAAAAGGGCCAGTGTGGTCCCTATTTTCAAGAATGGGAGGAAGAAGGATCCAGGCAACTATAGGCCAGTCAGTCTCACCTCCATCCTTGGCAAAGTCTTCGAAAAGATTATTAAGGCTCATACATGTGACAGCCCAGCAGGGAAAATTATGCTGAGGGGAAACCAGCACAGGTTCGTAGCAGGTAGATCATGCCTGACTAATCTAGTTTCTTTTTATGACCAAGTTACAATACACCTGGACACAGGAGTAGAGGTAGATATCATTTACTTAGACTTCAGGAAGGCCTTCGATATGGTATCTCACTCCATACTGGTGAACAAATTAAGAGGCTGTGACTTGGATGATTACACAGTCCAGTGGGTGGCAAATTGGCTAGGGGGTCATACCCAGAGGGTGGTAGTGGATGGGTCGGTATCGACCTGGAAGGACGTGGGCAGTGGGGTCCCGCAGGGCTCGGTCCTTGGACTGATACTCTTCAGTGTCTTCATCAGTGACCTGGACGAGGGAGTGAAATGTACTCCGTCCAAGTTTGCGGATGATACAAAACTGTGGGGAGAAGTGGACACACCGGAGGGGAGGGAACAACTACAGGCAGACCTGGACAGGTTGGACAAATGGGCAGAAAACAATAGAATGCGATTTAACAAGGAGAAATGCAAAGTGCTGCACCTAGGGAGGAAAAATGTCCAGCACACCTACTGTCTAGGAAATAACCTG
>NW_017728913.1:35228242-35259514 GCF_001723895.1 Crocodylus porosus | reverse complement strand
TTAGGATACATGGAAGTCAAGGGGGAAAGGATTTGGTGGTAGGGGTTAAAGGGGAAAGGATTTGGTGGTAGGGGTCTGCTACAGACCCCCACACCAAGGGGAAGAACTAGATTTGGAACTCCTGAGGCAGCTCTCGGAGACCATAAAGACTAGGGAGGTGGTAGTCATGGGGGACCTAAACTACCCTGACATCTGCTGGGAGACGCAGACAGCAAATTCCCACTGTTCATGCAGGTTCTTATCCTGTGTACAGGACCTCCACCTGACACAGGAGGTGCATGGTCCCACTAGGGGGAATGCCTTACTGGACCTGGTGTTGGCAACGGTGGATGACATAGTAGGGGACCTACAGATCAGTGATCACCTGGGGGACAGTGACCACCAAATAATAGAATTCATCATAAGGCGTAGAGTGGGAAAGGTAAGTAGTAGAGTGGAAGTGCTAGACTTCAGGAAGGCTGACTACAGCAAGCTCAGGCATTTAGTCAATGATGCACTGCAGAGTAAGAGATTTGGCTAGATGGGAGCCCAGGAAGGGTGGCTGTGCCTTAAGCAAGCGATCCTTTGGGCACAGAGGGAGATGATCCCAAAGTGGGGGAAAAGGGGAAAAGGGGCCAAGAGGCTTCCTTGGCTGACTAGAGAAACCCAGGGCAGCCTAAGGGCAAAAAGGGGGGCATACAAGCAGTGGAAACAGGGAGAGATTATTAAAGAGGAGTATGCCTCCTCAGCTCACAGTTGTAGGGAGGCAGTTAGAAAGGCCACAGCTACCATGGAGCTGCGGATGGCATCCCAAGTTAAGGATAACAAAAAATTGTTTTTCAGATATATAGGGAGTAAAAGGAAGGCCCAGGGTGGTATAGGACCACTACTGAACGGGCAAAAGCAATTGGTGACAGACAGGGAGGACAAGGCCCCTCAATGAGTTCTTTGCCTCAGTCTTCCTAAGCGAGGGGCAAGACAAGTCTCACAATGGGATTGTAGAGAGACAACAGCTGGGCACCAGACTACCAAGCACTGACCCTGAGATGGTGCAGAGTCACTTGGAAGGACTGGATGCGTTTAAGTTGGCAGGCCTGGATGAACTCCATTCAAGGGTACTGAAGGCACTGGCTGATATTATTGCACAGCCACTGGCAAGAATATTTGAGTACTTGTGGGGTATGGGCCAGGTCCCGGAGGACCGGAAAAGGGCCAGTGTGGTCCCTATTTTCAAGAATGGGAGGAAGAAGGATCCAGGCAACTATAGGCCAGTCAGTCTCACCTCCATCCTTGGCAAAGTCTTCGAAAAGATTATTAAGGCTCATACATGTGACAGCCCAGCAGGGAAAATTATGCTGAGGGGAAACCAGCACAGGTTCGTAGCAGGTAGATCATGCCTGACTAATCTAGTTTCTTTTTATGACCAAGTTACAATACACCTGGACACAGGAGTAGAGGTAGATATCATTTACTTAGACTTCAGGAAGGCCTTCGATATGGTATCTCACTCCATACTGGTGAACAAATTAAGAGGCTGTGACTTGGATGATTACACAGTCCAGTGGGTGGCAAATTGGCTAGGGGGTCATACCCAGAGGGTGGTAGTGGATGGGTCGGTATCGACCTGGAAGGACGTGGGCAGTGGGGTCCCGCAGGGCTCGGTCCTTGGACTGATACTCTTCAGTGTCTTCATCAGTGACCTGGACGAGGGAGTGAAATGTACTCCGTCCAAGTTTGCGGATGATACAAAACTGTGGGGAGAAGTGGACACACCGGAGGGGAGGGAACAACTACAGGCAGACCTGGACAGGTTGGACAAATGGGCAGAAAACAATAGAATGCGATTTAACAAGGAGAAATGCAAAGTGCTGCACCTAGGGAGGAAAAATGTCCAGCACACCTACTGTCTAGGAAATAACCTGCTCAGTAGCACAGAAGCAGAAAGGATCTCAGAGTCCTAGTGGACTCCAAGATGAACACAAGTCGTCAGTGTGACGAAGTCGTCAGCAAAGCTAACTGCACTTTATCATGCATCAGCAGATGCATGACAAACAGAACCAAGGAGGTTGCTGGTCAGACTGCAGTTGGAATAGTGTGCAGTTTTGGACGCCACACTTGAAGAGGGATGTGGATAACCTGGAGAGGGTCTAGAGAAGGGCCACTTGTATGGCTGAGGGCTTGCAGGCCAAGCCCTATGAGGAGAGAATAGGGTGCCTGGACCTCTTCAGCCTCTGCAAGAGAAGGTTGAGAGGCGAACTTGTGGCTGCCTATAAATTCATCATGGGGGTGCAGAAGGGAATTGGTGAGGCTCTACTCACCAAGGCACCCCTGGGGGTTACAAGAAATAATGGCCGTAAGCTAGCAGAGAGCAGATTTAGACTGGACATTAGGAAGAACTTCACAGAGTAGCCAAAATCTGGAATGGGCTCCCAAGAGAGATGGTGCTCTCCCATACCCTGGGGGTCTTCAAGAGGAGGTTAGATGAGCATCTGGCTGAGGTCATCTGAATTCAGCACTCTTTTCCTGTGTATGCAGGGGGTCGGACTCGATGATCTATGGAGGTCCCTTCCGACCCTAACATCTATGAATCTTGTATTATTAATGTGGGAATATATGTCACTGGTGCATCTTATCATCGCTCAGTTTATGGAATGGTTTTATTTTCCAGTCAATTTTGATTAAAATTTTGAGTGGACTTTACCAGGGGAGCAGAGCTCTCCACCCCATTCCATTCAGTAGGTGTAACTTGCATACTATTATGGCCTTGTTTCTGAAAATCTTCTATTTTGTCCTTCTGAATAGGGAGAGACTGCAATACATGTTTCAGAGCTCTTCTAAATCAAGGACTTGTCTGGGTACCTGCATTGTTCAAACAAAACTTTTAGGAGGTGAAGTAAATGGAAGCTCCTGCTGACTGTTCCGGTATCATCAGCCTAAGCTTTTTTTAGTTGGAAGTTGCTTTCTGATACCTCTGTATACCCAATGCTTGCACTATGGTGTGCCTTGTACAGCCATTTAGACTTATGCAAACAGATATAAAATACTAGCAGATTGGAACAGTAGAACGGCATGGCCACTTTTTCCAGCTATAAATGGTAGCACATGATGCAGGGGTTTAAGAATCAGGTTTTCAGCTTTGGATTGTTTTAAGGGCCAACTAAAGTGCTCAATTCAGGCATGGCTATTTGCCCCTACACAAAAATCAGTATTGCCTGTATTTTTCCCCCTCAGAAGTTCAAAAAATCCTACTTAATATGCAAAGGTATTCAAACTTGGCAGAAAATGATAGAAAGGGAACACTTTTTCTTGTGTCGGGGTATCAAAGATACAGTTCATGGGCTGGATCTGGCCCATAGAACCCTATCATCTGGCCCACAGTATTGCCTGTGGGTCATGGATCAGTGCATTGCATGCAACACATGCTGGCCTTGGCCCCATCTACCACATGCAGTGTGTGGAGCCCATTTGATGCAGGGTGCACATGGTACAGGGGCCGAAGCCAACGTGTGCTGCATACAGCACATTAGACCAGTTTGGGGCATCCTGCTCACTGGATCCAGGGCTGGTCTAGATCAAGTTCACAAACCAGCATTGCATGCTGGAGCCAGCCAATAGGGCTGGTCCAGGGCAGGTGCCACATGCCAACTTGCAATCCAGATAGGCCTCTTTGGATATGTGCAGTCTGTACCCCAGACTGACCCCATGCTGAATTATTTTTATACCCCTGTCTTATACAGTATTTTTCAGTATTTGCACCTTTACTGAAAACTGATTCACTTTCTTCTTTGTCTCTGCCTCTGCATAATTTTAAGGAGTACTTATCTTATTTGCAAACTGTAAAAGGTATTTTTCCCTTAAATAAAAGAAAAAATATAAATTGGTGAGTATGCTCAGGTTATGGTACATTACATTGTGTTACATCATTAATACAGAGAGAAATCTGATGAAGACCAGCAGTTATTGGTTTTGTTAAAAAATCCTCCCATTAAAATATTGAAAAATTATATTTACATATTATTGTGATATACACATCTATGTGAAACACTGAAATAATGAGGATTTCATTGAGAATCAAGGTTTGTGAGGGGAGGTAATATATTGTAGGGGAGAGAGGAGAGGCAAGCTTTTGGGCTTTGTGTGGCCTTTATCAGGCCTGAGAAAGAAGCAATCCCAATCCAAGCTAAGTGCAAGTTAGAACAGTTAAGCATTAGAGTATTTCACTGTCTGATGTGACATCCTTGACTTTGCCATGGAGTTTATGGTGTGCTTTTGTCAGACAGTTTAGGTGGATTAGGAGTTGGCTACTGCCCTCTAGTGATCTTTGTCATTGTCAGCAGGAAAGAGAGTCTTTTAGTAAATACAGGAGTCATCTGTTGAATCCAGAGATGGCTGAGGCAGGCCAATTTGAGAATTGCATATTCAAGTACTGATGAAATACTTTTAAATGATGATCTAATAATTTTTATCTTTAAAAAAAATTTATACAGATTAGCTGCATATGTGACCAGGCGTATAAAATACTGTGCTATATTCTCAGCTGCTGTAAATCAGTGTAGCTCCATATTCTCCCTTGTCTTAATGTCTCTCTAATGATCACATTCATATCCATAAATTCATAGGCTAACCTGTTGGAGATTTTGCCCTTTCCAAAAGCTCACAGAGCAGCACACCTTATATGAATACATTTTCTTGACAGACTCAGCTTCAGAATAATCTCAATACTTCCCTGTTATAAAGCAAAACAATACTATAGTCCATAAAAAAGTTAAATAAATATTTGTAGCTGATATATTCTAGTTGTGGGAGCCCACTACTGAGAAACCGAAGAACACTAGTGCCTCAGTTTATTAAACTGAACCCAAGACCCTCCTCTTTCCTATTCTTCTCTGTTGCCACTGAATGGTAGTACCTCCAGAGAATTAAAAAATAGGGAGTCTGATTAGAATCTCACATTCTTTAGGCTAAATTCTGATCCAAGTTACTCTTAAGTGAATGAAATTTTGCTCTTTGACATGGGGTGAGACTTCTGGAAGTATATCATTTCAAGTCAGCTCAGCTGAGAAGCTAAGTGCAGTGTAGAGGTTGGTATATAAGGCTTTTAGTTGTGTTGTGTGAGAGGGGCAGTGAAAGCCCCCCTAAGGGGTCCTGGACCCCCACCCCATGCACCCCAGTACTTACCACAGGGATCCTGAAGAGTAGCAGCCAGGAGGAATCGCAGGCATCAGCCCCGCGATTCCAGAGCTGCCTACAGCTGCGGTTCGGTGAGGGATGTGGGCAGAGCCTCTGTAACTCATGGGCTGCTCAAATAGCAGCCAGGAAAACAGCTGGCCAGTGGCAAACAGCAGGAGAAAGGGACACTGACCTAGAGACACTGGCAGAGGGAGAAGAGGACGTCAACCCAGAGACACTGGTAGCAAGGAGGAAGATTGCCCAGCTGAAGGCAAGAGAGGGGGAGCCAAGGGCCCTGACACAGCAGGTAGGAAGCTCTAACTAGGGGAGATGGGTATCTCCCAGGGATGACACTGCAGCCTCTTCAGGGAACCAAGGTATGGTGGTGGGAGGCACCGGCAGGGAGCAGTCACCCCACATGGGGGGCATGGTGGGGAGGCACGAGCCACCCAGCATGGGAACCACACACCCTTCCAAGCCGGGGAAGACTGGGAGTGACTCCAGATCAGCTGGGGGCCCGTGCTGGCCAAACTGAGGAGCTGGACCACAGGGGCACAGGATGGCGGCCCGCCCCCATAGTCACCTGGGGCACAGGGACAAGTTGGTCCCTCATCCGTTCCTTCAAGTTTATTTCTTTGGACTATAGAAGGGGCACAGGGAGATGAGATCCCGGGGGGGCCTCCAGCGGAGATCCGGGTATTGATTTCTGTTGAGTTCACCGGAAGCCCTAGCTAGCCTGAGACAGGGCAGGCTTATATGCCCTAGCCGGCCTAAAGTCAAGGAACAGGCTACATTGAAGGGCGAATTGACCAGGAGGCCCTGACCTACTCTGAGGCAGGCGAGCCGTGCGAAGAGGAAAAATCATCCAAGGGGATGCCTGCAGAGTGTAGTATCCATCCGGGCTATGGATGTGGTAAGAGTGGGGTAAAGGGGAGGGTTGGAGCCCCACAAAGCAAGAACAGGGATTGAGGTGTCTTCATCTTGGGGGGGGGCCACCTGAAGGGAACAGCCTCCCCAACAAAAACATCAAAGTCGTGGCAGGAGAGTACGGGCAGCACCCATACCACCCAGGTGGCATCCGAGCTCAAATCTTACCCTGACGTTGCTTGGGGGCAAGGCACCCAGCAAGAGAAAGCCGAAGCCTTACAACACCTTCCAGCGACATTGCCATAGCTAAAATTTACAAACTCATTAAGAAAATGTATTACTAAGAAACCCTTCATTGTAAAATGTAGTTCTTATGAACTGTTGTGCTGGTGATTATCAGTAAACATCAGTTACCATGAGTTAGACCTGGCCATACTGTGCTCCAGAAACCAGGCCTGCAGTCAGAAGATCCTCAAAGCAACAAGTATATTGAACTAATTAGGCAATTATAGGCAGCAGTAAAAGGAAGGAACAGGAACCCTTATCTTTGTCCTGGAAACCAAAGGCCTGTTATCTTGACTTTGTTACAACTTTAGTGACTTTGCCTATACCTTCCACACAATCACACTGTGGGCATGTTTACATAAGTGCATTTACTGCACGGTAACCAAAATTACTGTGCAGTATGGGCACATGCCTACATGTGCATGCCCATATTGCACAGTAAATATGGTGATTTATGCCAATTTAAGCATAAATTTGATACCTGCAGCATGCAGATATAAAATTTACACCCAATTAGTTACTGCGCAGTAATGCATGTATAAACACCTTACTGCTCAGTAACACTGTGCGTGTGGACTGACTTGGGAACTTCCCTAGTCAGTCCACATGCAGTATTAATGCTCTTTAATGCCTGCATGTCTATTCCCATTTACTGCTCAGTAATTTATTGCACAGTAAATTTAAGACATGTGTAAACATGCCCTGTTCAGGGAAGTGGGTCCTTTGCATGCATTAACAATAGTTACCTGCCTAGCTCCTCCCGGCATTTGTTTTCAGATAGATAAAACTTGCTTATCATTGTCTTTATGATGGATCAATTTTGATTTAATCATTTCTTTTTCAGAAAGAACGCTTATTTTAAAGCAAAGATTACTAGATCTTCGCATTTGCAATATGATTTAGGAAAACATATCACCAGTGATTGTTTGGTAAACAGGCTTTGTCCAAGACTCCTGCAAAGACCTAAAACTTAAAATAACTAACCTGATAAACTAAGATTAACAATAAGTTCTTAATATATCAGAATGTACAGTGCAGTAATCCATGCATGTGTTGCTTAAAAAAATTAAGTAGTCAATAATATATAAGCTGTTCCAGGATAAATTGGTAGTAAGTGCAAAGTTAGGAAAGTAACAACCATGCAAGCAATGATGTATGACAACTGATTAGATGTTCAATAAAAGATGAATGCTAAAAATAAGAATTATTTATTCTGATTAACTGATAAACATATAATTAGAAAATCTGAGAACTGGATGTATATTAATGTGGAATTTGATTATTCAAGGAAAAATATAGAACAAAATCTGGTTAATTCTTCACTTCAAGAGGAGTGGTAATAATGGATATCTATCCATAAGTGGTTAATTGTCAGCTTTTCATTAAATGTATTTTGTATGCTATATTGAGACAGTACAGTAAAGGATGATTTTGTCATTTATAATTAAGAACAAATATATGACAAAAATATACTATGAAATTCCAAATACAAATTGGCTATATTTTGGCTTGCTGTATGAAAATTATAAGATTACATAGATAATCGTTTAATATAAAATTTCTAATTATTAACATTCAGAATGTTTATTATATAACAAATACACAGTAATAACAAAGAAAATAATCAAAGGTATTTGTTTCACCTGTACTCATCGCCAGAATAGAAGATGATTGTGAAAAACAGAACAGTATATTGTACTTGAAAAGCTCAAGACTATCCAATACTTTTCAAGTTTCAGCTGCCTTGAGAATAGGGTCCTGGTCCTGTTTTATTCTGGACTGTCTTGTTTTTAAACCCTTTGTCCCCTGTCCCTTTCTAAATGAGGAATGGACTGCAAAAAGTATCAATTATTTGTCCTTGTGATTTTATTGGCTGTGCATAGAGGCTGGGTGGTGCACAGCCAGGAGGAGCAAGGTTCTGAGCCAGCCAGAGAGGGGCAAAAAGAGGGGGTGGCCTTTTTGTGGTGCTCCTGCCCCTTGCTGCTGATGGGCTGAGATGGCTGTGGTGGTGATCCCCACCCCCACCAAAAGGATGTCCTGTATTCTGGGAATGTTTTAGTGGACACCCTGCAAAAAGTGAGATGAAGGAGACCTTTTCATCTAATTATCAGGAACAAGTTTAATTGAGACTTATTATTCATGCACCTCTGGAAATGCCTAATATTCTTTAACAGATAATGAATTAGCCAAAGTGCTTTGTATACAAAGCAATAGGTCTCTGGTGGAGATTCAGTGCACTGATTAATAAGACCATAGAACATAGTTACTCAGCAATTAACCAGATTTCACTGTATATATAAAAGCTGCTCCTGCCTGGCTTTTCCAGGCTGCATGGGGCCTGGGATCAGCTGGGAATAGCAACTGTGGCAGCAGCGATGAGTGGTGGGTGGGCTCCACCATGCTGTCTGGTCCTCTAGGATCTACCGCAGGAAAAGGAACCCTGCCTCCCATCACCATGCAGCTATCCCCATGATCTGCCTGTGCTGGTGGGAAGGGGGAAGAGGCTGGGAACAGGAGGTGCAGTTACTTCTGCATTATGAGTGACTGCTCCCATACCCCCTTTTGCCAAATCCTGGATTCATCTATGGTTTTTAGCCATAGACAATGTATATAAACAGAGATGCCAATTATCCCAAATTTTGGGGAACAGAACCACATTTCAATGTAATGCTCCTTCTCCTGAAATTATCTTGAAGGGTTCTCAGAATAGCTCCATTAAATCATCCATCTCTTCAACGCCTGCTCAGGAGTTGGCAAGAAAGTTAGACTCTTGTCTAAACAGATCTAACTTGCCTATAAGTTTGTTATATAGCAATATATGAATCCTCCCAACCAATAGAAAAAGAGTACCAGGCAAAGCATATCAGGTGCAGCATTATAACAGATTCCTCCTGCTTAGCTGGTAGGATCACAAGTAGTAAAGACAATGGAATGAAAAATAAAATGAGGCTAAGCAGGTAATCAATGTGTGGGCCAGGATTAAAGAAAAGATTGTTTTGTCTCTCCCAACTGTTAGATGTAGGGTCCTATACAACATGCTTGTATTTAAATACTATTCTTACTGGTTTGCCTTAAATTGTCTCACTTGCTCTGTTCAGACTAGACTTCAGTGCTTAAATGTTCATTGATATAGAGACCTCCAATTTCAAAGAAAGGTAACATTTTGGCCACAAAAAAGGGAGAAGGACCTGCTCAACTAGCTAGGTGTGTTGTTTTTGTTTTTCTTATGGGAGCCTAGCCTTATCTTCTCTGTAGGAGAGGGTGTGGGCTTGGAGGAAATGTTGGTAGAATCTGAGGGGAATCTTCCTTAGGGGTGAGATGGGGCAATGGGGGTTTGGGGAGGGAGTCGGGGGTGGTGAGAAGCGAGAGTATCTGGATGTGAGTGGTGACTGGGAGGCCTGATTGGGATTGGTGGGAGGGTTTGGGTATAGAGGCAGTAGCTGAATACATGGGTCAGTTGGAGTTCTTAGGTTTTGGGGTGGTATTTATTTGGGGACTTCTGTCTGTGGGTTGTTTGCTTATTGTAAGCCACTCTGAGCCATTCAGAGAATGGAAATTTCAAAAGCTGGCCTCTACTGACCAGCTGAATAACAGTCAGTCTCCATTCACAGACATGCAAAGGTCAAGGGGAATTTGTTCAGGGTTTCCATTCATACACGAGCAATTCAGCAGATGTCACATGTCAGCAGCGAGGCTCGTTAAACATGCTGCAAAGAAAACACTATATTTTATATTGACTTTCCTGGTGCTTGTGGTTTGTTCCAAGTAGTTGACAAACTGGGACCTCCTCTGTTTGCATAGCTTATTGCAGCACCATGGAAGTCAGTGGGAGTCTTGCTATTGACTTTACAAGCAGAGGATCAAACACTATATAAGCATGCACAGTTATTAAACAACATTTCAGTGAACTCTAAGAAGATGATTTATTATTATATTTTTACATTACATCTAAGGAGATTTAAACTGCCATTTATCTGCCATACACAGAAATTCTGAATGCTCTGAGATCCTCTAACTGATGGCTGTGATCCAACAAACCATATACTTAAATTCAATAGTACTACTCACATGCTTATACATGAATTCATGCTTAAGGCTTTTTTCTGGACTTGAGATCATCAGGCATCAGGTGACAGCCAGAACAGCAGTTACCACGTTGTGATTTAAGAAATCCCAATTAAGAGACTATGGAGGAATTTTCAGAGGCGCTTCCAGATCTACTCGAATTCTAATTCTCTTAGGATCCCTTGGAAAGCCTATCTCTTACCTTTACGGAGGCACATTATGAATGAAACCATCAGGTTACACTGGTTTTATTTTGCATCAGTGGCTAATTCCTTTTGACTTCAATAGGGCCTGATGTCAGTTACAGCTGTCTCCTTAGCCTTTTTTTTATGTGAACTAGAAATTGCTAGGTGTGATCTGAAAGGATACTGCAAATGATGACTGGATGGATGTTCTATAGAATCCAAAATTCCTCTTTCAACTCTGATCTCCCCTCAACTCTGAAAGCTGGGTTAGGACACATTATTTCATTCAATAGGCTCCTGTGTTGGCCCCCAGGAGCTTCTCCAGTTGGCCTCTTTCTTATATGGCTTTCTTTTCAGGTGGTGATTCCTTGGGTGGGCGTCTTTGTCTATACAGGAAATGGCTAATGAACAGTTGGCACTTGGTTCACCTAAATGACTATCGAGTGAGTGATGTTAGGGTTAGGGTTTGTAGCAAGCCTAAAACCTGCAAGAGCGACTGGAATGGTTCCCTTTGTGTCTGATTACTTGATTGTCCCCAGAAGCTAGGTTTCATGTTGTAAGCTTTTTCCTCAGTTTTGAAACAGAAATCATGTAGACTTCCTGTAGCCTTGGCTAAACTTGAAGATGGTAAGATGTTTTCAAACTATTCCCTGTTTTTGTTGGGCCCCTGGACCTGTTGTAGTAGGAATAGGATTGTTCTTTCAACATGGGGAAAGGCATAATATATGCTGTGTGATACTGGGGTTCAGGGATGGGTCTATCTATGGAGGGTAAAGGACAGGCAAGCTATAGAATCAATGAAAAGGTTTGACATGATTAGGGTTGAAAAGGACCTCAGGAGGTCATCTAGTCAAAGCCCTTGTCCACAGTGGACAACACTTGACACAGTACTCCAGATGTGGCCTCACCAGCGCTGGCAGTGCTGCTACTAATGCAGCCCAACATGCCATTAGCCTTCTTTGCAACAAGGGCATGCTGTTGGCTCATATTCAGCTAAGACATGATTGTTTGGATGCTTCTGGGTTTTTCTGGTTTCAGTGGAAATTTTTCCCTTCTTGTTGCTACTGGTTTTATGGAGAAGGGGTGGTGATTTCACTTTCCTCAGAGGCATTGGGTGTTGGCTACAGCTAAGGCTGGGGATTTTGACTAGGGCATGCCAATACTCCTTCTGGGACTAAAAAACCTGGAGGTTCCTGGTTAGACAGTTTTGCTTCTCCACTCAGGGTCAGACTTACTGCCACATTTGAGATCAGCAAGGAATTTTATACTATGGTCATACTGGCACAGGCTGTGGGGTGGGTTGCATTTCTCTGCAGAGGAAGCACAAAATATTCACAAAGAAACTTGCAAACCCAATACAATTCAAGTTCTCCTCCTCTTTCACTATTTATCCCAAACTGTTGGGCTCATCAAGCACCTGGAAAACAAATAAGACTTGAACTTTGCCTTGAAGGTCAACACATTTAAAGTAAGGAGATTTCGGAATTAAAGTTACAGCAAAAGTTACAGCCTAAGCTGGCCTATGCCAAGATTCACAAAACAGAACACCCTTCATTTTGCCTTCTGCATGGAGCTGCAAGGACCAAGGAGCTGCTGATTGTGTGGGCATTCCTCTGATCAGGTAACTGTTAACTGAGTTTCAAACTGGTGTCTTTATTAGGTACATTTGGAACATCATTGAAAGAAGTTCTCAATTTTAGTCAGTCAGTTTAATAGTTATGCTAAGCACTTTTTCAAGAAGGATCCCAGGAGCAGGATGCAATTCTGTGGCAGTTACATCAGTACTTGTTAAAGGTGATGGCACTCACCTTGTCTTCTTGGAAAAGGTTTTGAGCTCTCTGTTCATGTTTGCTTTCCCCCATACATGCTGGCCTTTGTGCTATTGGCTTGTTTTTGAGTGCCTGTCACCTGCCCAGAAATGTTCCCAGGCAGCTTGTTAGAAATCACTTTAATTACAGCACTGATTTTAAATCATTATGCTTTACCCTTAGGCCTTGTCTGCATGGGAAAACAAAATGCTACAGCTATTGTGGCATAATTCCCCTGTGTAGACACACTATTTTGCAATAAAAGTGATTTTGTTCTGGAATAATTATGAATCACTTTTATTCTGGAACAGAACTTGGGGAGTTATTTATTATTAGCTAAGTTTTACTGGAACAGCTATACCAGTCAGTTCCTCCTATTCTGACATGGTCTCAGATAAAAACAGCTTGTTTTTAGCTGGAGTCCCAGCTGAGATGACACTCTCTAGAATAGGCTTTCTTCTGTGAGTGTACCCTCTTTGAATATTTCTCAGTTTCTTAGCAGTTTTGTTCTGAGTATCTTTCTAGATCATTGGCACTGCTATCACATGGATTATTGCCTTGTCAGAGGCCCACTGTTAGAACTGTCATCACTCTTGTTAACAGTAGAGGGAGTACTCATGTTACACTTGCCTTGGCTGGTTTTACTACTCCAAGTTTTCCACTTTGGCATGCACTGCAAAACTGAAAATGGATTGTGCTCTTGTGTTCTGTCACAGTACATCAAAGCCATGGACTGCATGACTCAGTGCCACATACTCAGTAGTGGGGCTCTTCCTGTTCTTGCTTTCTTTCTTAGGCTGTTCTGTCTAGTCATTATGACTTCACTTAACATTCTCTCATTGGATTCAATGTAGTCTGGGGACCTGAGGACTTCAAGGCTGTTGTCTGCTTGTCTATCACCAAGACCTTGTCTGTCACTGAGTACACATCTGTATCTCAGCACTTAAAAAAAAATCATCTTACAGTTTTCCCTTTGGGAAATATCAATGCACATCCTACTGAACACTTATTTATATGGAGAAATTACAGAGATGCAAGCTAGTGTGAATTTACAGCACATTACATGTTCTGCACTATGTAGACATTGTGAGTATTGGCTAAATTTGAAGTAATTTACTTCATTTTGGAAGACCGGGACAAACTCAAATCTGTAGAATCTGTTTCATGCATTAGTCACCTCTGTGTAACTCAGGTTAGTTTAGGTGAAAAAGTTTAGTCACATCTATGTGCTACTCTGCCTTAAAAGTATGTCTTAAAATCCTACACTGTAGAGTCACCCCATTCATCCTTTTACATTCTTGCACATAGTAATCAGTCATGAGATTCAGATGTAGTAATGCACTTGGATATTGTCATGACTTCCTTCATTAAGGAAGACATATTTATACTACTTAGAGTTTGTTTATATATTTTTTCATTTTCAAGATCCTGGGCATGCTAAATATGCTTTTATGGCCAGATCCACAGCCTACTGAAGTCAGTTAGGGTCTTTCCATTTCCTACTTCTTCCTTTTCATCTTCAGATTGTTGTAGTCTGGTTTCAAGTTAATTAATTTTTCCTGTCATATTTTCCTCCTTAGTTTGGCTTCATGCTATTATAATCTGGAGCTTAGTGGAAAAAAGCACTTATTTGAAGTTCCTTAATGTATCAGTTCTTTAAATAGTCGGGTCCTTAATTGGACCTTCTTGTCTGTACAGAATTTCCCTTATTAATCATGTTATCTCATTATTCACTAGTCTCTCTAGCAAATATGTCTAACAAAGATGCAACTTTATTTTTAATGGCAGCTACAATTCTGAGAAGGGCGGTAACACAGTATTTTAGTATATACAGAAAGAAGTTGTCCAGATCACCTCTACTACAACTCCATCAGAGAATTTACACTGGAGATAAATTTGATCCAGTGTTTCTAAGTAGCCTATTCCAATCTCTAATCATAATAGAGATCAGAGATTGGTGTTCACATTGCACCAATTGTCAGTACCTAGTCCACACCAGGGAAACTAACTACCTCCTAGCAAACCGAATTCTGAGAACTTTTTGAGGAATCCTGGTGTCACTACCATAAACCACCCCCATCATAATGTTTCAAAATCTCCAAAAAAATGGTTCTCAAACTGTGGTATGTGGAGTTTTTGTTGGTGATCCATTGAGATTTGTTTGCTCACGGGAATCTCTTTATTTACAACTACTACATTGCATAGAAGATGGATAAAACTGCATAAATATTCACCTAGTATTACTTTTCTGTGTAAGCAACCCTTGTCAGTACCGAGGGGATGCTGTGCAACTCTGCATGGAAGAACTATTCATTTCAGTCTATGGAAGAAGTCTGAGAAGTCCTATCCTAATGTAGGTACAACAGTGAAAGTCCAGTGGCTCACTTTTCTCGGAGCCCACCTGTAAGTTGAAGGACAGCCCCAGTATTACCATAACTATTCAACTGCTTTATGCAAGGCTGTAGAAGTCCTGAAATGTTTCTTCATGGCCTTTTTATTTGTATCTTTCTTCTGAAGAAAAAGATGATATCTGCTTAAAATTGCCTCTGTTAATTATCATTACAAATCAAACATATTTTTTCTTCACTAGCTATGTATTTATATAGCCATTTTGTTATTTATTAGATTTATATGCCACTTTTCCCAAAAAGGGTCAGGGCAGTTTACAATAAAAGACAACAAGAATTATAGAAACAGAATAAAATATTGAAATAAAAACAAACTCCCACCCTACCCAAAGGAAAAACAATACAATTAGTCCGCTCCCCTGCTTCTGACCAAAGAGGGTGTCCCCCAAGCCCAACATCACTGCCTAACCCGTATCCAATACTTCCATAAAATAAAACCAGAAAGGCCCCTTTCACCTGTATCTCTCCAACTCCTTACTCTCTTCCAAGCCCCACCCCAACTCTGAAGTGGGGGTAGCTGTCTGTCTCTAAAACCAGTCATTGGTCCCTTCTCTATAAAGCAAACACATTTTTCAATTAAAACACAAATTAAAATCACACCCCTTCACCCTCTCTGTCTCTCAACCACACCAAAGGATACCCTTCAGCAGCTTCCATCTCAGGGCACACCGCAATCCCTTGGAAAGCTGCAGGGTGACTATGGCCTTTCCTTTCCTTTTCAGCAGGCTAGTTTGCCTGCTCAGTGCCCTTCCACACTCTAGGTCCAGCCTCCAAAACAGAAGGGGAAGACAATAATGTTGTTAGGAGCGCTTGTCACCCTATGGGCTGCTGCAGTCGATATGGGACCTGAGGTAGAGGCAGTGGTGGAGGCAAGAAGGATTGCTGTGAGCAGCAGCAATATTCTGCTAAGAAGACAACTAAGCTAAGGAGAGCAAGAAATTACAAGTGTCCCAAGGCCATATACGTAGGATGAGGAGTGGGAGAATCAGCAGAAGAAATGTAGGAAGAACAGTAGGCCAATTTTCTTGCTGAGATGTATTAGGCTACAAAATCATTTCTCAGGGGATTTGGGGAAGCAGCGTTTCCCAAGTCATTTTAAATGCACTGGTTGGAACACTGAAGAGAGTACTACAGGTAACAATCCAACACAGTAAAAGGCAGACTGAACTGCTTAACAGGCTTTTTCCATCTGTAATCTTTATTTGATTAATCTCAGATTAGCAGCTGTGGCTGCAATAGGAGAGGTCGTATATTTTTTCAGACAGTTCTCTTTCTTTTTTAGTGCACTTAATACTCCAGTGCTATTTTGGGAATCCTCAGACTTTAAATTTAGCAATGTAGGTTTTATACTTCAGACACCCAGATATAAATTCTGTAATAAAGTGATGAAAGACAAATTGCTACATATCAGTAGCCACAGTATATGGAGGTTTTGGAGAAATGTGAAACCAGCAGGACTCCATCAGATGTTTAAGTACTTTCCTCAACAGGGATGGGCTTAAGGGAGAGGTTTTTCAATGGAATTTGAAATCCATTAGGTGCCTTTGAAAACCTTCTTTACCTACTTTGCTACACTGGGTTATTGAGGGTATTTTTCTTCTCTCCTGGGATGATCATTAGATTCTTGGAAAAGAATATGTGCTAAAGGTGATATAACCTGATCTGCAAACATGCTGCTAGGATTTATTGTTCATTTGGTAACCTTGGCAGACAATCAGAAATAATACCATCATCCCTAAAAGGCCCTCATAGCATAGTTAGTTGTAGTAATATTATCCCTGAATAAACAGAATTTTTTGTTTTGATTCTTCAACTGTTTGCCTTAAGAATCATAGTCTCCTTAACAAAATGTTAGCTGAGCTTTTGTGGTCTGATTGCATTCACTGAAATTGAAGGTAAACTCTCTTTGATTTCAGAATTATAGAATCAGTTAGTGTCCAAAGGCTTGATTCAGAAAATGAATCAGTGATCACCACACTGAGCACTTCAACACCTAATTTAGTGGCAAGTGGCTGCTAGAGTGGAATTCAAAACCCTCAGTTAGGCACCTTGGGAGCTGCTCCAATGAATGCCTAGAGCGTCTCATGTATTCAGCATCCCACGTTTCAAAATGGCAGCGAGGGTGCTTTAGGTAGAGCTCATTCAATAGGGACACCGAGTACAGGAGACAATGCAGCACACTGGAGCGGTCTGATTAGAAAGCTCCAGCAAACCTGATTCTGCTCCGACAGGTTAGACTCAGAATGCATTGGAGCATGTGTATAGGTGCTTCTAGGGTGCAGATACACCTCATAATTGAACAGTTCCCAGATGTCACTGATTAGAAACTGGTTCATAATTGTCTGAAGTGCTGTGACTCTGCCAACAGGGAGTGGGAGTGCCCAGCTCAGGATGCCACATAGTGGGCAAATGTGGGAGCAGGCAGGGGAACTGCTTGCACCCATGTTTTTTGGGGAGCCCAGCGAATGGGTGACCTGTGGATGGGGGCATTTTTGCTTTTCTGTTTTCCATTGTCTCCTAAATAGAAGTTCAATAAATTGCAATAGCTTGCTAATGACTGAAGTCTGCAGTCTACTTGCCTGACTTGAGGAGTGGTTGGAGGGCTTGGACTTGCACTGTTTGGTTCCCATCCACTGGGAAGAGCCAGGACAAGGCGCTGTGGTTGGATAGGGAGTTGACACAGCTGGTTATTAGATAGCTTTTATTGAACAAACAGTGCAAGGGAATTTGTTGATAAAAAGTGCCAAAAAAACTAAAAGAAGTGGGGCAGTAAAGTTCTGGCTATACACCAAATGACCAATTGCGGCACATGGCGTGTGCGTGTGTGTGTCTGGGGGGGATGAGGAGTTATGCTGCATGGGATGCCTGGAGATTCACAGTAAACCAGTTCAAAATAGTACTTGATTTTCCAGGTACACTTTTGAACCATTCCAGGTGGATTTAAATCAGTTTACTAGACTTTTATGTCTGTCTGCTTCTGCTTCCTAGTGCAGCAATCTTTGTTTTCAGCTTTCAGTAGGTGACGTGCTTCATTTGTACCATTCTAGCTTAACAGTGTTAAATATGGATTGGAGTAGGACTCTACAATCTTTTTCAGTAGATGCTTTATTATTTTGACACCATTTTCCACCAACTTATTGAATGAGGGAAAATAGGAAACAGCAGTGATGGATTTAAATCCATATTTCACTGCAAACTGCTCAGAATCATGTATGCTGAATAGTGGTCCATTGTTAGACATTGCTATGCCAGGTATGCCAAATCTAATCAAAATGAGTTCAATATGCACAATCACTTATTTAGCTGTATTATCCTATAGTAAGGTTAGCTAAAGTAAATGAGAATAATAGTCTTAGATGAGTACCTTGTTTCTGCCTGCCAACATAAACAAATCTAGACTTTACTCCAGGCAGCCAATATTTTGTGGACTGCCTGGACTTTTTTGCTTGAATTGGCATGTATTTTTGGCAAATGCAAAAATCCTTAACGTCTTCCTCAATTTTGCTTTTTGGTTGAGGCCCATGGGAAAGGGCTAGAGATCTTTTATTAGAGTTTTGTTTCCTAATCCTATAGTGACCTTTGCATATCCCTTTTAATACATTTTTTCTGTAACATCTTAGGAGTCAACCTCCCAGCATCTTTAAACAAAAACTCTATTTAGTGTTGACAGTTATACTTTACATTTATAATAAGTAACAAAAATGATTAGAGGCCTGGAAAGCATGACTTACGAGGGGTGAGGGCAGAGGTAGGTGTAGCAGGGCACACGTTGTGCCTACCACACAAAGGACTTGAGTAGGCTGTGGAGTAGTTGGCAAGTGTGGTGAGGTCTAATTAGGTGGTCACATGTCTGCAAAAGGGCAGGAGGAGGAGGAGGGCTGGGCAGCCTCAGTATAAGCCAGAGGTAGGCAACATTTTTGGCTAGAGTGCTGAAAAAACCACAATGTCTACCTTGGAAGGTGTGGGAGTGCTGACATGCTGGAGCCTGGAGCAGCTGTTTGCAGCCTCCCAGCTGCAACCAGCTCACAGAGTTTGGTCTGCTTGCAGCAGGGCTTGCAGCCTCCCAGCCTGGGAGCAGCTTGAGCTCCATGGCTGGCAGCAGCTGCTTAGAGCTTGGCCTGACAGTGGTGTGCCAAGCAAAATGACCTTGTGTGCTATGCTTGGTATGTGTGCCGGGGTTGCTGATCCCTGGTATAAGCCCAGGCCCTAGGAGCTGAGTGGGCAGTTGCTGCAGGGATCCAAAGGCTGAACATTGCCCAACCAGAGATCTGCTGCTCCCAGAACATTTGAAGGTCAAGGGTAGGAACTATGGGGATGGATGAGGTTCCTGGGGCATGACCTGAAACTACACCCTGTTGGGGTTGGATGGTGTGGTGGGGCTGCCTGTCATGGGCAATCTCTAGGAAGTACCATACCTGTGCCTCCCCAGTGAAAGGCAAGGATGGGTCACCATATAGCCTCAGCCCACATGACCTCGTGGATAACCATGGACAGGGGACAGGCAAGGGGTCTAGGAATGTCATTAGAGACCTGAGGCTCAAGGGGCATCAGTCACAGGAGCCCCAGTGAGGGGGCAGGGTAGTGGCCCTAGTGAGGGGGTGGAGTAGAAGCCCAGTAGGGTGGAAGAGCAAGCCCAGGAGGGTTCCAGAAAGTAACTATGTGGCCCACAAGCTCAGAGAGTGGGGGCAGTGTTTGGAGGGGACTGAGCAGGCAGACCCATATGGAAGACAGGACTAGCTGCTTGAAAAACTAGCCAGAGAACCTCAACTGGCCTATGCTTGGGCCAGGACCATAGTGGTCTGAGGGCAAGGATGGCCACCGTGAGGGATGGCCAGAAGCTAGAGGCCTGGAGTCCTGAGTGACCTAGAAGTGAGGCCAGGGCCTGCGAGGCTAAAGGTCTCAGAGGGGGCTATTGCTGAGAGGGGATGTGGTCTAAAGAGTTTTGCAGCCCAGGATGATGACAGAGGTTAGGCCACCTGAGTAGGAGGGATCCCGGTTGGGGTCTGAACATCAGTCAGGAACATACTGGGGCCCAGCACTAGCAATGAGCAGGGGGTGCACCCCTTGACCAGCCATGCTCCCGCTTAGGCAATGGGCAGGGGGGGCAGGTGGGAGTCCTGATGCCCCCCCGTGAGTGCTGGCCGGGTAGTGGGAGCACCAGATGTAGGCCACGGCCACTTCTGGGAGTGCCGCAGTCACTTATGGGAGTGCCGCAGCTGCTTCTGGGAGTAGCGCGGCTGCTCACCGGACAGTAAGTTCTGCTGCAGGGGGACCTGCCACAGTTGGCGAGATTGGCTCCCCCTCTGGTTGCTGACTGCTCACTGGGGGGTGGGGACGGGGGGGAGTGCATGTGCCCCCCCGACTAAGGTTGCACCAGCCACCCATGGGGGCCAGTGTGGGGCTGGAGCCATATAGTGATGCCATCTGCGAGGCATGGGACACTATGTAGAGGTGGTATGGAGCCATGTATTATGCCCTTGGCATCAGGCATTAAATGGGCAGCTTCCCATATAGAAACAACTCTTCAGTTCCAACAAAGATGTGGCAGGTGAGTCAGGTGGGCAGACTGCCCCAGACAGGTGGGTAGGCAAATGTTTGGACTGGTCTCAAGACAGCCCGCTTTCACAATAGGCAACCCCCAGCATGGGTGCCAGTGTGGCACGCAAAGGCATTTTGCTTGACATGCATGTGTTGGGGCAGATGGGAGGGAAGTGGCTGGGCTGCACTGCCACAACAAGGATCAGCCCCCCTGCAACTCCTCTTGTTGTTGCAGGTGTTTTTGGTCAAGGTTGCAAGTGTTTGGGCACTCTGCCCAAAGGTGTTGCCAATCCCTGGGCTGGGGTTATCTAGTCTGGAGAAGAGAAAATTGAGGGAGGATTTGATAGCAGTCTTCAAATACCAGAAGGGTGATTACAGAGAGGATAGAGATGGGCTTTTCTCTATGGCCGTAGGGGACAGGACTAGGAGCAATGGGTTCAAGCACAGGAAATTTAGGCTGGAGATTAAGAGAAACTTTCTGACTATGAGGACCTTGTGAGGTCCCTTCCAGTCCTACTTTCCTATGATCCATTCTGGAAATATGCTACTACTGCTAATAGGCTTGATTACTTTCTTGATACTAGCCTGAGCTGTAACTCTATACTTACAATCTATAATCAGTTGTTAGCAGACAGAAGTCTTTTAATCATATTGACATGTACATCTGTCTTTGGACTTTACACCACTTTGGTTCATTGCCCAAAGGGCCATTCAGTAAGAACCATAGTTCAAGGCTGAAGAGCAAAGATCCTGAGATGAACCTAGATTTCTATACTTGATTATTTGGCTCAACTTCAAAAGCTTCCTAACATCAGAAAGTATAGAAATGTACTAATAGGTTATGTATAAAGATGCCTAATTTTATCCCTTATTTAAACTATGTTTTGTCCTAAACCAGATATAGCTAGTATACATCCATTAAATGAATTCCAAGTGATATTTAGCTGGCTTCTTTTGACTTGTCTTTCTTACATCTTCTAAACTCTTCTTGCTTATGACATTCTCTCACCTGCTTATTTACTTTGTCTCTTCTTCTCTTACCCAAACTCTGGTCAAGTGGACATAAGCAAATGCAATACTGTATTACCATTAAGCAACTTAGGGCCTATTACAGTCTACACATGCTATGTACATTTTACTGGCACTTGCAAACTTCCATGTAGTATGTAATCTGCTGCAGCTTTTGTATTTTTCCCAGGTATCTTGATTTATTGGCTTACAGTGTTTGCCAGTGGACGCAGCTTCTTGTGTTGTTTTTTGGTTGGTTTGTTTTTGATTCCCAGTCTGCACTACTCAAGATTTTCTGCTTCAGGTCTCTTCTTGTAGTATTTTTTTTTTATTTCTTTACATGCCCACGGTATATCAGAGAACTATATATCTACCATAAGTCCCAGTCTGGACAGGTGGCTTCTTTTGCTTGGTATATTCTCACTGCTTTGTCAAGGCCTAATTGTAGGTCTTCCAGTAATCTCTCCCTGATTATAACTGGGATCTTGGGTAAAACAATCTGGTTGCTTATCAGTTATTCAGTTAGCTCTCCAGAATTATAAGACTGATTCTTCAACCTTTGATCAGTTTCTTTTTCATACTCTGTTTTAAAAAGTTGTATCAGTCATTTTATTTTATATGGAGTGCAGCACTCTTTGTATCATGCCTTCTTAGTCTCATCTGCCTGACCTAACTGAAAGTAATTATTTTGGGGAAATAAGACTTCCATTTTACACCTTTTTGGCACCCATTAATAGTTCACACCTTCTCCAGTTATCTTTCACACTTCTAGAGTGCTTCAGCTCTGCTGGGCTTTTCACTGTTCCACTCTTCCACTCGAGGTATTTCTTAAGGCCTTGTTGCATGGTAATTTTAGGCAGCTCCTGAAGCTCTTAGCCATTGCACTGGCCTCACATTACCACTTTTAATTGGCTTAAAGCACTTGTTATGCAGCTTAAAGTTGCATCACTCCAGGGCTGGATTACATCTGATCCACATAATTTTGCTCCTGTTCCATTGTGGCCACTCTGCACAGCTGTGTTGCCCAAGTTGAAGTCCTCCAGTATCCTAGGATGCAGTGGCCCTTCCTCCATGTTGTTTCTGCATGCAGCTGAAGATGGTGACAGCTTGAGGTGGGTCAGAGCCAGGGGAAGTGAGGGATGGGGGAACTGCATGGAAAGCCAGTGTGCCAAGGTACTACTATGGGGTGGGCAGAGCATGGCACAGCACAAGAGAAAGAGGAAAGCCACCTGAGGCAGCACCAAGGATGCGGCGGGTGCTGTACAGTAAGAGGCTCTGGAGATGGCTCTGTTGCCCAGCCCAGTGAGGCACTGATGGCTCCATTGCTGCCCGTCCTGGGAGCATTGCACCATGCTGCCCTGCTGGTTTCAGCATGCCATGGCTGGTGAGACAATTTAGAAGCTCCAAAAGTGATGGCAGGGCAGCCTGGAGAAGGAGATGGATCAGGAGGAGGAGGAGGGGAATGTGCTGCCACATTGTTGGAAACCACCAGCATGCTGCTGGCACCCACACCAGGCTCCAGGGGAGACAGGTGACATGGCTGGAATGCAATGAGCAAGGTGGTGTGGTGCAGCGCTCCCAGGCTAGGCAGTAGTGGAGCTGCCAGTGTCTCCCTGGACTGGGCCGCAGAGCCAGTACTGTGCCATGGCTTATGGGAGCATTTAGCAGCCCCAGCAATGGTGGCAGCAGGGGGAGACGAGAAAGGGAGGATGACTTGTCATGGGGAGCCAACAGCATGCTGCCCTGGTCCATGCTGGGCTCTGGGGGAGGCAGGTGACATGTTCCTGCCTCCCTCTTCCCTCAGCCCACCTCTCAGTCCCCTGCCTGTAGAGCAGGGATAGAAGCCTATCCTGGCTCACCAGTCCTGCTCACCAGGCCTCTAGCATCAAATCACAGCAGCGCAAGTGGGAGACAGCCAGAAAGTTTTTAGCCTTAAGGTGCAACTGCTCCTAACTCCAAGCTAGCTCTAAGCTGATCAATGTTTGTGCAACTTACATCCTAAGGTGTAATAAGGCCCTTAGTTTGTTCTATTTCTGGTTCCAGTGCCCTGTACAGTAATCACTTCAAGCTAAGGAGTCTTGTTTGAGTCCGTGCTTGGATTCTAAATGCTATGTAACATAAGCCTCTGCAGAACATAACTACTGAGCAGTAGAGCCTGGTAAAGGTTCAGTTGACTTATTTAGGCAGACCAATTACTTGCCACAAACACTGATGTGATGAGCAACCTCCAAGGACAGGATAAAAGGAGGGAAATGTGATGTATCAAGAAGTTCTGACCCACAGAAAAAGTGGCCAGACTGATATATTCAAGTTGTGAACATGTAGGCTGCAAGAATGATGAATCCTTGAAAGATCATTAGGGTTTTTTAATGCTTTTTTTTCCCCAATAGGGGAAGAATATTTTACTTAGTGAATTTTACCCTTATGGAATAAACATAGATATTTTTGAGAGAGAGATTATTATGGAAACTTTGGCAATACCTCACTATAAAATGATATTAATCCACAGCTTTTATGCAGAAATGAATGAGAAAGTACTGTTTGCAATAGTTCTCTTTCATTTTTGGTAAAAGAAGTGGAAGACTACAAGGAGGGGAGACACCAAAATGTAGAAACATCTCACACAGTTGGCAAAAGGAGTATGGTAACTTACAGATCACTGTGACTGGAACGCTGGCTACTGAACTGTTTCCACTTCAGAGTTTTCTGTTGGGTGATTCTCTTGTCCTGTGTATTGTAACTTGATACCTTAAGAGAGGTGTGGCAATTAACTGAGTTTTAGTATGGTCTGTTTGCCTTACCATGAACTCATTTTCTTTAAAGGTATATACCTAGGCTACCATTATTCTTGCTCCAGAAGCTCTCTCACCAAAGTCAAGAGTTGTATCTAAATAAGGATTGTCCAGATTCAATCCTTATTTTGAGATGCATATTAATTGAGATAACATATAGGCATTGTTTTCCTCAAGGTTCACTGCAGATGTTCTGTATAAGAGACTAAGGGGATTTTTCATTTTTTGTACTGCTTGATCAAAGACTAATTTTTTAAAAACATCTGTTATTTAAATAACATGCAATACTTCTGAAAACAGTTTCTGTATACTTTGGACAGCGCTAACAAAGCTTATATACAGATTCTTGTTGTAAAAACACACACCTCTATTTTTATATAATGCTAATAATAGCATCCATTACAACCTTCACTAGCAATATGTTTCTTGTTTACCAATACTTTAATGTGAAATTGGGCTTAAAAGTCACATACATCCTAGATGACATGCTCTATTTTCCTCCATCACACGTTCAGAATATTTTTGTAGTAAATGAAGTTATTAGAAATATATGTTGGACCCATGTAGTAAGTACCCTTATGTCAAATAGCTGCCTGTGAAATTCTAACACTTTGGGGGAATATCCTGTAAACTCATTTGCATTTCTGCAAAGCTTCCCCCCCCCCCAAGCACTATTCATACAAGTAATTTTTTTGTAGGAGAAGCCCTGACTTTGCACTGAGGATTGTTCTCATTTTCTTCATGTTTACATAGCTAGTACAAAGATTAATATTAATAGGCAAGGAAGCTAAAGTGGATTTTGTTAAAATTGTGTTTGGAATGCACCCAAAAAGACCTAGATGTTCTGTTTTTAATTCCTTATTTTATGCATTCCTTAGTCAGGTGATGGGCACCCTGTGCATGTTGTACAATGATCATGAAAACTGGAGAGTCAGTTTTGTAATTCAAACCCATTCTTTATTAGGTTATCTCTCTCCTGCATTCTAACCTCAGATTATCTCCACCAGTCAGAATAGAGCAAGTGCTGTTTTGCCCCAAGGCACATCAACATTTGTGAATAGTTAACTTTGATCCCAGATAACCATTAACATTCTTTCATGAAACCAGAGCAGATGACATTATCTTAACCTTTTACCTACATAGCTTTTCCAATAACAGCTGTTATTAAACCTTGTTGTTATTTTGCACTCTTAAACACTGTGGAGGTGTGTTCTCATCCATATTTGCCTGTTACTTGCAACCAATTTTCTTCCTTGCATTATTATTTTACAATTTTAGCTGTTCAAAAATCTGCAAATACAATCACTTTGAGCTTTTTCTGTTTTTTTATTTGTTGTCTGGGTTTTTATTTCAACAAAGTATATTGTGTCACAATGATGTTGGCAAAGAAGTGAACCCTAAGAAAGCACGTAGATGAGGAAAGCGCAACTTGTTACAGCAGTGTGATGAAATCATGGTTAAAAAGTGCTGTAAGGCAGACAGGGTAACTCTTGGCCATTTGTCTGGGAGTGAAAAGAGGACCAGATAGGGCATGACGAAATTGGATCTGGTGAAATTTGTTGGAGCAAAATGGTTACTAACAGCTTTCTGAAGCATGTACAGCCTGGTTGTGCCACCCTTATGCATGCAGAGTAGCACTTTACTTTGCAAGCGGTTTGGAAAAAGGTTCCCATTTAGCCCCAAGGGATAAAGTGATTCAAGAGGTCAAGGCACAGCTCAGATGAATTTGATTTAATTCTCCAGTAATAAACTAGCATTGTGGCATATGGCTTAATGCACCTGGTCTCATCTGAGTTTTGGAAATCAAGGAATCCTGGACCTGGCTAGTAATTGGATATGAGACCTGCTGGGAATCCTAGACATGCTAGGTACAAGCCAGAGAGTGGTTGAACACTGGGGTGGCATTTTATTCCTTCCAAGTCATCTAAGTGGCTGTTTTCTTGGTCATCTGTGTGGTATTTTGGCACTAAAGATGTTGAAAGGAATTGTATTGCTGTATACATAGCCCTGAGTATGGACTGAACATGCTCAATAGCAAGCAGGGTATATACATGCTCTCCTTGTGAACGTGAAGCAGTCTTGGATGGACTTAGAAAACATCTTTTCTTCCTTCCACTTTCTATTTTCCACTAATGTCTCCAGGACAGAACAAGTTTACAACCCAGGCAGCTCTCATTTTTCAGCCCAGCATATCAACCAGCAAGCCATAAGGATTCCTTTTGAAGCCAGCTCCCTGGATAGCCATTACAGGGAGATATGTGAGGGTGGGGAGAAGGAAGCAAGCCAAAGGACTGGAGGGGCCCCGAGTTGTTCCTTGAGCCCTTTTTTCCTGGTAAGGCAAAACCTTCCCCCCACTCCACCCCTTCCTGCTGTGCACACCCAAGCTATCCTCCATCCATTTGTTCCCCCTGTGATTGGATTCACTTCAAAAGATATGCCAGAGAAAAGCCTGGGTAATGCCTGACCTGTGTGTGATGGTGAAAGAGAATCTGGTCCTTATTCTTTAAAGACCTCAACTTTGTGTATTCTTGTACCTTATGTAAGTTTGGGGTCCCCAGCCTTTGACTCATTACAGAAGTGCTGCATACAAGACAGAAGTCTGTATAAAGGTGAATAATTAACTGACAAGGTGCCAGTAGATGGCACTCAAAAATATGCTGCATAATTCCTAGGTTTACAAGGATCAGTACTGCAATTTGTGTGGTATCAGTGGCTTCCATTGTACAAATTATTATGTTAGCTCTTAAAGTGTGAACTACTCAATTTAAGGGAGTACATGAGACTTTATAC
The DNA here is from genome assembly GCF_001723895.1 of Crocodylus porosus. Lineage (NCBI taxonomy): Eukaryota > Metazoa > Chordata > Crocodylia > Crocodylidae > Crocodylus > Crocodylus porosus. The sequence goes on along the minus strand of NW_017728913.1, from coordinate 35,232,620 downwards.
CTTTGGGTTGCAGTTAGTCTATTTTGCACTAAAATAGTATCACTACCCCAACAGCCTCAACAGAACATATGGAAAAGTAATGTTATGAAAGTATTTGGCAGGTAGAGGGGGGTTTCTTCTGTATTCTGTTGAAAAATGTTGAACAGAGGAAGAGATATAGCCCCACCAAACACATAAAGTGTTTATAGACCAGCCCTATATTATTGATTTTTTCCCCTTTTTCTTTTTTAGTTTTGATAAAAATAATAGTGTTTCAGTTTGTTTAAAATTTTAAATTTATACTTAAATCTAGCTAGATTTGGTTTAAGATAGTGAAAAATCAAATGTTTTGCTTTGAAAATAACAGAAATAAAAGGTTTACTTTTTTATTAAGCTGCAAATATTTTTTGGCTTTGAGCCAAATTTGAAAATAATATAGGTTGCTCTAGAACCAACTAAAGATGATGAATAAATTATTTGACCAGACAATTTTGCCTAGCTGTCCTGGTAACCATGCTGATCCACAGAGCATAATATGGAAATATTTTCCAGACCAGTGAGTACAGGGTTTAAATACTGTCTATCTGCCAGATTTTTCTTTTGCCACTTAAGAACCTCTGCTGTTGCCTTTTGGAAATATTTGAGGAATGCATGACAGAAACAATTTTCTTTGCACTATGTATTTTTTTTGTACTTTCCTCCCTTTTCTTTTTACTTTATCCTGACAACCAAGGGGATATATGGTTGAAATGCAATTATGTATCAATAGAAAAGAAATATAGAATCGTAGGAAAGTAGGGCTGAAAGGGACCACATGAAGTAATCTAGTCCAGCCCCCTGGTCAAGGCAGGACCATCCTTGACTAAACAATCCCAACCAAGTGTATAGTATCCAATATATCCTTATGTAGCATAAGGAACCTGAAGCATAATAACTCATAAAAACTTGTGTAACTTTATTGCCACAGGTTATTAAGCTATTATTTATTTTAGCTGTAGCACATAGGAACCACGTTCACAGACCCCATTGAGATAGGGGTACAAACACAGAACAAAAAGATTTCCTGGTCCAAGAATCTTAAAAAAAAGCAAAATGGAAACAATAAATAATACGGGTCAGTCCAACAGACAGGCATCTCAATACACAAACAGCTTTGGAGAGTTTTAAGAACAGATTTGAGGAACAACATTGGGGTAGCTTTGTGGATGTTGATGGAGAGGTCCTTCCAAATATCAGGGGCTGTATAGGAAAAAGCATAAAGGCACGTTTGAAAATCTAAAAAGTGACTGAAAAAGGCTGATTGGTCATCATTGGGTGATTTGAGCTTAATCTGATAGCAGGATATCCCTGAAGAGATGTCAGATCAGACATGCCAAGACTTTAGTTTGGACCAAAGGCAAAAAGGCCCAAGTAGAAATGCAAATATGAGAATATCAGCATGGAGACAGTAACTGTATTTATGTTTTGTGGCCGTGATTATCTAGAAAGAAGAGGTTTGTTCTCTTCCCTTTTCCCTCTTATTTCTGGATAAGCTATATGTCCCCCTTCCCTCCCCTACACATAATCAAGAGAAATAATAGAAAATTGAAGGAGAAGCAAGAGATTATAGAGTTTCTGAAACTAAAGGAAGACAAAAAGAGAGTGGACTGTGTTAAAGATAGCTGACAGCCAGGTCAAGGAAATTGAGCATACCGTATTGTTTCTGAGATTTGGCTAAGAGGTCAATAGAAAAATTAGTGAAAACTGTTTTCTATGAATACAAAGGGCCAAAGCCTAACTTGGGAAAAGTTAGAATGGAATTTGAAAAAAAAGGAACTCAAGACAGTGATTGTGGATGTCACACTTAATACATTTAGCTATGAACGGGAGAAGGAGGAGGGAGAGGGGCAGGGGATATAAGGGTTAGGTACTTTTAAGGTGAAGAGATTGAAGCACATGCACAGTAAGTGGAAAGGGCAAGAGAAAAAAAATGAGAGAAAGAAGAGAAGAGTCAAGGAGAGGATGAGAGTGGGCATGAGGAAGGTTGGGGATTGGATGGGACAGGGTTACTGAGGCAAATGGTTAGAGGAACAGGGTACGGAAGGGAGACTACTGCATCAGTTACAAAGAAGAAAGACAGAGTCAAAGGCCAAAAGAGGAGAGAAAGGTGAGCAGAATGGAGGTGAACATTCACATTCTGTTTCCTCTAGGAAGAAATCAACAAGACTGTGTGCAAAAAACATGTGCTAGGAGGAGGAAGGGAGGGTTTGAGAAGAGAGATTCAAAGGTGGTAAAAAAGCAGCTGGGATTACAGACATGGGATCTGGTTGAGTTGGAAAGTAGAGTTGTTTATTTTGGAAGATAGGTAAGTTGAAGGAGGAAAGAACAAATCTGTCACAACAGCAGTCAACATGAGCACAGGATTTCCATCACAGATGTTACACTCTGGTGGAAACAGGAGAAGTGGAAACAGATATTGAGAATGAACAAAGGCTGGAAGTTGGCAGGACCCATGGCATGATTCAAAAGGGGGGCAAAACATTCAGGATTAATGGACAGTAAAGAATGTAATATGACTAGAACCTATATCAAGAGAGCAGGGCATAGAAGACAAAGAGAAGAAAACACATCATGGTTGATCGTTAGGAACTGGGACAGGGATGGTTGGAGAAGGTCATATAGGCAAAGTTCCCAAGAAGCCAAGAGTCCTAAGCTAGAGTTCCAGTAAGCCAGAAATAGATCAGGAGCCAGAGCCAAGTTGGCGTACATCAAGGTTCAGAACAGTCTGTTGCCTATGGCCTCAGGGGATTGGCAGCTCTGGACAAGTGGTTCTCAGGACACCATTCTAGGTTCACTGTAGGTAGCACCTGTTTCCTTGCAGCCTCAGGGGATGAATTGCCATGATCCTGTGACTGGATATCATGAGAAGGCTAAATGGTAATGTATGGCAGGGGGGAGGTGATGGGTGAAGTTGAATAAGACTAGGTAGATAGGAGCAGTGATAGGGCACTGTTTGGCATGACCCACATCAAGTTAATAGCTCTTGTGGGAGAAAGAGTTGAACCAGAGCTGCAAAATAAATGAAGACAAGAAAAATGGGAAGGGGGAGAGCGGAGGTGTGTGCAGTGGCAGGAGCTGCAGAAAAGACACCCAGTCTCCTCCCCCCATGGTCTCATCTAGTATAGGGAGTGAGAGGGAAGTTAGATGTGGCTGGATCTTAGTGGTGAAAAGTTTATGACTATTCCCACTTATACACAATCAAAAATGATAACGGTGGACTAACCAAATCTCATGCTTCAATGCATAAGCCTGAGACTTGATTATGCATCCCTTTCCCAACCCACATTCAAATTGAGAAATAGTGTTTAAGCCAGGACAGCTTTGGTCTTATCAGAACTTCAGGTAGTGGGGTGTTTTTGGAAGTATGAGTTAAAACTGCAAACCAAAGCTACATCTGGCATTTTTTAAATTCATAATCTACAGAAACATGGATATTTTACATACTCCAAGTTTCTTCTGCTCACTTTTGACTTGCACTGAACTAATAACAATTTATTTCTCCTTGTTAAACAATTTTGGATGCGCTTTGAGGACTATGAAGGGCATAAAATAAAAGGGCTAACTGTAACTTTAAGTTTTTGTGAGCCCCACTGTCACAGTTTGTGGTAAACCAGCCTCCATAGTGCAAATAGATATGGATTTAATACAACCCTCCTCCATAATCAAATAAACATACAAAAGCATGCAGTAAATCAGAACCAGCTTCACAAGTTCAGATATATAATTATGCCATAAATTCATGTCAATGTTGCATGGATATAAAAGGATGTGCAGCAATAAGCCAGGCCCACCCTCCCCTTTCCAAAGTGCTATATTTCCCCTCTCCCACTTCATCCCAATATTTCAAATGATTTATTATTCTCTGTCTTTGAGACAGGATCATGGCTGCCCTTGTCTATGCTGTCCTTGGACTCTTCAGCAGCTGGCAAGAAGATTTTACTCTTGGTTTTATTTTGCCTGTTGTTCACTACTTCTCTAATTGAATTATAACACTCTTTTATGCTGTATGTCAAATGAAGCTGGAAGCTCTTTGGTGTAAGGACACTGATGGATTGTGCTTGTCTAGCCTTAGCACAAACCTTCTTTATGATGATAGGGGCTGGAGAAAGAGGATCAGATTTTAGGAGATGACTCCTTTGGTGCAGTCACCGTAACCTCAGTGGCAGCGCCCTGGCCACCTATTTGCATTAGAATAAAAGTGGGCCTCCATACATAATGATAGTTTTTATGCATGCTCCATACATCTCTGCCTATTTGTCGATAAACAGGTCCCTGATCTTGAGAGGGGCTTTGTCCATTAGCACCATTCAAATTAATACAGGCATACCTTGGAGATATTGCGGGTTCGGTTCCAGACCAC
>NW_017728913.1:35225757-35228142 GCF_001723895.1 Crocodylus porosus | reverse complement strand
GCAATAGCATTATGTCTAAAAAAACAATGTACATACCTTAATTAAAAAATACTTTATTGCTAAAAAATGCGAAGTGAGCAAATGCTGTTGGAAAAATGGCGCCGATAGACTTGCTCGAGGCAGGGTTGCCACAAACCTTCAATTTGTAAAAAAACGCAATATCTGCGAAGCACAATAAAGCGAAGCGCAATAAAACGAGGTATGCCTGTAATTAAAAAATTAGTAGTAGTATTTCCAGATCTCAAAGTCTAGAATGTGTTACAGGGCTTTGGTCCAACACTGCAGCTGGAACTTTGGAACCCATTCAGTCCTACGACCAGGTTCCAGATAAGTAGGGGGAAAGAATCACAAAGGATTCTGTGGGTTGACAGAAGCTCAGTGCATATCAACCAGTTTCAAAATGGCTGAAACTGGTTTAAGATAAGCCTGGTTGAATGCAATATTAGACTTACCTGATTTGGGTCAAACCAGTTTATGAAACTTCTGTCCCAGACCCCTTCCTAGTTTAAGTTAAACCAGAGTCCCCCAGCATCCCAGCATGCTTTCCAGCCCTGGGTTGGGCTGTGCAGTCTGCTCCAGCAGACGAGGGTTGTGGGAGATGGGAGGCAGGGACTGCCTCCCATGACCCCAGGCAAACCCCAGCTGGGGTCTTGGGCCAGAGAGGGGGGTTAAATCTTCCTTCAACTGAGTACAGAGCTGCCCTGCCCTGAATAATTTACTGAAATTTACTGCTGGCTGTGACTATGGACTACAAATCCCAGATGCACCTGAAGCAGGAAGAGGAAGTGGTGAGCAACCTTGCAGAGTCCTGCTTCTGTGATTCTGGATCACAAAGCCCAGAGACCTCAGGGGCAGCAGGAAGGGGAAGTGAAGACACAGCCCATGGTGGCAATGTGCCAGAGAGCTGTGCTGCAGTGCCCCCTGGCTTCTGGTTTGAGCCACTACAGGCATTTGGCTGCATTTCCTAATCAAAAGTGAATGTGTGCCCAGTTGTTTTTCAATTTACTCTCTGCAGCTTAGACTAACCTGCAAAGACAGAATTGATTCAGCCTTGGGCTTTTTGACTGTCTGTATTTAGCCTTAGGGGACATTTTTAAACTACTTAAATAGTGTCCCCACAAGAAGCTGCACTGATTTAAACACACTGACTTAATGATGGATTTGGTCCAATTGGTGCAATTCCTGTATGCAGAAAAACCCTTAGTTGTTTTTCTGGGGGGGGTTGTTTTTATTCATAGAAAGGTCCATTTATACCTTTGTTAGCTTCATATATATGTATAGCATCAAAATGCTTTCAGAATACTAAAGACAAAAATGAAGGCAGAAAATATGTCATGTTATGTCAAATCCAAACCCAATAAATCAAGAAGGGCCAAGCATCACAAAGATGGGAATAAATGTATGGACCATATTTAGTTGCTACCCAATATTAAAGAATGAGTTCTTCAAAATCTTTTAATGGATTTATTCTCACAGAGCTTTTGTGAAATAGGGCATTGCTGTCACCCTCATTATAAGGATGGGAAAAACTGGGACAGTTCAGAATTCATGGTGCACAGGGGAGATCCATGAGGATTGGAAAAGGGTGAACATTGTGCCCTTCTTTAAGGTGGGAAGAGGGAGGACCCAGACAACTATAGGCCAAACAGCCTAACCTTTATCTCAGGGAAAATCCTGGAAAAGCTCATTAAAGAATCTATGTGCAACATGCTTGTGGAAGGTACAATTCTGAATGACAGCCAACATGGCTTTGTCGTGGGTAGGTCTTGTTTTACCAATGGCATCTCCTTCTACAACCAGATCTCTCGCCTTCTGGACACAGGAGACATGACCACTGTTCTTACTTTCTGTTGGACTCTCTCCAATTTGTCCACATCCTTTCTGTAGCGGGGAGCCCTAAACTGTACACAATATTTTAGATTTGGCCTCAACAGTGCCAAATAGAGGAGAAGACCCACTTCTCCTCATTTGCTGGCAATGCTCCTACCAATGCAGCCCAGTACACCATTAGCTTTCTTGGTGACAAGGGCACACTATTGGCTTATATCCACCTTATTGTCCATTGTAACCGCCAGGTCCTTTTCAGAAGAGCTGCAGCTTAGCTAGTTGGTCCTCAGCCTGTACCAGTGCATCAGATCATAGTTTCATAGTTTGTAGGGTCGGAAGGGACCTGAGCAGATCATCAAGTCTGACCCCCTGCCTTGGCAGGAAAAAGTACTGGGGTCAAACGATCCCAGCAAGGTGTTTGTCTAGCCTTCTCTTAAAGACCCCCAGGGTAGGAGCCAGCACCACTTTGCTTGGAAGTTGGTTCCAGATCCTAGCTGCCCTGACAGTGAAGTAGTGCCTCCTTATGTCTAATCTGAATTTACCCTCTGCTAGCTTGTG
>NW_017728913.1:35224585-35225657 GCF_001723895.1 Crocodylus porosus | reverse complement strand
CATCCCTCTTGAAGTGTGGCGCCCAGAACTGGACGCAGTACTCCAACTGCGGCCTGACCAGTGTCGCATAGAGAGGGAGGATCACCTCCTTGGACCTGCTTGAGATACATCTGTGGATGCATGACAAGGTATGGTTGGCCTTCCTGACTGCATCCCCGCACTGCTGGCTCATGTTCATCTTGGCATCAATGATGACACCAAGATCCTTTTCTGCCTCTGCACCGATGAGAAGGGAGTTCCCCAGCCTGTCGGTATGGTGCTGGTTCTTCCCCCCCAGGTGCAGCACCTTGCACGTGTCAGTGTTCCATCCTAAGTGCAGGACTTTGTACTTGTCTTATTGAACCTTACTACTTGGCAAACTTACTATGCCTGGCAGTGGCACTTGAGTAGGCTAGAAATAGTTAATGTGTCGTGTCTTAAGAAGGCTAAGCAGAGCTGTTACTCTGCAGTGCCATTTAGCCTTCTAGGAGTGCCATACAGACATGGCCACACTGCTCCTGGTTTAGAATGCAGTCTGTGAGGAACAACATAGGTCACCATTTCTGGGCATGGTAAGTTTACTGTGTACATGCAAGCTGGTAACCAAGATCATGCAGGCAGTCTTTGGGAGGTGGGGTGGGCAATGGGGATTGAACTTGAGTCTCAGGCTAGTGTCCTATTTATTCACTGGACTGATATAGCACGTGAATTTAATTGATGTTGCAGAGGACTGAGTGACTGTTTAATAGGGCTTTGCAAAGCTTTGACTTAATATTTGATTCGCCGAATATTCGACATATTTCTCCTTGAAAAGTGAAAGTTGAGTCGAATAGCAGCTGGTCGAATAGCTGTCGAATTGAATACCAGAAGTCGAATATTAATAGCACGAGTCGAATATTAACAGCGCGGGTTGAATATTCAACTTGCCTATACTGGATTCCCTGTGGGGGGGAAAAAAAAGGAAAGTAAGGGGAGGGAAGGAGAGAGGGAGAAGGAGTGCTTTCGTGACTGACATGTGTGGCTGGCCAGTGACCTGTCAGCATTCTCTGAGGTCCCTTCCAATCCCAGTGCTCTGGGGGAGGGCCAGAGAAAA
>NW_017728913.1:35196007-35223515 GCF_001723895.1 Crocodylus porosus | reverse complement strand
CTCAGGGATGCTGAATCATCTCCGCAGGTACCACCCCTTTGCCACAGGAATGGCCCCCACTTGCTCCACAGCCTCCGTCCCCCCACAGCAGAGGCAGGGCACATTGGGGGCAAAAGGGACCAGTTGCAAATGCGAGCAAGGTCACCCAGACCATTGGGGAGATGCTTGCTCTGGATGGCCAGCCCTTCACCTTTGTTGAGCAGCCAGGGTTCAAGCGGCTCCTGGCACTGCTGGCTCCATCCTACCAGGTGCCTGCATGCACCACCTTCAGCAGGATGGTGGTGCCCTCCCTATACGAAGCATGCAGGGAGCACTTGAGGGAGGAGCTGCACAAGGCAGGTCCACAGGTGACCGTACACTTCACCTCGGACATCTGGAGCAGCTGGGGTGGAGATCATGCGTACCTCTCCCTCACAGGGCACTGGTGTGACCAGTCAGGCCGTTGGTGGGCTCTCCTTCACGCCAAGGTGATGGATGAATCCCACACAGCAGCAGAGATAAGGGGGACTGTGAACCGCATGGTGCAGGGGTGGCTGGGCATTGGGCAGGCTGAGCTCACCCGTGGCTTCATGGTCACCAACAATGGGGCCAATATGGTCAAGGCAGTCCGTGATGCCAACTTTGTTGGTATTTGCTGTGTAGCACACAATTTACATCTGATTGTGAGGAATGGCTTGGAGGGGGACAGGGCTGCCGGTGATGGCGCCAGCAACACCAGCAGGCTCGTTTCTAGATGCAGGAAGGTGGCAGGCTACTTCCACCGGAGCATCAAGGGGGACAAGATGCTGTGGGACAAACAAGCAAAGCTAAATGTCCCGCAGCACAGAATCATCCAGGATGCGGAGACTTGGTGGAACTCCACATACCTGGTGCTCGAGAGGCTGGTGGAGCAACAGAAGGCCATCCAAGAGCTGGCCTTGCTTGGGGAGATTGGGATCAGTGGCCCCCTGACCAAAACTGAGTGTGATGCCATCTCCCAGATTTTGCTGGTCCTCAAGCCCTTCCTCGAGGCCACTGAGACCCTCAGTGCTGCTGATGCCTTCCTCAGCCAGGTGGTCCCCATAGTGAAGGAGCTCCACAGAGGCGGAGCGGTGGAGGCAGGGTGAAGTGGAACAGGGGGATCCACTGCCTGAACCCAGCCTGCCATCCACAAGCCAGACTTCCCCTCCACCACAGGCACTGCCAATATGGGCTAAGGCCATGGCAAACATTAGGGGGTCCAGACCCACCAGACCCCAGGATCAGGCAGACAGCCCTCACACCATGGTGTCTGCCTATCTTGCCGAGCCTGTGGAGCCCCTGGACTGCGACCCCTTGGCCTACTGGGCAACCCACATGTGGCTGGATCTGGCCACAGTTGCCCAGGAATACCTGTCCTGTCCACCAGCCATTGTGCCAAGCAAGAGGGTGTTCAGCATGGTTGTGGATGTTGCGACACCCCACCGCACTTGCTTGGATCCTGGTTTGGGGGAGCAGCTGGTGCTCCTCAAGGTGAACCTCCCACTGCTGGGGCTCCCCAAGCACCCTCCTCACTTCATCTGGATCACAAGTTTTGTCCATCAGCAGCCTAAGGTGCAGTTTCCCCCAAGCCCCTGCACCTATCACCGTGAAAGTTGGCAGGCTTTGTGGGCTCCTCAGGGGCTAGCGAGCCTGCAGTTTTGAGCTCCCTGTGGCTTTCCACACAGAAGTCACAGGAGGTTTTCTCTCAGGAATTTGGGGTGCTGTTTCTCCGAACCCCTGAACCTATCTTGTTGAAAGTTAGCAGGCTTTGTGGGCTCCTCAGGAGCTACCATTTCTGCAAGTTTCATCAAAATCAGACAAGAAATGCCAAAGTTATAGCCTGCTTCATCCTTCCCCATTATAGCCTATGGGGAAGTTGAAACAGCTCGAATATTTGACTGAGCTTCGACCTCGAGTCAAAGCGGACCCGCTTCAACTTGAAGCGGATGGCAAATTGAAGTGGGACCCAGTTTAATATTCAACATGGCTGTCAAATCGAATATTACCTGCTCTGCACAGCCCTACTGCTTAACCAACAGAAACAGGAGTAAATAATACAGTTAAATCTATTTCTACACATAAGAAGACATTTAAAAACCTTTGTACTTTTAGCACTTTTAGCACTGGGGACTTTCAGCGCTTTTAACATTAACATTGGGATAAGTGTTAACGTGTACACTGAGGTGTGCACAGAAGGAAAATCTAAGATTGGTACAGCCTTGGCGTGTATCATGGAAAACTTCAGTCTTAGGAGGCTTTAGCTGTGGGAATGCATGTTTTAAGTTTTTCCAGATACTGCACAGGGGATACAAAACATAACAATGGACTGTTTGTTTTCCAAGGATAGTGTCAGTTTAAAAGAAATGGAAAGATTTATAAATTCAAAACTTCTCCTGAAGTTAAACAATAATTCCATAAAAGACAATGCCATGTAAAAGGGATCCCAGCTAAATACAAAGGCAGTGCCACACCTGTCACAAACCCAAATTATCAATACTTTTTTAATGAATCACGTTTCCAGATATCCAAAATTTGCAGCACTTCTCACAACAGGGTGGAGAAATTCCTGTACAGCACAACACGGTTTAGGAGGAGAAGCAATTTCCAGTTGTAGTTTCAGGGAGAATTTAGGCTCAGAAAATGTAATTGAACTGGAATTTGGCCAGGACCCTAGGATTAACATTGCTGTTCTTACTGAAAATACAGTGGGATCTTTTAAAGTGCACAGAGCATCTGTGCACTCATTTTTTTAATTTTATCCATAAGAGAATAGCTTTTGGCTTCTGAGAGTAATCTCTGGCCCTTTGAAATCTGACATGGGTTCGAGTACCCTGGGAGCCTGTTGCTAGAATGCAACATACTGTGGCTGTATCTATTTCCTTTACTCTATGCTGGAGCAAAATGGAGGATGGGTTGAAAATGTGCTGGGGTGTATCAGGTTTTTCCAGCTGAACTTCCCAAGATCAGCTGGATTGCAGTGTGATGTGAAGTATGCCACTGACATAAACAATGCTATGTTCATTCACAGCCATATAGCATATCTACATAACTGTGGATCTGTAAAATAAATGGCAATAATAAGAATAAAAATCAAATTAAAATCACTGACGCAAAGAAATCTAAAAATGGTGCCTTTCACAGTTTGTACCTCTTTGAGTGACAGAGTTCTGTCCATACACAAAGACAAGCTATTGTCTTTCAAGAACCTGGAAGCTCCAACAAGGTTGTTGAGCAAAGAAAGAGCAATCGAGATTGTTAATCCAGACTAAACCAAGTTTCAAAGGAATCCTCAGCAAAATCTACAAAGAGTCGTCCAGCTACAGAGAAAGTGTTCTTTGACTGCATAGCTAGGATTCCTAAAACACTGCTAGAGTAGCAGCATGTTTCAGTCATTAACCTGACTAAAATGCAGTACATAAATATTGGCTGCTAGATATGGAAGAGAGAGGAAGATGAGTAGAATTGGGCCAACTGTGGAAGAAGTGCCAAGGGCCTCCACAGCACTGAACTTTGTACCCCAACCCCTATGGAGTATGACATGCATATCTGGGGTCAGAGGAGAGTGTCTGTGTGTGCCTCGTTCCTTCATCCAGAACCATGGGTTTTACTCAGAAAAGATAAAGCAGTTTGGAGCTTATCATCTTTTCTGTGGAATCTTTCTATAGACTTGTTGGAGGTTGCAGGGACCTCAGTGATGCAAGAGAGTCCCTCCTCATGTGGAAAAATGACCTTACACTGTTGTAGGAGGTGTATAGCTTTTTCCTCCACACCTAAATCTGGGATGTCTGCATCTGGGATGTCAACTTGCGGCTTTGGGAATGGTGTCTTGTGGTGGGCTTTGGCTTTCTGGACCACAACCCATACTTCAGAACAAGAGACATGCTCGGGTGGGATGGGCTTCATCTCTCCCCCAAAGGTAAGTGTGTGTTCTCTTTCAGGTTGGCTCATCTTCTCCAGCGGGCTTTAAAGTAGGCTCGTTGGGGGAGGGGGAGGAAGAGGACCAAGGGAGCCACAGAACGCTGAACCAAGAGACACCCACAAGAACAGCCGAGCCAAGACAGGTGACAAGCATAAGAAATACCTAGGTAAGAGACAGGGGCCTGGATAGTCCTGGGATTGGGGGGAAGGTGCATATGTCCTCAGGAGGCCTTAAATGCCTCTACACTAATTCTTGTAGTATGGGGAACAAGCAGGAGGAACTTGCCCTCCTGCTGGCTAACATAAACCCAGACATAGTGGGGCTCAATGAAACTTGGTGGGATCTAACGCACGACTGGATGGTAAACATCAAGGGCTATAGGCTGTATAGGCAGGATAGAACAGGGAGGAAAGGTGGGGGTGTGGTGCTCTATGTCAAAGAGCAATACACATCTTCAGCAAACAGCATGGGGTCTGAGGTAGGGCAGACTTAGGTGCTCTGGGTCAGAATACAAGGGGGTCGGGGGCAAAGGGACCTAATGCTGGGGTTGTACTAGAGGCCACCTAACTGGGGGGAAGAGCTGGACCAGGAATTCTCATGTCAGCTCACGGGGGCAGTTAAGTCAAGGGACGTGGTCATCATGGGTGACCTAAACTACCCAGACATCTTCTGGGAGGAGCAGTCAGCCAGGTCTGAACACTCATGTAGGTTCCTAGCCAAGTTACAGGATCTCCATCTAACCCAGGAGGTGCACAGTCCCACCAGAGCAAATGCCCTGCTGAACCTGGTCCTGGCCACAGGCTACAACCTGGTGAGAGGACTGTTGGTGCTTGACCACCTGGGCAATAGCGATCATCGCCTGCTGGAATTCACCATCCAGCACAGGGTGTCAAAGGCCTGCAGCAAGGCAGCAGCCCTGGACTTCAGGAGGGTGGATTTCAATGAGGTAAGGAGACTAGTTGGGGAGGCACTGAGGTCCTGGAGGGGAGGGGGTGGAGGGGAGTTGAGAGTCCAAGAAGAGTGGTCGTTCCTGAAGGAGATGATCCTCCAAGCCCAAAGGGTGACAATCCCCATGCGGATCAAAGGGGGCAAGAGTGCTCAAAAGCCCCCACAGCTCACCAAATGCATCCAGGAATGTCTCAAAGCCAAAAAGGAGGCATATACCCAATGGAAGGAAGGGGCCATCACCAAGGAGAATATATCTGATATCTGCATTGCTCAAGATTGCAGGGGAGCTGTTAGGAAAGCTAAGGCAGAGATGGAACTGGGACTAGCAACCTGGATCAAAAATAACAAGAAGTCCTTTTTTAAATACATAGGGGGTAAAAAGAAGGTACCAAGTAATGTGGGGCCTCTGCAGAACATGCTTGGTAATCTGGTGGTAGCACCAGATGACAAAGCTAATCTCTTTAACAGATTCTTTGCTTCCATTTTTCTGAGCAGGGACAGGGACGTCCCCCCCACTGGGATTCCAGACGGCCCCAGGGGAGGCACAGCCAAGCCCAGGGTCAGTGAGGACCTAGTCAGGGAACTTCTGGATGGACTAGACATGTTCAAATCAGCAGGTCCTGACGATCTCCACCCCAGAGTGCTGAGAGAATTGGCAGAGGTCATTGCAGGACCACTGGCACAGCTTTATGAGCACTTGTGGTGCTCTGGCCAGGTGCCAGAGGACTGGAAAAGGGCCAATGTTGTCCCTATTTTCAAAAAAGGGAGGAAAGAGAACCCTGAAAACTATAGGCCCATTGGTTTTACCTCAGTCCTGGGGAAACTCGTTGAGAAAATTATCCAGGAGCACATCTGCAAGGGACCAGCAGGGGAGATTATGCTTAGGGGCAACCAACATGGGTTCATTAGGGGTAGGTACTGTCAGACCAATCTGGTTGCCTTCTACAACCAGGTCACAAAAGCCTTGGATGCAGATGTTGCGGTGGACGTAGTCTTTCTGGACTTTAGGAAGGCCTTCGACACTGTCTCTCACCCCATCCTCATTAAAAAATTAGGCGACTGTGGTCTTGATGCCTACACAGACAAATGGGTCGCAAATTGGCTGGAGGGCGACCCCAGTGAGTGGTGGTGGACGGGTCATTTTCAACTTGGAGGGATGTGGGCAGTGGGGTTCCCCAGGGCTCAGTCCTTGGGCCCACACTGTTTAATGTCTTCATCGGCAACTTGGACAAGAGGGTGAAAAGCACCTTGTTCAAGTTCACAGATGACACTACGATGTGGGGAGAAGTGATCATGCTACAAGAGAGGGACAGGCTACAACTAGATCTGGACAGGTTACAGAGGTGGGCAGATGAGAATAGGATGGGATTCAATACGAACAAATGCAAGGTGATGCACCTGGGGAGGAAGAACCAGCAGCATACCTACAGGCTGGGAAATTCCCTTCTCAGCAGCACAGAGGCAAAAAAGGATCTTGGAGTCACTATTGATTCCAAGATGAACATGGGCCGGCAGTGTGGGGACACGGTCTGGAAGGCCAACCGCACCTTGTCATGCATCCATACATGAATCACAAGCAGGTCCAAGGAGGTGATCCTCCCCCTCTATGTGACACTGGTCAGGCCACAGCTGGAGTACTGTGTCCAGCTCTGGGCACCGCACTTCAGGAAGGATGTGGATAGCATCGAGAGGGTCCAGAGGAGGGCCCACTCGCATGATCAGGGGGCAGCAGGGTAGACCCTATGAGCGGAGGCTACGGAACCTGAACCTGTTCAGCCTCCACAAAAGGTAGCTGAGAGGGGGATCTGGTGGCCACCTATAAACTTGCCAAAGGGGACCAGCAGGCAATGGGAGAGTCCCTGTTCTGCCGAGCACTACTGGGAGTAACAAGGAACAACGGCCATAAGTTGACTGAGAGTAGATTCAGGCTAGACATCAAGAGGCATTACTTTACTGTCAGGGAGGCTAGGAACTGGAGCCAACTTCCAAGGGAAGTCATGATCACCCCTACCCTGGGGGTCTTCAAAAGGAAACTAGATAGACACCTAGCCGGGGTCATTTGACCCCAGCATCTTTTCCTGCCCATGGCAGGGGGTTGGACTTGTTGATCTGCTTAGGTCCCTTCCAACCCTACCAATTATGAAACTATGAAACTATAAATCGCTGAGGAAATGCCAGTTTTGAGGCATGGCCCCATTGTCTTTTCAACTTGAAGGGCTCCAAACTTGTTGAGGTGTAATTCAGTGAGGGAACCCTTACATAGATAACCCTGTTACAAAGAGGAGTGTTTCCCACGTTTATTAAAGTGGAAAGGGAGATGGCAGGCTGGGTGAGGAGTTTAACTTAGTCTTTCACAAAAGCCTAAAGACCTTCAGCCAACTTTCAAAAATGGAAAGACTTGCACAATTGCATCAGTGTTGGTCCAGCTGCTGTAAGCAACAGGAGGTTTTTGTAGAAGCTGTTTTTCACAACTTAATTATGAAATTTACTCTAAGATGCCAAGTCATGGTTGAGCCAAAGGGTTTGAAAAAACTTACTTCATTTGTCAGTAAGCTAAATCTAGTTGACTTAATCCAGGAATAATTGAAATGTATAACACTTGTAGACATGAAGTTTTCATACTATCTCTAGGAACAAAAATAACCTAGAGCTAAACTGTTATCACTTGTTTGTTTGAAATGATTCCCTGTCTAGAATTATGTGAAAATTATGCTTCAAACATGTAGAAACTTATCTAGGGAGCTTCTTTGATGAAATTATTTTTCTGATGTAAGTGGCTACTGAACAGGCCAATCATTCTTTGACAAAAACTATATTAGCATGTCTGAACTATAGGCTAAAATCCACTATAAATCATCACTGATACTGATCGTGCAACTATATGAACCTAGTCAGATAATGATCCTATTCCTACTGGATTTGGTTTCAGTTTCACTGAAGACCTGATCTCAAATCAGAAACAACATGTATAGACATATTCATGCTAGTATATTCATGTTTTCCACTCCAGTGTCAGGAAAAAACTAATTACACTGTAAAGTGTAGAAGCAGCTAATCTGTAAAATGATGACAACTAATATTTAGGAAATCTTTTAAGACAAAATTTGGATTAAATAAAACAGGAAGGCAGTTTGCAGGGGGTTTTCCTTGCAGATTCTGGGCCTAATTCTGTATTGCAACCACATGGCTTAGTGCAGCTGAGGGGCTGCCCTAATATGTGCCAGCTAACTGTGGTTCCCAATGGACTGTTCAGAAGCTGAACTTAAATGGAGATCAGGGCACTCTGGTCCTGCCTCCTTCAGGCCCCTTTTGCCAGTGGATGCTGTAGAGCAGGGGTGGCTCATCTGTGGTATGCATGGTGGCATGGTGTGTGTGTGAAAAGTGGCGGATCAGGGAGAAGGCAGGGACCACAGTGGCAGATAGGGAAGGGAACAGAAAACAGAGCAGCAGATAAGGCAGGAGGAGGAGATCCAAGTGTCATTCTGGTAGGAGACACCCACAGAAAAGGTTTTCCCCTACTGCTGCAGGGGACAAAAGTGTTGGCTTTCTGCCTTTTGGGGACCTTTCCACACTGGGGGAAATCCCTAGCTCAGGACAGGCTGTCAGTCTGCTTCTTTGTGTTGCTTGAATGGCACAAAAGGAACAAAGTGGGACAGATAATCTGCTTCATTGTTTATCTGTTGTGTGTTGTCTGGGTTGTGTGATCATCTAGGGCCTGATCCTGCTTCCAAGGAAATCAAAGGCAACATTCCCACTAAATTCAAAGGGAGCAGTATCAGGTTTGTTCTCTAAAAATAACAGCAGTGAAAAATGCCAAGAGCAATGATCCCGGAATGGCAATCAGATCAGTAAAACAAGGATTTTCTAAGCCTACAAATGTGCATGTCTGCATATGATGTATGTGTGGGTGTGTAAGTATATGGTTAACTCTGTACATGAAGAACACAGCATACAATATACTGAATACACAAGACAATCTCAAGGGTTAAGACTGAGTTTGAGTCCCAGCCATCAACCAGGTTGGCAACTGCTGTCTGTAATGCAGGTACTATTCTTATCCCCTTCTGAAGTGTTAAAATGTTCCATGTGAGATGCTTTTTATATCGGGAAAGAGCTGGAAGAACAGACAAACCTGTACAAGACTTATAAATTGTGAATGAAGTCTGCCTTAATAAAATAGCAATGCAGATATGCAATCTTGAATTAACCACTGAGCAGTGGAGTGTAAACGATTTCTGAAAGGAAAAGGGGCCTGATTTTGGGTGAATGAGCTTGCTTTCTAAGCTTTTCATCATGAAGCCCTTTTCAGTTATTAGTCAGTTAAACTTCCCTCTTGCACACCTATTCTTTTTCCTATCAAAAATCAGATTTCATGGCAAAACAATTCCAAGACTTTGTCTCTTGTCTAGACATGCTCTGAGCTGCAGTGTCTCAGGTGATCAGCAAACTCCTTTAATTTTTCTTTTGTGCAGCCACTGTTTTAACTGCCATAGAGATGGCTGCATGAAAAGAATCCACAATTCAGCTTTGCAATTTAAAATCATTTTCACTTAGAAAAGAGCTCTGGAAAGAATGCTAACTTTGCCTTTTAGCAAATTCATGGTTTTCTGTACCAAACTTGGCACTGATAGGAATTATTACAGCCTTGGAAATTGCTTCATCAGTCTATGACCCCATTTCAATTGAAATCTTACGAACTAGTAATTACATCCTTCCCAGAACTGCTGACTGGATGACTTTACATCTGTTTCTTTAGTCTTTACACATCTAAAAGCAGAGTGCAGGCAACCTTTATACTTTACTGATTCCCAGTCTAGGCCTGATCCACCAAGCCTTACTGATACGAGTTGTCCTGCTGCTTTCTGTAGGACTAGTCACATGAATGATAGACTATTTGTAGGCACCAGTGCCACAAGTGAGTCCTACTACTGCATGAGCTGTAAAAAGAGTCTTTCTAGCAAAGTAGATCAGTTTCATGATCATATATTAGCAAATGTATTTTGATATTTGTCAGGCCCCCTTTCAGTTTGTTTCCAAAGACTTTGACTTCCAGTCTTTGTACTATGCTGACAGAGTGATGGGTTTATTCTTTGGCACCAAATAACTCTGGGGGGAATCCGCCTTCATAACAGAATTTGGTTCAGCATGTTTCTTTTATCATTAAATGTGTCTGATGTGAACAGGCATTACACATGTGGAGTGAAAATGGATTATAATTCAAAATCCATCTTCTTATCATCAGGGACCTGAGTTTTCCAATTATCTAACTGAAAAACATTTTAAAAAAATCTGTTTTTCCATGGTGAGCTCCCCCACCAGCACTGATTGGTCAAGGGGCCCTGGTGGTAGTCTTGCCACTCACTGCTTATTGGCTAAGAGGTCTGTCCTTCTGGCATCCCTTCCCTCTGCCACTGAGGGCTGCTATTTATGTGGGCTTGCCCAGCAGGGCTGATTGTTGGAGAAGGGTGGGGCTGCATGATGGGCAGGCCTCTCAGCCAATCAGCAGCAGAGTGGGGAGGAGGTAGCCACCATCTTGGCTGCTTCCCTGTGTGCTGGCAATTTTCTCTGGGTCCCTGCAAAGCAAGGGCCCTCTGCTTCAGCTCCTGTGTGTACCATTGGGCCCTGCTCTGCAGCATTGCTTATCACAATTCTTGTTATTTTGTTTTTATAAAAAGGAGGAAATTGGTGTATTTGAGCATAAGATGACACTGAATCATTCTCAACATGTAATTGTGACATTATGGGACCTGTCCCTGATCATGAAGTAAACACTACATAGCTGTGTATGAAACAGATACTAATTTGAGGCTTAAGTGACTTTTGCACTGATGTCCAAGGAGCAGGGGGCAGATCTAAACCAGTCACAGTAAGGTAACATCTTTAACTCTGGACAGCAATAGAGTTACAAGAATGGTCAGGCAGGCTTCTGACTGGCCTAGCCTATGCCTAGGTCAAGTAGCCCTGGTTACAGAGTCTGCTGTGAGGAGAGAAGGAACAGGGAAGGTTTAAGGAGGGAACTGTGGCAGAGCCAGCCTGTTGTCACGAAAAGACCTCCAGGGAAAAGAGTTGTGAGTGAATGTCAGCTGTATGGGTTCTTAAGGGCCAAAGTCAGAAATGAATTTGCAAGAATATAATAATTAAAATTATATATATTGTTTTCTTTATATTTGCCAAGGAAAATAACATTAGACATAACACACATTCAAGTTCATGTATTTCCCCACTTCAGAAAGTACTTAAATGCAAAGTGTCTATATAACTCTTGGGGGGAAAAAATTAAAGTCCTTCTTGACTGAAGAAGTTTGTGCTCCAAACTGCAAATCTTGCTTTCAGTGCTGCGGAGATGACTTGCTCTCTTCTGGTCCTTCATACAGCAGCGGTTGCTTACTAAGGCCCCTAAGAATATGAACAGTCTCACAATGCCCTTAATCGAGGGGTTAAAGGCTAAATTTACAAGTTTATTCTCCAGCAACAGTACAAAGACAGTCCTCCTTCCTCTGTCTCCTCTCTCTGCAGTTACTTTCTTTTTCCTTAAACAGGGGCAGGGCCTGCTCATCCTCTGCCACACCCACAAGCCTGAACCAAGTACAACGGAGCTTATGGGGGTTACATGAGCACCAGCTAAGATTTTCAGGCAAGATCCCACTGGAGAGTAGTTTTCTGTGGCAGTTACCACAGGGAAAAGGCCCAGGAGTGGTGTGAGGTCAGGCCTTAGAAAGAAGGAATCCTTCCTTCCTGAGCAGTGGAGGCAGCCAGCCAGCAGGCCTCAACCAGAAGACTTGTGAGACTGAGCCAGGCCCCAGGAAACTGGTAGGAGATAGCAGCTCTGCCAGAAGGGGTTTGGAATTTGGAGGTGCTCAGGAGAAGCAAAACCCTATTCCTATCCCATTATCCCGGTGTAAGAAAAAATGAAGCACACCTATCAATCTGGGGCATCAAAAAGAAAGGATCCATAAACATTTGGGGTAGAAGGCACCCTGGAGGATCATTGAGTCCAGCTCCCTGCCCCAGGGGCAGGAAGTCAGAAGGGATAAGCATCCAAATGTGTTTTGAAGGCATTCAAAGTGGGTGCTTGAACCGCCTCCGGTGGCAGTCTGTTCCAAATCTTGGGGGCTCGGACAGTGAAGAAGTTCTTTCTTATGTCCAGCCTGAATTGGTCACAGTGAAGATTGTGACCATTCGATCTTGTCATCCCTTGAGGGGCTCTGGTGAACAGACGTTCCTCCAGATCCCGATGAGCACCCCTGATAAACTTATAGGTGGCCACCAGGTCACCCCTGAGCCTGTGCTTTTCCAGGATGAATAGCCCCATAGCTCTCAGCCTGTCATAAGGTCTGTTCTCCTGACCTCTGATCATGCGCGTGGCTCTCCTCTGCACCCTCTCAAGCATCTCCACATCCATTTTGAATTGCGGAGCCCAAAACTGGATGCAGTACTCCAGCTGCAGCCTCACCAAGGCCGAGTACAGTGGGAGAATGACGTCCCGGGATCTGTTTGAGAAGCATCTATGGATGCCAGCCAGCGTTTTGCTCACTTTACTAGCCGCAGCATCACACTGAAGGCTCATGTTCATCTTGTGGTCAACCATGACCACCAAGTCCCTTACATCTGTAGTGCTAACCAGCGTAGTACTACTAAGCCTATAAGCATGGTGAAGGTTTTTCATCCCAAGGTGGAGAACCTTGCATTTTTTGGTGTTGAACACCATCAAGTTCTCGTCCGCCCATTTCATGAGTCTGTCCAGATCCGCTTGGCTCACTCCCCTGTCCTCAGGTATGGATGCTTTACCCCAGAGTTTGGTGTCATCGGCAAACTTGGCCAGTCCACTTCTGACACCAATGTCTACATCATTGATGAAGACGTTAAGCAGTACAGGCCCTAGGACAGAGCCTTGTGGGACCCCACTGGTCACAGCGCACCAAGATGATTGGCTCCCGTCGACCACCACCCTCTGGGTCCTACCACGGAGCCAGTTCCCCAGCCAGTGGATCATGGTGACATCAAGGCTGCAGTTAGCCAGTTTAGCCAAGAGTTGATTGTGGGATACCAGATCGAAGGCTTTTTTAAAGTCGAGATATACAACGTCAATCTCTTCCTGAGACAAAGGAGAAAAAAGCTTGGGATGAAAGGGGGAGTTTGGATGGGTGGTGAAAGGAAATAAGAAAGTTGGAAGTGAAACAGGTGATGCAGGTGGCACATCACTTGCAGGGCATGAAGAATATTTTGATCATGAAAACATCACAAAGGTAGCAAGCAGTGATGTAGCAGGAGAATGTGAAAATGAGGCAGGTTTGGTGGTGTAAGCTGAAGGAGACAGCATCAAATGGGACAACAGACCTGGTTTCTGGATCTGCACCTGAGCTTCACCAATTCTGGTCATCTTCAACATTATTTACAGTGGAAAGATCTTGCAAATGCTCTTAGTGGAAAAGGAGCCATTGATAATGCTCTTGGAAAGGGTATACATTCAGAGAAGGAAAAGTGGCATAAAGTGTTGCAACGTCTGGTTGACGTTATCCTGTTTCTGGCAGAGTGAACTGCCGTTCTGAGGATCACATTCTACCCTAGAGCATGACAACTGTGGGTTGTTCCTTTCTACTGTACATTTCATCAGTAAATACAATCAAGATCTGAACTGCCATCTTGAAACTGTTATGGAGCATTAAATGGCTGGGGAGAGAATGCAAGCACACTACATGTCCTGGTGTAGTCAGAATGAGTATTTGGAGGTGTGTGAACAATTTCTGAAAGTGGTGGACCGTGATAAAAAGAAAGGAGTAGACATCGTGGAGCAGATAAAGAAAGTACTGGCAGAGTGTAAGCTAGAGTTGCAGAACTGTAGAGGCCAAGGGTACAACAATGCTTCAAATATGTCTGAAAAATATCAGGGTGTGAAAACAAGGATACAGGATGAAAATCCTCCAGCATTGTTTTTACCCTTCAGTGCACACTCTCTGAACCTATGTGTTACCCATGCCATGGAGAAAAGTCCTGAAGTGAAGACATATTTCGGAAATGCACAGAAGCTGTACACTATATTTTCATGCAGTTCTACAAGACGGAAAATTATTCAGGAAACTGTAGTACTCTCTCTTCACTCCATGTCAACAACTAGATGGAGCTTGAGAACTGATGCTGTTCTCCCCCTCATTGAAAATCCTAAAGGGATGCTGGATTCTCTCTTCAAAATTGAGGAGGAATTGGGCTTGATAGCAGAAACACAGGCTGATGTTTCAGGTCTTATTGAGTGGATGCAATCCCTTGAGTTCATCCTGCTGACTACAGCGTGGTCCACCAATATCAAAGCAAGCTTGTCCAAGGATGCAAGCTCACCATGGAAGAAGGGGTGCAAGATGTCAAGAGCCTCCTGGAATAAATTCAATGGTTGAATGATTCCTGGCCAAGTCTTCTCACAGAAGCTAAGGTCATCACTGAGGGGCTAGGTATCACCACCGAATTCAAGAGAACACACAGAAAAATCCAAAGGATGAAGTGCTTCCATGATAAGCCAGCCAATACAGAACACACAATTTCTTCCCCCGAAGATAAATTTAGGGTCAAAGTGTTCATCAGAGCCATGGATATGCTCCTCTCAGATCTCCGAAGCCTAGCTGAGACCATGGGGAAACTCTCAAGCTTGTTCTCACCCACCAGCTGTTGCAGGGATGAAGAAATTGTGAAGTTTGTGGAGTCCCTGTGTACCACATACCCATGAGGTATGAAAAGGATGACTTGCAAAAAGAACTTTGCCTGTTTTACAAAATCAGGGAAGACTCAAATTTGTGCACCCTTGGAGGAGCCATGGGCACTGCACTTGAGCTTCTCAACCGGATTTATGGCAAAGGTATAGAATCTGTGTTCCCTCAGATATGCATTTGCTTGAGAATGCTCAATGCCTTGTCAGTCTCTATTGCATCTGGGGAAAGCACTTTTAGCAAGCTTAAGATTATTAAGAACTACCTATGGTCAGCGATTGGGGAGAATAGGCTGAACCATTTAATCATGCTCTCAGTGGAGAATGCACTTGCAAAGCAAATAAATTATGATGATGTAATTGATAACTTTGCATCCATGAAGATGAAAAGAAATACTTTACTTAAACTTTTCTCTTCTCATTTTGTTCTTAAGTTCCTAACTTTGTAGCATAAGTTTAATAAATATTTCACCTGCAAACTGTTAATGTCATTTTGTTTTGGTAACCTGTCTCCCAAGATAAATTCTCTCTGCCTAACTCTCCTTGCCATGGGAACAAGCAGGGAAAGACTGCTTGTTCCCACTTCCCAGGGCAAGGGAAGGAGGAGCCGTATGTGAGAATTCTCATGTGACGTGTGCGTGCAAGAATTCTCACATGTGGTCCCCCAGCTTTCTACACACACAGGTCCTTGGAGGGGGCAGTGGTGGGGCCCCCAGCATCACACCTGCCCCAGGCCCCATAAACCCTCTGGGTAGCCCTGGTTGGAGATAACCTGGAGAAAAACAGGATAAGAAACTATTTCTGATGAAGGAGAAATTAATTTGACATAGACAGAAATATTAGACAATTATCAGTTGCATGTTAACAACTGGTTGCTGTTTGGCTGGGGCATAAGGGGAGGTTGGAGCCCCAGTAGAAGCAAGCCAGATACTCTACAGGGCAACACCTCCTGAGTTATAAATTACATCAAGACGTAGCAGATGAGAACCGGGCTGTGATCACTGGTTAATTATTTAGGGCAAACAGACTCCAACTCACAGCATAAATCCACAAGATACCAGGATGCCGATGCCCCTGTCCATATATCATGCCCCTCCAACACGTGTAAAAGTGCCCTTTGGCTTTAGAGCTGGATGGAAAAAACTTTGGGAACATCCTGGTGGTCACAGACCATTTCAGAAAATATGTACAAGCCTACCCCACCAAAGATCAGAAGGCCACCACAATGGCTAAGGTATCTTGGAAGAAATTCTTTATGCATTATGACATCCCAGCCAGAATACACACTGATCAAGGAAGAGATTTTGAAAACCAGTTGATTCAAGAGTTGTGTCAAATTATGGGGAGGAAAAACAATTATACATCATAAAATCACAGAATCATAGAAACTTAGGTTTGGAAGGGATCTCAAAAGGTAATCTAGTCCAACCTCCTGCTCAAAGCAGGACCAGCCGGGTTTGGAAAACCCCCAAGGATGGAGCTTCTACCACCTCTCTAGGTAACCTGTTCCAGTGTTTTACTACCCTCCTAATTAGAAAATTCTTCCTAATATGACCCTGTTCCATCTCCAAGGGAATACCATCCTGAATCGACCAACAGAACCCTATTGGACATGCTTGGAACATTGGACCTAGGTCAGAAAAGTCTGCAGAGTCAACACATTGAACACCTGGTTCATGCCTATAATTACACCAAACATGATACCACCAATTGCTCACCCTATATGCTAATGTTTGGAAAGGAAGCTTGTTTGGCTGTAGATCTGTGCTTCAGTGTTGCAGCTGAAAGTGCATTCCCATAAACCTATCTCCAGTATGCCAAGAGGCTAAAGAAAGACTTAGCAAAGGCCTTCAGTACTGCTTTAGAGGCTGCTGCAAAGCAAGGCATAAAAAACAAGGCTCAGTATAACCAGCTTGTCTGTTCTGTGGCCAGCATGTCCCTCTTGGATCTAGCTGATCCCAGTTCTGTCCTTCAGGCCCTAGGTGGGGCCCTCCTGGCCCTGTCCATGCCCCAGGGCACCAGTTGCCTTAAGGGCTATTCATGGCCTCCTTGCCGCTACATGAGGTCCATACCTCACAGTTATTATTCAAACAATGGACTGAGCCTTCTTGTAGGGGCCTCTGCCCCCTTGGTTTTAGCTCATTGTTGCTCTGCCTGCTGGCTTCCAGCCCTGGCCCAGCTTGTTCTGGCTTGGCTTTCTCAGTCTCAGCTCTCTACACTAGTTCTTGGGCCCTTGACTTCATCCTTCCTGGGCTCTGGGCCCCCTGGGGTCCCAGACCCAGGCAAGACTGATTCTTTTTCCTCTCAGCCCTCTGGGGCCCCTGACTTGAGTAAGGCTGCTTATGCATCCCTCAGCCTCTTAGGTCCCCAGCCCAAGCCAGGCAGTTCTGATGCCACTCTGCCCCCTTAGGGTCTCTGACCCCTACAGGGCTCTATGCAAGGTACCTCTTGGGTGCCCCTGTGGCCTCCCTGCCACCCCCTTAACCACAACTTGGTCCTCCAGTTTCAGTTTTAATGCAACACAAATACAAGCAACCACTTATAACAAAAAGCTCCCTCAACTCTGGGTTGATGCCTTCCTGCAAGCCCTACCTCACTTTGGGCTCTCATGTCCTAGCTCTCATGGGTGGCTAAGCTGCTTGTCAGGCTGTCTTCTCCAGCCCCTTTCCCCCAGGAGATCTATTCCCTGTAGCATGCACAGCCAGACTCCCCGCCTTGCTTCCACTGCTGGTGTTATACGCCCTGGAGCATTGCCCCTTCCAGTCAAGTGACTCTACTTAAGCTTGGAGGTTTTCCCATGGGCTTAATGGTCAGCTTTCCCCTCCCTGCTGTAGCTTAACCTAGTTGCTTGCAGTCTCTATGCTCAGGCTGCCTAGAATCTACCGCACGCAGCCCACTTGTAGCAGTGCAGCTAGTCCCTTCGCAGCTGCCTGCCTATGCCCCAAGGTCGGTCTGCTGCATTTCTCTCTTAAATTAACAGGAGCCTCTGGCTCCCTGTTACACTAACCCTTAAGTTTTGATTATTAGTATAAATAAATGTTCCCTCCCCAAAAGTCAGAATAGTTTAATTGGTGTTAACAACTGCAGTGTCCTAAAATTACAAAAATATTTGCATTCGTGTTTATACAGGAAGAAATTATCTATTCTTTTATTATAGAAGTTTCCATCCTCAAAGTACTTTAGTCAGACTACCATGTCAGATGCATGATAGGTACTACAGAGATATAAGGACAAAGTGCATTTGTAAGCAAAATGCCTGTGACCAAATTTGGTTATCTCAATGGAAAGGCAGAATTACTGTACCCTCTTACTTCTCTGAAGCATCTTTGGGTTTGCAAGGCCTTCATTTGTGATCTTGTGAAAGTACTTTTTTTTTTCTATGGAGCACCTGATTCTCTGATTCACCCAGTTTCTAATCTTGGCTTGCACTCTGAACTACATCTCTCAGATCTCCCTCTTGAGTCTCCTGGGACCTGGCCCTGTGTTCTCTGCTCCACCGATCCAAACCCTGATCTGATACCCAGGTAACCCATACCACGACCTAGCTGACTTCGTGGTTGCCCTTCAGGGCCTATTTGCAGGCCTGGCCACCTGTGTCCCAGCTGAATCCTCACAGACAGTAGGGTTTCCAGAATATACAATTAACTGTGTGAACTTGCTATCATAACTATCACATTGTAGATCCATGAAAATCACAATGAATATCAAGCGCTGGAAGAGCTGGCAGCAGCCCCCTTACAAAAGTTGTCATTCTGTCAACTCTTGGATCAATTGGCTTTAAAGGCTCTTCCTTGACCAGTGTGTATTCTGGCTGGAATGCCATAATGAGTAAAGAACTTGTCATTTTGCTTCCAACAAGCGTAGGGGTAGGAACAAACATTTACATGTAAACTGGTTTAAGTGATCAGAAACTGGTGTAAACATGTAACAGAATATATGTTCAGTGCACATAGACCAGTTTGAGAGTGGATGAAACTGGTTTGAGATAAACCTGTTTGAATGAAGTATCAGACTTAACTGATTTGGCTTAAACTGGTTTATGCAATGTCTGTCCCAGGCCCCTTATTGGATTAAGATAAACCAGACACCCCCAGCATTCGGGCATGCTCTCTGGGCTGGGTGGGGCTCTCTGCTCCACAGCAGGGCTAGCCTCTCCCCTCTGCCCCTTGGCTGGAGCTCCACAGACTGCAGGCTGTTTCCGACCTCCCCTCACCACTCCCTGCTAAGCAGGAATTCCCCCCTCCCCTCTGCCTTGCTGAGGAGGTGTCTGTGTATTAGCAAGCAGACTACATGCTGGCTATGTTTTGTGCTGAATCAACAGACAGAATCAACAAGTAGATGGTAATGTCCCTCTGTTGTTTTGTTAATTGGGTGATAAACACTGTTATTGATTCCCTACTGGGCTAATCAGAGGTCCTGCAGGAATCCAGCCATGCTCCCCTCAGCTCCATCCTGTGGAAGGAAGGAGGAGCTGCTCTAGCACCCCCTGGCTTCTAGCCTGAGCCACCGCAGGCATGTGCCTGCATTTTTGTGATGTCTGTCCGGTTACAAAACTGATTTAGCCTAGCCAGGTTAAACTAACCTGCAGAGATTGAATCAATTCAGGCTCAGGCTTTTTGCATGTCTGTCCCTAGCCTAGATGTTTAGCTTTAAGTCATCTTAATTTGTGGTGCACTTCTCTTTCCCCCAGAAAAGGGGTTTGTGTGTGATTTGTGTAAAAAATGGACATTTATACAAAGAAAATAGGATATCTGTTCTATCTGGGACTTAAGTATTGGGACCTAAGATACTTATCCAAACCCTGAAACTTTAGGATTTCTGCCATCACTGTTTTCTCATGGATTTTGCAATGATGCTGGTGAGATCCATCTGGTCTTCTATAGTTTTTGCAATATTTTATCATTATGGATAAGTATGCCATGATAACAGTCCCAAGGCACCAAGGAAAGGACTACCCCAGTCTCAAGGGCAGCCTCCCTCTGAATACATACTGATTACACTCAATTTGTGGCAGGTGAGGAACAGGAGGTGGAGTAGGCTTGGGAATACAGGAAGGAAGAGATGGGGACCAAAGCCCACACTTGTCACAACGAGGTGATATAAGTATTTGTAGTTACCTATTATTTTTACCATAGAAGCCCCTGTCAAAGAGTAGGTCCTCAATGTGCTGGGCACTGTACAAACACAGAAAAAAAGATGGTCCCTCTAATCAACTCTGACCTAACTCAGATTAATTACATAAGACATAGTGCTGAAGCTCCAGGCACAACTTTAATAGAACAGAATGCTAAAGAATTCAGTAATGTATTGTAACTTCCAAAGTCAAAATATCTCAGAATACTAACTCTGTACTAATCATTCAGTAAAGATGTCAATGATGACCATGAGTTCTATATATTCAGCAATTACTATAACATCTAAAGGTGTGAGGCTATATTTTACAGAAGAGTAAATGTCTGACTAGACTGGTAAATGTCATGTCACTCTTGCAAGCCCCTGGACATGCATAGGTTGCATCCAGATGTGCAGACACGTGTGGTTTGTAGTGCTGCAAACCTCTTTGTGGCACCACAAACAACATGCCCAGAATGTTAAAATATGCCCCTACACTCAAATTTGCAGTGTGGGGGCACATTTTGCTACCAGGAAATCCCAGTAGCAGAAAAAAAAAACCCTACAAAAAGGTGGTACAGTGCACAGAAGAAGAGCATGTGCTGGCAGACAGGCTTCCAGCCAGAACATCTCCATTACTTTACTTGTCTTCGTTCAGCACACCAGGATCTGGGAGAAGCAGGGAAAGGACAGTTTCCCCAAAGCGGAGCAATCTGCCCCACACAGAAGAGCATGTGTAGGAACATGCACCATGACAAGAAATAGCTGTACAAATTTGTGCCACTACTATTTTTGCCACTGAAAGCACTTACCCTGCATGTGTGGACACACCCATAGGCTGCTTCCAGATGTGCGTGGATGTCTGATTCCCTGGGGACAACTAGCAGCAGCACACCTTGTGCCGCTATTAGTTGTCCCCAGGGAACACCAATGCCACATGTGCACTAGCACATATCAAGTTACCCTCAGTGGGGTAGGCTGGGGCCAGCACTGGGCTAGCCCCAGCAACCTTACCTATATTCCTTGGGGCTTTCTGGGGCTGCACCAATGGCGATCCTGCTTCATGGAGCCTGTCTGCAGGTGGCACACTGCCACTCCGTGCACAGCTCCACTTCTTTTCTCTGGATATCCAGGGGTCAAAACAAACCCTCCGTGCTGCTCCCTTGCAGTGTGAAAAACAATGAATTGTGTAGTATGTGACACTGCAGACATGTCTGTAGCGCCACATACCGCACAGCCACACTCATCTGGACACGGCCATAGAGGGCAGAAATTGTCTCAGACTTATGGGAAATCTGTGCTTCCAACACTTAGCAATGCACCAGCACTAGGTAAAAGGTCATGGTTGTGTTGTGGCTCTAGATGTCCTAGCTTTGACTTTGAGGCAATAACATTATTGGGAAGAGTCATGGTAATACTACGTCAGTCTTTCTGCTGCAGATATAGGCATATTCAGCAACTCAAAACCACAAGCAAGAAACTTCAGCATTCTGCTTATTGTACAGTAAAAATGTCAAAAGTGTCCTGTGTTGTAAGAGAAAGGCAGCAGCTGAGGAAATCAGTCTAGAGGTGTCCATCTGTTCAGGGTGGACAGTAATATTTCAGTGCTTATATCTCTTAGGGTACAATCTGGGAGCCATTGTAGTCTATGGGAATTTTGTCATCGACTTCATCGAGGACAGGATTTCACTTAAAATGTTCTAGGTGACATCTGCAGTACCCAGGCATAAGTATGTTAGGAACACAGGTTTACATAATTAATAGACTAGTCCTTTTGACCAGCTGGGATAAGGGAAGGTTTCTTTTCTTCAGTACAGTGCAGAGGCTTCTATTATGGCTGGCCTCTGTCTAGCTTTGCTATTTCTACTGTCCCCAGATATGTTAGCAAAGGGCCAGCCAGAATCTGGCTCATAAAATGATGTAAATGATACAGTGCCACTGTTTTCAGTGAGCTGTGTTCACTGGCCAGCATAAACTGGCATAATTCTGGGTACAGACTATGGTGAGAAGTCAGCTCTGAGGGTGTAATAACACAAGTTGCTTGATTTCACCATTGCACCAGACTGGAAACAGGTGGGGCAGCTCCAAAAGTTACTGTGGCTTGATCATGAGGGGATGGTGCTAAGCTGGGCAGAGGTCATGCTCCTTCAGTAATGAATATTTGCACTGAAAAAATGACTGTAAGAATTCAATGCATGCAGCTGACTAGGAACACTTCATGAGCTACATGTCCAGTGTACATTCAGATCCTGAATGCTCACATGGAGTACTTTAACTCAACAGACCAATTATTGTTCCACAATATTGTTCCACAATATTATTTCACAACATTGTTGTACAATTATTCCACAATATGGTTGCAATAATTTCATGTGTCATTATAGTCTATAAAATTAAAAATGGGCCAGCCACAGGTAATTCAGCAAAGAAAATCCAGACATACACACTGATTAAATTATTTGCTCTAAATGATCACATTTTTTCTTTTCTTTAAAATCTGAAGATTTAATAGCATGTAAGGGGAAAAAAAGGACACAGAAAATAAATAAATTTCAATATTTTACCAGATAGTTGAATCCTTAAAAAAGTTCCAGGGTGCTACCTTTTGTGTTTAGCCATAGAAGAGAAAGACTAAGCAAATGACAAGGAGTTACCTTAAGAAATCATTAACTGGGAGTATTCTACAGACAAGTAGATAGAAGCGAAGGCTAATATATTCAGAGCTGTCTATGTTATTCACCAATAAATTGAATGTCCTATGTGACCCTGGATGAGATGCACAGGTTGCTGTTTTCAAAGTTAAATTCAATTTATTGGGTCTTTAAATTCCTTAGACAGCTTTGCCAACTTCAACCTACTTGACTTGTCCAACATGACACAGCATGGTTAGGACTTCACTGAAACAGCCTTACTAATAGACCGTGCTAGGAAAGCATTCTATTGTGAATGTAATTTATATCCGCAAAATGGTTACAGTTTATTCCGATCACTTCCTTTTTACCTTCCACCTGAGTAAAATAAGCTATTCTGGCACAAGTGTTTTTTCCTGTGCAAATGTATCTAGGCTAGGCACTTTTGCCAGCACAAATAGGTCAATCAGGGATCACATCTCTTCAAAAGCATGCTGTCTAGACCAGTCCTGTAGACCAGTCCTATTCCTATAACTGGGAAAAGAACCAAGGAATCCTGATTTCCAGTTTTATACTCTAACCAGTAGATGAACTTGTCTCCAGAAATTGTGACCTCTATAAGTTCAAAATTAAATTGCACGTGTGCACATTCAAATTTGAATACATATGTACATATGCACATCACAATATAATTTTGAACTTTTAAGTTACACATTGTATTATATATACACACATGGATGCAGTAGAACCCTGGTCATTTGTACTGGGATGGTTGACAATCTGTTTAATGTGCAGTGGATTGCCAATTTTAGGATGCCACTTCTCCAGTTACTTGAAGCACAGCTGCAGTTCCCTGGCTGGAGAAGTGGCTCCCTTTGAAAACAAAAAGAACCTCAGCAATCCTGTGTAATTGTTTGCTATGATTCTTTGTAACCCCAGCTAGGTCATACCCTCATCTTTGCTGGGGGCAAGGTAGGGGAAGGATGGGAAGGGGGCTAGAGAACCTAATCCTGTGAGGAATCCAGGTTCTGCTGAACATTTATGTATCTTATCACTTTTTATATATGCAATCAGGTCTAGTGGAACATTTACTGGATTAGAACAAAACACATCTGGGTCATATTCCCATTTTTACACTAACCTTCTATGTAACTTTGGACAAGTCAATTATACCTCTGCCTCTGTTTCTGAATATATAAAATGAAGACACGAGTGCTTATCTTTGTTTGATATCTATTTCTAGAGAATGCTACATGAAGGCTAAATATCTTGACTACGGACAATGAGGTTACTGTAGCTGAAGGAGGGAGAATCTCTCTGAGTTTGCTGGTGACAGTCTTGGTCTTTACTAAGTACAAGCTGATAGCAAATGTAGCCAGTACCAGCAGTTGGCAATGTTTCTGGTAGCAGGTTTGGGTCTGAGGTGGGCCTGTGCTAGGACACGGTTGCTGCCACTTCTGCTTCTCCCCACTGACTGGCCACAATATGGGATGGGAAAAGCCCCCAGCTGCCAGAAGCGGCTCAAGTCCCTTGACTCTGCAGGACAGATCCAGTGGCTTTGCAGGCCAATCCCTGCCCTAGACCATGACATGAGATTCCACCTGATGCTGACAATACAGTGAAACACTAATAATGTCCTGTGTGGTTCTAGCTCTCTGTTATGATCTTCAAATTAGGTATTTTATATCCATCTCAGGGGAAGATATGAACCTGAAGGCACATTGAGACATGTAGTGAAAGCAGTGCTGTAGCAGGTGTGTGTGTGTGTGTGGGGGGGTGAGTGGGACAACTGCCCCAGGTGCTAAAGTGAAGGGGTGCCATCCGGGATGGGGCGGGGCATAGGACGGAGCCACAAGCAGCTCATTTGGGGGGCCAGGGGGATGGGGAGAGGGTAGCTCCTGCCATTGCATGCACTCCCGGGCAAGCATGGTGGGGGGGCATGTGCCCCCCCCCCCAGATCTGTACACAGGCTGAGGGCAGGCTGCTGCTGCAGGCTTTGCCCTGGACACCAAACTTTCTTGCCATGGTACTGAGTGAAAGGTTAAATGCTAGACAATGGTATTAACCCCGCTGTTTTTGTCTACAGAAATGGAAACACCCTGAACATACTTGCTATACCAGGATAGTGAGGTGGGATGGCAGAGAAGCAGCAGACCCATGAAGTGCCTACATTAGGAGAATTCTTCCTCAGCCAGAATCAAGGCAGCCTGGTTTTCATTTACACTTGGTTGGCTGTTTGAGGTGTAAGAGGCCTTTCCCTTTGTATTAATTTTTTAACAAACACAAAATGTACTGATTTGCGGGAAGATCAGAGCCCACAAAGCCTTGCCAAACAAACTACATTTGTTGTGAACAGAGGTGAGGGAAAAATGTAAAGGGAAATATTTAAATTTATACTTGGTCCCATGTGAATCATTAGTTGAAAAAGTAAAAATGAAACTTTTTTTTAAAAAAGAGATCATCATTAGTGTTCAGCTAACAGTATTCAGTTAACACTTAGTTGTGAAGTATGAAATAGAAATTAAGAAATAATAAGAGAGATATGAAAAGACTGAGACATAAAGGAAAAGTGAGAGAATGAGTCAGAGAAGAGGGCAAGAAAGTTAGGGCCCACAAGCAAGGTGTGACTCTCTTTAATTTGTGCCTGGATAGTTGCCATTGATTTCACATCAGATCAGAAGGATGGCACCTTTAATACAGCATCCTTGCTGCATATGTTAGGTTTTATTCTTTCATCCAACTGTAAGAAATCTCTTCCTCTGTGTGTAACAGCTCCCCATTCACTGGCATGGCTATTACACTACCAACTTCCCCCTAGACAGACATTATTTTAGAAAGTGCTTGGAGATGGTACAAACTGGCTATGCAAAATTAATTTCTACTCCTAAGAATCTAAAATATTTATATTGTTGCTATTGAAATTTGTCTCCTCTTCTGTAACTTCAAGTGATTATGACTCAGAAGCATCTCTATGGACAGCATGTGATTGACATGCAGACTTAAGGAAGTTTCTTAATATATCAGAGACTTGGTGCTGACACAGAGCAGGTCATAACGTCCTCCTTTCCATTAGTAAATCACATTTGAAAGATGCTGATGATCACCATACAGCCAGATACTTCCCCTCCACCCCCAACCCTCCATCAAACCAACGAAACAGTTCAGGCAGAGGTTTTCAGGCACCTCCTGCTTGCCTTTCCCTGAAGAAGCAACACATGGAATTTAATAGGAGCTACCCTGCCACAGGTAGTTCACCCACATTAGCCAACCTCAGTAGGGTGCAGTTTCAGGTATTGCTCAGGACTGATCAGGACTGATCGAGGTTCCCCTCTTGGTTCAGTAGACACCTATTGTGCCATCCTCTATGGCAGTCAGTTCAGAGCATGTTATGCTCCACACACCCTCTCTTGGTCCTCTGCACTGGCTTTGGACTGCTGACCTCCCTCCAAGGGGTTGTCCCTATGGCCCATACCAGCTCCCTGACATGAGTCTTAGGGCTTCATACCTTGCAGTGCACCCCTTGTTGGTGCTCTCTTTTCTTCAGCTAAGACCTCCAGCCTAGCAGCTGGGGAATTCTCTTCCATCCCAGGACATCTACCCTTCTCTATCTCTGAGGGTATAGTTTTCTTTCTCTCTCTGGTTGGATTGTACCAGGTAGTTGTATGCTCTGGCTCTCATTTTCTGTGGAATTCCTGGAACTTCTCATCTCCTTAGGTTTCCCTGCATGTTCAGAAGTCTTCCCCCAAGCTCCTGTTGAATTCTCAGGACTTGCTGCACATAGTCTTTGCCCCAGAACTCAATTTTTCCCTGGTACGCGGGCCTTCCTCCAGATCTTATTATACATTCTCACATATGCAACGCCTCCTACTTTCTCTGCAAATAACTTTTTCACAATCCACCATTCAGTTTCACCTGGGAGATTGGTGACTTATATCTATATTTAGAGGTGAAGGGCATCTCATCTCTTTATCTGGGGTCACCCCAATCTCCTTATTTGGGGTCTCCCTCATTAATCCCAATTCCACAATTCTCCCTTGGGGTCCTTTTCAATTTATGCTGCTTCTGGTCTTAGATTGTTATCTTCTCTGCTTAGCTATAGTCCCTGCCAACTCCACTTCTAATTGCTGGATATGGCCAGTCACTGCCAGTATTCCCACCTCATGCCTGCTGGTGAGTTCTCCCAGCTTCTCTCTTAGTCGGTCCATTTCTTCCATGTGCTGCATTGCCAACTTATCCCACTTCCAATCCAAGCACTTCAACATTACTGGCAGGACTTCTTCCCATATTGGTGTGAATCCTATCTGTGAGGGTCATAGATTTCATACATTTCATAGACATTTGGGCTTGAAGGGACCCCGGAGGATCATTGAGTCCGGCCCCCCACCCCAGGGGCAGGAAGTCAGCAGGGATCATAGGATCCCAGCAAGATAAGCATCCAAGTGTGCAGTCTGTTCCAAACCTTGGAGGCTTGGACAGTGAAGAAGTTCTTTCTTATGTCCAGCCTGAACCAGTCACAGTGGAGTTTGTGACTGTTTGATCTTGTCATCCCTTGGGGAGCTCTGGTGAACAGTCATTCCCCCAGATCCTGGTGGTCACCCCTGATAAACTTATAGGTGGCCATCAGATTGCCCCTGAGCCTGCGCTTTTCCAGGCTAAAGAGCCCCATAGCTCTCAGCCTGTCGTCATAAGGTCTGTTTTCTTGACCTCTTATTATGTGCGTGGCTCATGTCTGGACTCTCTCAAGCTTCTCCACATCCTTTTTGAATTGTGGGGCCCAAAACTGGACACTGTACTCCAGGTGCGGCCTCACCAAGGCCGAGTACAGAGGGAGAATGACGTCCCGGGATCTGCTTGAGAAGCATCTATGGATGCCAGCCAGCGTTTTGCTCACTTTACTAGCCGCAGCATCACACTGAAGGCTCATGTTCATCTTGTGGTCAACCATGACCCCCAAGTCCCTTTCATCTGTAGTGCTAACCAGCATAGCACTACCAAGCCTATAAGCATGGTGCAGGTTTTTTGTCCCAAGGTGGAGAACCTTGCATTTTTCAGTGTTGAACACCATCAGGTTCTCGTCCGTCCATCTCATGAGTCTGTCCAGATCTGCCTGGATCACCCTCCTGTCCTCAGGTGTGGATGCTTTACCCCAGAGTTTGGTGTCATCAGCGAACTTGGCCAGTCCGCTTCTGACACTGATGTCCACAT
>NW_017728913.1:35171674-35195519 GCF_001723895.1 Crocodylus porosus | reverse complement strand
TCCCTTCCCCTCTGGGTCCTCAGCGCTATCTCCTGAAGTTGGTCCTGGCACTCTGCTCTGGCTGCTGCTACATGTTCTGTTAACCGTGTTTCCAGCGAAGTCACCATTTCTCTCATCTGGTCAGAAGCCTGCAGCTCCCACCTTAAGGTCTCTATTACTTCTATTACTTCTTTTAGAGACTACATTGGCTGTGATCCCTTTGAAGTTCTTCTCCAGCCACTGTCAGTCTGGCTCCCCTCTCTGTTCTCTTTCTTGTAGTGTCTCCATTGTTTACAGCTTCACCTCCCTTTTAGCAAGTGTTGTCCAGTAGCATGCACATTGTACCTCATTCTCACAGGTGTCCTGATCCATCTTTCCTATAGCTGCTTGTTTTCTTGTTCTAGTGACAGTATCTGATCTATTCTTGTTTGTACGCATGACTGTAGTTGGTTTCTCTCTGTGCATATAGCTGCCTCTCTTGCCATGCCCGCTTCTGCAAGGGTCCTTGTGGATTGTATCTTTCCCTCAAGTTGTCCCTTTTCCAACTCTACCTTTTGCAATGAGGTCTGCAACACATTACACGCCTCTGTTCAGCCTCTCACCTCTGCTTCAAGGGAGAGCACCTTGTCCTGAAGCACTTTGAACCCTTTTATCTGTTCATTGATGCGACAAGAGGCCAGTTCAGGGCTGGGTCTCAGCATTGGCCCACCCTCCTGTCTATGTGGGGCAGTCTGCCCAGTCTCATCTGCCATGACTTGCTGTTTAATAAACTGATATAAAATGCGGGAGGCTGCCCATTTTTAAGGCCTTGATGCTGAGGGCGATATACATGATTCCAACCTACCTTATACCATGTCCCATGCCTTGCAGGTGGCATCATAAATTGGTAGATGCTTTGTCCCCACAATGGGCCCCATAACACTCTAGTATGGACCCCAACTAGATTCCTCCTAATCAGGCAGTGTACTCTGCCCTCATTCTGGGCTGCCAAACACCCTGCACTCTTCAACCTCTCAGCAGTGGCCCCTTCTCTGGGACCTTTGGCCACACAGGCCCTGGCCTTGCTTCTAGGCCAGTCAAAACTCCAGCCCCCTGGCCCTGGGTATCCCTCATGCCCTTTTAACCCATCTAGTCCTGCACTGACCAGTCAAGGGTACCTCTGGTCAGGCTTCTGAGTAGCTAGCCCACTTCTTCTTATAAAGGTCTGCCTTCTTGGGCCTCTCCCAACAAGACTACACCTTACACTGCATGGGCCTCAGGCCTCTGATAGTCATGCCTGGACCCCCAAGCCTGTTCCTACTATGGGGTTACCCACCAGGTTGTGGGGGATGGGGTTATAAGGCACCCATACCCACCAGTGGAAACTGGCTTGGCATTTCTGGGGCACTACCCTGCCATGGGTAGTCCCATGAGACCATCCTTCCCCAGCAGAGTATAGCTTTTGGTCATGCCCCAGGACCAGAGCCTCCTACCATCCCCATAGCTCCTGCCCTTACCTCCAAGGATATTATAAGCAACAGCCCGGCCAAGTGGTATTTTCTCTACAGCTGCAACAGCAGACTGCTGGCTCAGCCCCAAGGGCCTGGATCTAACATGGAGGCTGATCAGGCCCCTCCTCCAATCCCAGGGACCTCCTGGAGTCATGTGACCACCTCATTAGGCCTAGCCCACATCTGCAGGCCACCCTGCTGCCTACTGTCAAGACTTAAAGTGGAAGACACCAAAGATGTCAGAGTTGAATTTCTCCGTTTCTGTAATTATTATTTTTTCTGTCTCTACTGACTGGATTCGGCATTGGATTGACTTCTCCATAGCTCTTGTACAATTTTGTCCAGTTGGAAGTATTTCTGTTTCCAGCTCCTCAGCTCCTCTTTCAATTCTTGTACTTGGTCTTCTCAACTCTGCAGTTGTCTCTTTATGGTTACTATGAGGTGTTTTGACTCTTCAACCTGTTGTGTGAGGTCTGACTTTCTAGTTGTTTGGGCTGTGCAGGCTTCGGGTGATCTTGGTCTCAAGATAACCATCCCCTTCTGCATCCTGTGCAATGTCTCTTCCCACTTTCTACTCTACTCAGTCTCATTCAGGATGAGCTGCTCCAGAGCTTGAGTCTTTTTGGCCTCAGCTGCAATCAGGCATCTGACTTCTTTTGACCCTCCATCCTTCTTTCTGGTTTTCAAACACAGTTCTGAAGAAGCCACTTCTGCTTCAGACTGCTTGTTTTTGGACCTCTATTTCTAGCTCCCATTGTAGATGGGCATCTCTCTCCCCCACTTCATCTTCACACAATTGCCAGATGAGTGACTCCTGCCTCAGTCCCTCTATGGTCTCTGCCATGGTTTCTCTCCTGTCTTTGCTCTATCTTTTTGTTTCCTCTCAACTGGGATGAGGAATCCCCTTCTCTGGGCCTAATTCTTTCTCCCTATCAGTCTCTGGCTGTGGTCTCTCCTGGACCTTTTGGTCTCCCCCCAAGACCCTGGCCCCACCTCTCAGGCCAGTTGTAGCTCTTGGGCTCTCCAACTCAGCCCCAGGGTTTGCTCTTCCCTCCAGGGATACAGCTCTTTCTCTGCGTGACTGTTCCTGGATAGTGCACCACAATGGTACATTTGCTAGTCCAAACTGAATGTAGATATCACTTGATATGATTATCACTACTACTAATTCTCCTACTGTTAACCAGAAAAATGCTTATCAGGCCAGATAAACCACAGAGCCCCAAATCAGGCACATGGAAGCTGGGGATGAAGTACTTTGGACAAAGGAGATCAGATGAATCTTGAGTTTAACTTTTGTCAAGCCTGCAAAGCCTTCCTCCCTGGAAAGGATTTTCCACCATTAGAATGGCACTCGCAACACTCACACCTCTTCTACATAAAGAACCCCTACTCACCAAAAATAGTAAAAATAATAATTATAAAAAAGAAAACCCTACAAACATTAACTTAAAAATGTTAAGATCTAGAAGAACACCGAGATCTAGGGAAGAAACTCTTCAGAAAGGCACCCCTTTGGAATATGAGGTTTAGAAACACCCCTTTGGAATATGAGGCTTAGAAACAGCTTTGAAATGAAATCAGGGCACTTGAAACATTTCGAGTTTCGAGGCTGGGCTCGCTTGCAGTTAAATAGAAACTAAGGAGAGGGAGGTCTGCTCTGATATTGACATCTAGCTCCTGGTTCAATTCCCCAGCTCTTTCCAGAGGGTGCGGGCCCCTGATCTGTGAATGGGGACAAGCTAGTTGGGGGAAAATTTAGGATGGACATAAGGAAAAACTTTTTTGCTGTAAAGGTATCTAGAATCTGGAACATTCCTAGCAGAGGTGGTGCAGTCACCATCGCTGGAGGGCTCGTTTGAGCCCAGTCACCTCCTATCCTTTGCAGGGGACTGAACTTGATGATCTTATAGGTCCTTTCCAGTCTTTCTATTCTGTGATTCTATGATTCTATGAAAACCCAAGCATTGTGGTAAGCAAAGAATTATTTGTGAAGGTGAAACGTGTCAGGAACTCAATGGATTTTAATATTAGTGCTGATTGTACGTGGAAGGCTTGCTGACATGGTGATGGGAGCAATTTAACACCCAAGATGTATGCATTTGGACATGGTAAATTTGGATCTGAAGAAAGGTGATAAGGCTTTGATATAGTTGCTATCCTTAAGTGCATCTTCACCAAGACAAAACAGAAATAAATGCACCAGAAGGAGAAATATCTAAATACCAGATAGCTACAGTTAAAAATAAAAAAGTAATTTCTACCCTGTCAACTTCTGATTAGTTTGTAATATTTAGGTCTGAATCTTTACTGCATAATACCAGATGCAATTCAGATGCTTGTGTAAAATGGACATCATATGCTTATTTGGAGTCTCATACATATGAATATCAGGAGAGTCTCTGCTCAGTTTCTTGGGGAAGAGGCTGTATCATTTCCACATTAATATAAGATATGATTAACAATTCATAGTCTGAATAAGCCAATAGAGCAGTTCATCAAGGATGTAGAAGCCATTAAAATATTACCTCTTGGTAATGAGGTAATTTTGGTGCAGTGAACTAAAAATCTGATTTTTGGCTTGTTTGTTTTCTCTTGCTGACTTGGAGAGCCTTGTGTTAAGTGTCAGGCTGTGACTATCCTTTCCATGGGTAAGCAAGAATGAAAGATTCCCTACTCCTTGTGCAGCCTCACAGGAGGGCTGATCACAAATAGAGTGGACAAGAAGACCTATACTTCAGGTGCTTTCTGTGGAGTGCACATGAGTGAGAAATTGGCTTGTGGGGTGGATAGGAAGTGGATCTATGACTCTGAGTGGATCCAGGATTTAGTAAAGCAAGGTGTGGCACACCGCCTCTCGGACCATAGTGGGTGGGGGCAAGGTATGGCTGTGGGCTCTGGGGCTTGTAAGGCACTAGAGCTGCCCCTACCCTAGTCCAGCCAGGGGCTTTTGGGAGTGGCTGCACAGAGGGGTATGCTTAGCTAGAGACAGTGGAGGCGGCATGTGGTTTTCTCTTTCCAGCACCTGCTTCCTGCCCAGCTTCTAGGGCACTGAGAAATTTTGACGGGTGTTTCATTTCAAAGCTGTTTCAACCTGTTTCAAGCTCAAAACAGCGCAATCGAAATGAAAGGCTTAGAAACAGCTTTGAAATGAAATCAGGGCACTTGAAACATTTCGAGTTTCAAGGCTGGGCTTGCTTGCAGTTAAACAGAAACTAAGGAGAGGGAGGTCTGTTCTGATATTGACATCTAGCTCCTGGTTCAATTCCCCAGCTCTTTCCAGAGGGCGTGGGCCCCTGATCTGTGAATGGGGTTTCAGCAGACTGCTGCTGGAGGCTGGCTCTGGGCTATTTCCTCAGCCGGCAGCAGCAGCCTGCTGAAACCCTGCGCACAGATCCCGGGAAGAACTTGGGGAGTGATCACATTGCTGGGGAATTGAACTGGGAGCTCTGGCTGACAGGTGGATCCACCCCAGCTCCCAGGCAGTACATGGCACCCATGTGATGGTACAGGTGCCAGGTGGGAGGGTGGGCGTGGGATCCCTGTTGTCCCACGCTGCGTGGGGGGACTCTGCCACAAGCCCTCAGAGGCCCTAATTGCCGCTGCCAGAGCCGGTGAGTGTGGATTTTGGTTTTCTTTAAAGCTCTGCAGTCACTGGCTGTGGAGTATGAGGATGACAGCATGCTACTGCTGCTGGCTGGGGCCAGCGCCAGCACCAGCACCTATGTCTGCCTGGCACAGCCCACACCGAGTACTGGGAAGAACCCAGCGCTGGCACCAGCCTGCAGGAGCAGCCTGCTGTCATCCCACATACAGATCTGGGGGCCTGGGTGCCCCTGGAGGGCTGTGGGGCTGTGCCAGACTCCTCCCAGGGGGTGCTGCCCCCGGATCTGCGTGCCAGGTGACAGCATGCTCCTGTTGCTGGCAAGCGATACAAATTTTGTTTTGAACAGTTTGAGGTACAGTTTCACAAAATCACCTGCACATATCTCCTTGAAACTCAGCAGGCTTCTTCATTCCCTCAGAAGGGGCTACTACCCCTGTAATTTCATCCAAATCGGGCAAGAAATGGCAAATTTATAGGCGTTTTTGTGATTCTCCATTATAACCTACGGGGGAAATGTTGAAACAGTGAAACAGTTTTGACAAAATGGAATGGAACAGTGCTTCGAAACAGCGAAACAAAACACTGTCCCTTTGAAATGGCGAAACAGAAGTTGAAATGAAACAGTGCTGTTTTGCACAGCCCTACCAGCTTCTTTTCACCTCATTCCCTGTTCCCTGCTGGAGGGAGGAACCTGTGCACTGAAACTGCTATCCAAAGCCAAGCTTGGCTTCCCACGCAGCTGCTTCCTGCAGCGTGTGCCAGGAGAGCATGAGAATAACTCTGGGGCTCCCCCTGTGCCTGCATCAGCTGGGGACAATAGTGGAAGCATGCAGGCTCCTCCTTTCAGCACCTGTTCCTGGAGGATACCTGTAGGGGAGGGACAAGGAGGGAGCAGATAACGGAAGGAGGAACTTGTGTGCCACCACTGCTGTCCCCTGGTGAGCCTGGTCTCCCCGCATAGCTGCAGACTGTGGCTGGAACAGGGTGGGAGAGGCTCTGGGGCTCCCTCTCCACCCAGATTAGCTGGGAACAGTGGTAACTGCACTGCCACATTCCCTCAAGATCTACTCCTGATCATGACTGCATATCCATGTTAGCTAGCTGAACTGCCTGATAGTATGTGAGATGTATGCTACAACTTTTAAAGGGTTATTATAAAATACTCTATCTTAGCACAGCTGGGAGCTCCAGGAGACATTGTACTCCTCTGGGATGCTATGCCTTCTTGTGTTTTCTTAGGAAGGTGACCTCCTATGCATCTTGTGTGCTTTATGGCACAATTTTTCTCTTATCACCAGAACTCTTTCTTTCTCTCTACTGTTCACACCTCCCAAACAGCCTTGCCCTACCTTCCACCCAAACCCAGAGAGTGATTTGCCTCTTCATGTGTTTCCAACAAGGCCTTAGCAATGACTATTGCCAACTGTAACCCCTGTACACCACCACAGTTCATGAAATGATACAATAAAATATCAATATAGTGTAATAATATCCTATTTTTCCCATACAATAAGCTCTGATAGCATAGTCACCCAATCCAAGATGTGGTTGTTTTCCCCCAATCAGCATGGGAGGGAAGAAAAGCTTTGTTCTGGATTTGACTACTGGCCTGGGGCAGGCAGCCGTTTAACTCTGGCTTTGGCCCTGGGCTTGGGCCTGAAGTTGGAGCTCAGCTGCA
This sequence comes from Crocodylus porosus, assembly GCF_001723895.1. Classification (NCBI taxonomy): domain Eukaryota; kingdom Metazoa; phylum Chordata; order Crocodylia; family Crocodylidae; genus Crocodylus; species Crocodylus porosus. Next base: position 35,188,765 of record NW_017728913.1, on the reverse strand, counting down.
GCCTCCCCTGGGCAAGGATGGCTGGATGGCTTGTTTGGTGGGGAAAGGGGCAGAGTGGGGAGTGTGAGGGAGACCAAGGAAGGGGAGGGGAGAACTGGGGGACAACTGTATGTGCAGTTCAAGTAGAGCTCCCCACACTGGATTCCTAGACCCTGGTGAGTCTGACTTTCATTGTAGGCGTAAGACAGCACTTGTGGCCTTGGTCAATGTCTACAATGTCCGCTTGGAGATTTACTAGGGAAACTGTACCCTGTTGGTCTTGGTGAGGTTAAGTTTTGTGGTAATTTTGGGAGTTTGTTACATGCTGTCTTATTTTAATATTTTATCCGTCCTTATAATTTCCCTGTTTTTATTGCAAGCTGCCTTAAGCCTCTTTTGGGGAGGGCAGCATATAGATATAATAAATGCATAAAGATATTTGCTTTGCAGTAGTTATGGCTCAGAAGAAAAGCAGTCTTTTTCAATACAAGTCAGCACAAGCAGCACAATCTTACTAGTTTGGACAGGAGTAAAAAAGAAATAGGAAGTTTGCCAATTGACCACATGATCTGTGAAAGGTATCAAGCCATACAGAATCTACTGTAGGTCAGTGTTTATATAGCATGTTCAGATGGCTGTATAAACACTGTTTACACACACACATACACACACACGTGTATATGTGTATGAGTGTGTATGTGTAATATATTCTATAGTATATATAGTAGTATACACACACTCATTATACACACATATGTAAAGTATAATACACTATATACATGCACACTCATTGCACATACATACACATGTATGTGTAGTATGTAGTATATCATATGTGTAACATCATATACATGCACACTCATTATACACACACATATGTAACATATAATATGTAATATAGTATACACACCCCTCTGTGCTGACAGTGCTGCACTAGTCAGCCCTTTAAAGCAGAGAGAATGAGGCAAGACTCTGACTCTTTTCCATCTATTCCTGCTCATTTGTAGATGCCTGCTCACACTCCTTGAACCCAACCTTCAGGGCTTAGGAACCTGCAGAGAGATAAGAAAGGGGTCCTTTTTGTTATGTGAACAGGCATGTTGTGTAAGTGACACTCAAGACAGTAGAAAACCAGGGCTATATGCTGTAGTAGTACCATGTGATAACAAATGGTCCCAGAAGATTGGTTAGTTATACCTTTTAATGAGTTTAGAAAAGTAATTGCTTTATGGAATAACACTAACAAAGCTGTGTAATAATTATATGTCCTGACCCCCAAAACAGAAGAGCTACTTTTTAACATTAAAATTGTCTTTTTAAACTAATGTCTTTATAAAAGTATCAGAGATGTACAGCATACATTTTCATAAGTAGAAAGCTTATTTCAGCAGATGCTGCATGAACTTACAAAAGCTTATGCTATAGGTCTCTGATCTAGTTAGTTTATAAGATGCTAATCTACCCTGCCTCTGCCTGACTTCAGACTGACACAGCTAACCACATCTCTGTTCATAAAAAGTTTATCAGTATTCTACACTAATATTATCACTTGGATTTTAGTTCCATGCTGACAATCTAGTACTTGCTTTAAAACAAACCTGTAACCTTTACTCTCATGTGTAACATAATCACAGGATCATAGGAAAATAGGACTGGAAAGGACTTTGCAAGGTCATCTAGTCCAGCCCCTTGCTCAAGGCAGGTTCATCCCTGACTAAACCATCCCAGTTTAGTGTCTGTCCAATCTTCTCTTGCAAATTTCCAAAGATGGAGATTCCACAATTTCTCTTGGTAGCCTGTTCCAATGTTTGACAACCCTCACACAGTGGTGATGCATAGTGGGTGTACGGGGGTGAACACGCACCCCCTGAGAGCATTGGTGCACCCCATGTCAGCCAGCATTCCTGTGCGGGTGAGCGCTGGTGCCTCCCTGAGAGTACCAGCCGGGGAGTGCACCAGGAGAAGTGTTCCCCCCGCAGCAGCCAATTCTGCTGACTCAGAAGTGCCAGAGGCATGCCTGGAAGTGCCAGTGGCATGCTGCTGCCAGTGGCGTGCTGCTGCCAGTTGTAGGTTGGCAGAATTGGCCACCATGAGGGGACCCTCCCGCCAGTTGGCAGGATTGGCCACAGGGGGACCCCCGCCCCCCAGCCTGCATGATTGATCATGGGGGGACTCCCCTGGTCAGTGACTGTCCAGTCGGGGGGGCAAGTTCCCATGCCTCGCAGTCAGAAAATTTCTCCAAATAGCCTACCTAAATTTCCCTGATGCATCTTGAGGTCATTGGTGCTAGTCCTGTCCCCTACAGCTACAGAGAAAAGCTCATCCCTATACTCTCTGTTGTTGCCCCTCAAGTATTTGAAGACTGTTATCAAATCTCCCCTCAGTCTTCTCTTCTCCAGACTAATATTTACTAATATAAGGAATCTCACTGAAAGCAAGTAAGGATTATTTCTGTGAATAGGGCTCACCCTCAGTTGCAGAGGTTGTACTTTCTCCCACTGCAATATTATCTGAAGATTCTGACTACATGCATGAATTGCAGCCTTAAAGTCCTACCCAGGAGTGATTCAAGTGAATGAAAAAAAAAAAAAAAAGATTCAAGTGAATGACACAATGCAGAATGACTTCAATGACTTAGGATTGGGGCTTGGAGGATTCAAAGTTGGGGCATATGCCATGTCATTTAGAGAGAGACAATTTTCTCTGAATTCACAGTAAGGTGTGAGTTTTGCTTATAACCTCTATTTTGAATAATCTTCCTAAAATGGTTTAATTTCCACAATAAATTGAGAATTGATAAAATAAACATCACCTAAACATACATATAATCAAAAGACCATCTGAAAATTAGACACAACCCAGATGACTGGCCAAATTCTGCTTTCAATTCTGCTAGTGGAAATCCAGAGTAACTTTAAAGCAGCTATGTCAGTCAGGAGTTATGTTAATGTAGCTGGGTATATCTATACATGCAGTTAATGCAACATGATAAGCTCTGAAGCAGTTTGTGCCAGAGTACACTGCTCCCAGGCACAGCATCTATATGTGCACCTGGGACAGCAACACTTTGAGCTGAGGCAGAGCAGGCCCAGGCGGTCAGCCCCGGATTCTGGGTGACAGTGCTGGGCAGCGGAGGCACTGGCTGAGACATGAGAGTGCTGAAAATACAGAGTTGTGTGGCTGACCCAGTCGTCTGCTGCTGATGTGGGGACTATCTTAGAGCAGAGTTAGTTAATTTACTGCGCCTTAATACTGGTGGTTATGTAGATGGTGATGCTTTACTGTGGAGCTAATTAGTTAACTCTGCAGGACAGCTCACATGTAGATGTACCCACTAAGAGAAGAACTCACCTTGGAAAAGGTCTTTGCACCACAGGAATGACAGTCACAAAATTCATGCTCTCTTCCGCTCCTCCGGGCAAGCGAAAATAGGAAGTTACCAAAAGACTTTAAACACAGTGTTTATCCCCCACACAAAGAATAGCCTTTGTTAAAGTCCACTAAGTAGTTCACTGTTGCCTGGTGCTTTAGTTATGGCTTTGAAATATTAATAAATAATGCAGTGTTTGAAAAGCCATAGAAATATTGAATCAGAAATAGGCAATGGCAGGATGAGATGCCCTTGATAATCCGCTTCTAATCAGACCTCTGATTAAATGTTACTACTCTGTAATCTTCTTGAATTGCATTTCTACTATGTACTCTCAGATGGTGCACATATAAACTAGAATATTTTCATCTGTATACATAAGCTAGACAAACACAGAAACTGTTTGATCATTTTTTCTTTCCATTTAACTCAACAATTATCTTATCATTTGTAACATAGTAAACATACCACAATACAAGAAATATACTATACAGCAACAATACAAATGTATTAGAAAGATGGACAAATTGCACTGGACTGGACACCTCTGAAAAATGAAATGTTTTATGATGACACTGAATTCCACAGTATAAATATGTAATTTCTAAAATGTTTTGTAATAAGAAGTGTGTGAAAAAGACATGCCCAGAATAACGTATCTGCAGCAAATGTTTCTATATAAGATGAAGAACTGAAACATAATCTCTTGTGTCACCTGGAGAAAGACAAATCCATATCTGTGCATATTGATTGCCCCCAAATTCCTAGCTTTAGCCATACTGTGCTCAGTGAAAGACTAGAAGGTGGGGGTGTACAGAAAGGATGGTGATGTGCCATCGCTACAGTTTTCTTTTCCTGGGGCATTCCAGGGACTGGTCAGATAAAATAAATTAAAGCAACCCCCTTTTTATATGCCTACACAAGGGAAAAAGATAATATGGCCTTTAACTATGGAACTTTTAATATAATAATAGTATTACCAACACCAATGTTTAAAAATCACAAGTCAGGCCACCAGAAATCATCAGACTAGTTTAAAAATCATGTAGTTTTGTGTGGGTGTGGGTGTGTGTGGGTATATATGTATTTTTTCCTCCTATGTTATGTGGGCTAGAGAGAAAATGGAAATAAATAGATCAAAAGGATGGCATGGTGAGGGGAAAAAAAACTTGCTGCAAATATGAAATGGAAACACCTGAGAATAAGTCAGAGGTTCTTGTAGAGGAAAATATTTTCCTTAATAGGAAGTTTAGCTTTTAAAAATGGTATTGAAAGTAGGAACAAATATAGGAGAGAAACTGAAATCATAAGAAAAAACTGAAGAATCATTTATTAGGGTTTGGAGTCTGGACTGAAGTCCCTGGACTGCAGTTACAAACTCAAAATGATGGAACAATCCCATGCACCAATACAGGCTGGGGGCTGGCTGATTGGGCAGCAGCTCTGCAGAAAAAGATCTGGAAGTTACAATGGACAATATGCTGAATATGAGACAATGTTAGTGCCCTTGTTGCCAAGAATGCTAACAGCATACTGGGCTGCATTGGTAGATGTGCTGCCAGTAGGTCAAGGGAAGTAATTGTTCCCCTCTATTCAGCACTGGTGAGGCCACATCTGGAGTATTTTTTTCAGTTTTGGGCTCCCCACTACTGAAAGGACATGGACAAATTGGAGAGTCCAGTGGAGGGCAACAAAAATGGTGAGGGGGACATGACTTACGAGGGAAGACTGAGGGAACTGGGTTTATTTAGTCTATAGAAGAGAAGAGGGGATTTAATAGCAGCCTTCAACTACCTTAAGGGGGTTTGAAAGAGGATGGAGCTAGTTCTCAGTGACTGATGGCAGATGCAGAACAAGGAATCATAGAATCATAGGAAGTGAAGGTTGGAAGGGACATCAGGAGGTCATTTAGTCCAGTCCCCTGCTCAAAGCAGGACCATCCCCAACTAAATTGTTTCAGCCAAAGCTCTGTCTAGCTTGGTTTTGAAAACCCCCAAGGCTGGAGCTTCCACGACCTCTCTCGGTAACATGTTCCAGTGTTTTACTACCCTCCTAGTGAAAAAATTCTTCTGAATATTTAACCTGAAATTCCCTTCTTGCAATTTGAGACCATTGCTCCTTGTTCTGTCATCTGGCATCACTGAGAATAGCCTAGGTCCATCCTCTTTTGAACCTCCCTTCAGGTAGTTGAACACTGCTATTCAGTCTCCTCTCAGTCTCTTCTTCTCTAGACTAAATAAGCCCCATTCTCCCAGTCTTTCCTCATAAGTCATGCTCCTCAACCCCCAAGCTGCAGCAAGGGAAGTTTAGATTAGATATTAGGAAGAATATTCTCACTATGAGGGTAGTAAAACACTGGAACAGGTTACCCAGGGAGGTGGTGGAAGTTCCATCCTTGGAGGTTTTTAAGACCCGGCAGGACAAAACTTTGGCCAGGAATATCTAGTTCAGGATGGTCCTACTTTGAGCAGGGAGTTGGACTAGGTGACCTCCTTAGGTCCCTTCCAATCCTAATTTTCTATGATTCTATGGAAAGGAAAAGTTAAATCAGTTAGGAATTGCCTTATTAGGCTCACTTTTACATCTGTTCAAGTCTATGGGAATTTGCTATAGATTTCAGTGGGGTAGGCTGAGGCCCAAAGCTTTTTTTATTTTTTAACCAGATCCTGAATATATTGAACATCAGAAAATCAACATGGTTCTATATTTTGTTTTAAAAAATCAGAATAAGCAAGCAATTGCCTCTGCAAGTACAGAATGAGTACACAACATCCTCATTGCTAGTAAAAGGAAATAACAGGAAACAGGATAAAGGTAACAACATTTAAGTTTCTTCTTGATTTGTCTACCTAGAACTCCCTTTCACTTCAGTGGGAGCTATGGATACTTAAGATCTCAAAAAATCAGGCCAGAGATCAAGCCAGGTTCTTAAGTTACCTTAAGCATCTGAATGTGCTAACAAGACTCTCCATTGCCAATAAAATCAGATTCTCTATCTGAAGTTTTATAACTGAATCAGTATTAAAGTCTAAGGGCTAGAGTCTTTTTCCCTATTAGACATGTAAGTGAACTTGGGCACCTAACTGCACATTAAGGATTCAACTGGGATGTGGGTAGCTGGGGCTTAACCCTAGAGCAGGGGTTCTCAACCATTATAGACTCAAGGCACCCTTCCCAATATGTTCAAAATTTAGCATCATCCCCATTAAAACATGAATTTAAATATATTATACATATTGTAATATATACCCTGTAATCCTATTATTACTGCATTAGCAATAGATTAGATCATTATAATTACATTATATGTACCCCACTGCCACTGCTGCTGCAGCCAGGTGGAGCTGCACTGCATGCCTCTTGCAGAGCCAGATTGGGAAGCAGCTACGGCAGAAGCACGTGCTCCTGCCACAGCCTTTTCTAGTCCAACCCTGCATGGCTTGTCCTGGAAACAGAGGTGCATGTGGCAGGTGGAACTGTCAGGTAGCACATCAGAGCCAGTGAGAAGTGGCTGCAGCAGGAAGGCATGCCTCCTGGCATTATATAATGGAAGCAGGCAAGCCATTTCTGCTGCAGCTCTTCCCAGTTCAGCCCCAGTGGGTCTCCTGAAAATGGAGGCACAAGGTACAGTTCTAGCTGGTGGCAGCAGCATTTATCTTTAGGCTGCCACTGCCATGGGACAAACTTACGCCATGTGCCTCTGTTTTCAGGATGAGCCAACATGCTTCCCGAAAACAGAGGTGCACAGGGTGATTTCACCCCATGATGGCAGTGGCAATGCTGCTGTCATGACACTCCTGGCAGTTTCTCATGGCACCCCAGTTAAGAACCACTGCCCTGGAGCAGGGGTATCAAGATCATTTGGCCTGTGGGGACAGATGAAAGTTGCTGGGCTGGTCTGCACTGGAGTCAGCACACAGGGCTAGTCCAGTGGGGTACCACATGCAGCATGCTGTCCATGCCAGTCCTATCCACCATGTGCAGAGCGAGCCCTGGAGCTGGGCCAGTGCATGTATCACATGGTATATGGGCCCAGCATGGGGCACATGCTGCATGCAGTGCCCTACCAGACTGGCTCTTCGTGCTAGTTCTGGTGTGGCCTGATCTGGACTGGCCAGCATAGTCAGCATGCAGGGCTTGTCCCTTGCCTGACCGGCTTCACATGCCGCAGACCCATGGGCTAGATCACAGGGCTCCACAGGCTGGAGCTGGCCCACAGGCTCTATGGTTGACACTCCTGCTCTAGAGGGTCACAACCCAGGAGACTGAGAACAGGTAAGGTTCAGACCAGAGTCAAGAGTCAGGGGACCAGGAGCAGATAGGTCTAAGGGGCTAAGACATGCATGGTCACCCAGGGTAGAGCCATGAGCCAGGTGTGTATGTAGGAACAGAAAGCAGGAATGGGATTCAGACTGAAGTCATTAGCTAGAGAGTCCAGATTAAGTAACTGTAGCCTGAAACAAGGAGTCATGGGACCAGGAACAAGGATAAAGCCCAGACAGAGAGGCCTTCTGGGTACCAGGAGAGCTGCTGTTTTTAACTAGGCGACAAGCTAATGAAGGAGTGGTTTACTGTCATACAGGCAACTGGGGCTAACTGGAAGTAGTTGGGCTGCTGGAAGCAGTAGCATGAGTAGTGGTGGGTGAGAGGGGCATTTGACCTAGGCACCAAGTTAGGAGAGGCACTGGAATCACCCTCCTCCCCTCCCCACTCCTGCAGAGCCATGCCCTGGCAGCATTACCATGCTGGGAACTCCAAAATAGTCCCTGGCTGCTGCTTCTATGTGGTGACAACAGCAGCAGCTAGCTGAGGACTGGAGTTTCTGGCATGGGTAAGACTGCTGCCCCCTTGCCCCTGCCCTCAGAACCACATGCCCCCTGCTCTTTCACGTAGTTTGCCCTGGGTGTGAACTCTGTTTGTTAGCCATTGGCTGGCAGCCAGGCTCACTCTGGTAACCAGTCAGATGGGGCAATTTAACCTACCTGCTGCCCTGCCTCCTGACAGTGCAATTCTATTCCACCCTGTTGAAGTCTTTAAAATCAGTTAATGCATCCACTTTTGGAACATGTTGTTATCTTACCCTTGAGTCAGAAAAAGCAGCGAGGAGGAGAACCTCCCCACTTTTTGTATTAACTGTTTTTTTTCAGGGACTTGGGCAGGGTGGAATAAAATCACCCTTTGGAGTCTAAATCCACTTATCTGCCTAATAGGCAGAATAGAATCCGGCGCTGAATGTTTACAGAGGGAAAAATGCAAAAATGTTAACGTATAAGTTTGTGGATGAGCTGTTCTGTTTGACATAATGGCTTAATCATCAAATGCTAGCAACAGTTTATGCATGTTATCAGCTTCATGAAACCAACAAATATGAGAATGCTTTTAGGACACCCCTGTTCATTCTCCCTGAACTCCAGGCTTAAGTGTTCAGTTTGTGATAAGTGAAAAAGAAATATGGCTGATTGTAAAACCATGTGGGATACTCCTCTACGCTATTCTTTAAGACAAATACCAAGCACTTTCCAGGTACTGTTTCCATTATCTTTAGTCATGGGGTAGCAACAGTAAAAGGGATTATAGGACTCTTACCTGTCATCCACTGGAATTTGAAATCCTTTGTAAGCATTGGATAAGGGATGCAAAGAGTCAGTGTCACTGGGCCTTCTCAGGTATGCAAGGAACCTCCCCTGTCCTTTACATAGGAGCTGTCCACAATCCCAGTCCTTGCCCATCATGGACCTCTTCCAGCTCCCAAAGAAGTTCCTATTAATGTATTTTTCTACTGTCCATAGTTGATATTCGAATGGACAAGTCTTGTCTATTTTGGCAACTACTCTTGTTTCCTTCTAAGGCTTCACGCACATTATCAATACTGGGGAGCAAAAAGAAATGCTTTGAAGCATTGGGTTTTATCTGACTTGACTAGAATTCTCCCAGGGGTTGTGGAAGTATCCACTGATGCACCCTTATATAGTGATCCTTGCTTCCTGGCTAATGCAGGAGGAGTTCACAGTCATAATCCTAGACTGATAGTCTAATTCTAAAGCTAGACTCAATCTGTCCCAGCAGTGAAAGGCCCTAAACCATTTGCCATTAGTGTCAAAAACAAAAAAAGATTATATGTGGAAATGTAAACAGTAAATCAGTGGAAATATATGAATGTATATGAAATATTTCAAAGCAATAAGAGGACATTCTTGCATGTACAGTCCACTGGAAGAGTGTCTTGCAGAGAGTCTGTGCGCCATTTATTGAGAAAGTTTATCTGGCTTCAGTCAGGGCAGTACCATGTCATGGAACCAGTGGTTCCATCAATGCTTTCGGTTACCGCGAGTACCAAGAGCATCAGTAATATCTTTTTCCATTTATGGGAAAACAATAGATGATAACTTTTCAAATGTATCCACAAGTTTGTTCAATCTGTTAAAGATATCACTTCTGTGATATCTTAAACATAAGGTGACAGTGTTCTACTTAAGGTTTCTGTAAGGGAACCCTTTTTATCCCCATTACAATCAATCTGTCAGGCAGGTTCTCTAAAGTCCTAGGAAAGTATATAGACAAGTATTTTAGAGAAGTATTTAAAACAAGTATTACATTTAAAATGTCTGCAGTACAGATGAACAAGCTCATTTTTCTTTTCTATTGATCCTTCATCCTCAAGAAGCCCCTCTCATTTTCCCATTTATGTTCACTGACTAAACACATGGCAAGATCACATTTCTACACTGGCTTCTGACCACCGTACTCTCAATTTTAAGATTCTGTTGTAACCTGGCAACATTCTTGAGTCAAACATGTATATATCTCATTATTGATCCAATTATGGTTTAGACCTATTTGATTAATTTACTGTTTTCTTTTATCTATGTAGCATACTTTTTGTATAATTAAGAGATGTGTCCACTTTCTTTTGTATAATTATGACAGTGATCTGAATTTAAAGGTGAATAGCAATCTTTGTCATTTAAATGTGTCCATATTTTTTACTTTTATTTACCCATCACCATAGGCAATTCCTTGCAGTCGCGGAGGATTGTTTTCCATGATTACTTTATCTGTGAGACCAAAGATGGCTGATGAGGCCAATCCAGGATTGACCGGCTCTTTTGCAACTTGGGCACATGTTTCCTTGTGAGGTGCCTCGCTCTGGATTCTTGCTACTGGTAGCACTGTTTCAGCTGCTCCACTTTTCTGCCTCCTGTTGTCATCGTAAGGGTTCAAAGTACTGAGATCTTTGCAGCAGACATTTTCTCCATTTGGGGCAGTGCTGCGTGATAGTCTCCCAAAAGTTGATGTTGATGTTGCATTTTTTCAAGTTGGCCTGAGGATGTCCTTGAAGCGCTTTCTCTGCCCTCCTCTTGAGCGTTCATCTTGACTGAGCTGGGAGAATAAAACTCACTTCAGGATTCTGGAACTGGACATCCAGATGATGTGGCTGGCCCACTGAAGTTGATGTTAGATGATCATCAGCTTGATGCTTGTGGTGTTTGCCTGTCAGAGGACGCTAGTGTTGGTACATCTGTCTTCAGACTGGATTCAAAGGATCTTCTAGGTCCATCTTCCTTCCAATGCAAATAGTGTTGAGGTACATCTCCAGTGACTTGAAGTGTCACCTGTATGTTGTCCACATCTCATTTCCATACAGTAAGGTGGGGATCAAAACTGCTTCAAAAACCATGAGTTTGGTTTTGTTTCTGATGTCACAATATTCAAACACCTGTTTCCTCAGCTGTATGATGGCTGAACTTGCACATCTGAGGCAATGTCAGATTTCTTTGTTGATGTCAGTCTTCAGCAAGAGATGGCTTCTGAGGTATAGGAAATACTCAAAGTTTTCCAAAGTCTCACCATAAATCTCAATTACCAGTGCTGGGGACTGCTGATTAAGAGCTTGTTGATAGAGGGTATTAGTCTTCTGAATGTAAAGCATCAGTTCCATTTTCTTGTATGCCTTGGTAAAGACATTGACAGTTGCCTGAAGGTTTGCTTCCGAGTGACCACACACTACAGCATTGTCAGCATACTGGAGCTTAACAACTGAAGTCAGGGTGGTGTTAAAGTTGGGGTGGTCATATTGGGACCTGGAAGTTCCTAGCCAGCTCCAGGAGCTGAGACAGTTCCTGACCAGCTCTGGACTGCGCGGGGAAACCTTTGCACAGCCCAGAGCTGATTGGGACCTGCCCTAGAAGTGGGACAGTTCCCAGCCAGCTCCAGGCTGGGGAGGGAATCAGGGAACTCCCAAGTCCTGGCACTCTGCTTGGTTCTCAGCTCCTGTGGAAAGCCAGGAGCTGAGCAGTGCTGGGACAGGGAGGGGCAGAGAGCTACCCCATCCTAGCACTGCTTGATTCCCAGTTTCTGGGGGGTGTCGGGAGCTGAGTAGTGCTAGGACCAGAGGAGTTCCCTGTCCCCTGTGGCCTCCTAGTGTAGGGGCTGACCAGGAGTAAATTTGTTCCTAGCCAGCATCTACACATGTTCTATTGTACAGTATCTACTATGCAGTTAGTTTATTTCCTGTATTTACTAACTGCACAGTAGACTAATTTACTCCACAGTAGATGTGCACACATGTAGACAGTGACACTTTACTGCTCGGTAGATTAGACTACTGCACAGTAAAGTGTCTCGTGTAGACATGCTCAGTGTAAATTAGCATAGTTCCATTTACTGCAGTGGAACTACGCTGGATTGATGACAGCTGAGGATCAGGCCTGTTTAATGTGCTGAATAATACAATATGCTCTATTAATTGGCTTTCGTCAGAAATATGCACCAGCATGTCAATACCAGGATGAAATTTGACTGACATCTAATCTAAGTCTGGAATACAGATATAGATAAAGACTGGATTCTTTTTTTCTGGACTATGACAGTTAAACAATGAGTGCCTTGAAACTGACTGTGCACTTTCCCTGTATTCAGCAACAAAGAAGCAGCCTGTGTTAGAACACCGAACATAGATGCTGGTTGTTTCATAAGCATGCTTTTAAAACCATGGCAGTACCATGCTAAGAGTTCTCACTGTTGATAAGGTGGTACTACAGAGTATGCCCATTGATCCGCCCAAAGAGAAAACAGGGTAGATTTGCACTTTATAGACTAACCATATAGCACAAGCCCTCATGAGATGATACTTGGGTTAGTTTCTGAGGTGCAAATCTACACCCCCACCTACTTGACTACAGACTAACATGGCTAACTATGTCTCTCTGCCCAAAGAGAGCCATGCTGCTACTTCTGCCAGAGGTGCACTTCATTCCTAATTCTATCACCTGTGCACATTTTCTTTGGAGGTCCATTCTAATACCCAGTTAGATCACTAGGAGCCTGTTCATTGATTTCATGTCACATTGGAGTATAATGTCAAAGAAAAAGAGTGCAGACATACTTTGGATGCTAGGTCCTAGGCTGCAAAATGTAACACTACTTGTTACCTCAGTGAGGAGTTGTGAGGGAAGACTCATTAAAGTTGATAGGATGCTTTGGTGTTGGGTGCTGGATACTGTGGCGTTGGGGCTCTTTATGTAGGTGGAAAATGATTTGCAGTTTGATTTAGTGTTAAGACGAGAGAAGACATGGGAAGGAGCTGTTTAAGGGAAAAAAGCCCTTCTCCAGAGTTTACCTTAGACTAGAAGATCGGAGGACCACAAGAGATGCAAATGGCCATGAAACCCACTTCTGGAGTGAATGCTGGGTCTAGATTGGTCTGTGCCATGCTGCGCTACATATTTTTGGATCTGGAGAGGGGTAGCCCAGGGGAGAGCCCTGTGTTAGGAAGCCTGATGTAGACGAGAATTCCCCTCCTAGAGCAGATTTGCCTAGACTGAGGTCAGAGATCAGTATTAGGAAGAGGATGGGTGGGGATTAGAGGAACCCCAGAGCAGCAGAGGCTGGGACAGTGCCAGGAAAGGTGATCTTCCAAGAAGAGCAGAAGACTGAGAGAGATAAATACAGAAGTTGAGTGATCCCAGACTAATTGATGATACTGGAATATAAGCCACAGATGCCAGGAAAGGTGAGGAACTGTTTTTCTTTTGTCTTGATTTTCTTTCTTTATACTACCCTGAAAGAAACATCAGGGTTGAGGAGAGGTAAGGTTGGGGTGTTGTCATTGTTGATGGTCCCTTGGGTCCTCAGGTGACTGAGGAGCCCAATTCTGGATGCACACATTCTTCAGCAATGGGAGCAGGTTCTTGCACAGGGGAGTGGGATTAGCAGCCCTAGATTGGTCTTCTTCTTCTTCCTCCGCTGCTGCTATTCCACCGCCATTCCATAGGGGAGGGTGGAGCCCCATTAGTGCAATGAAACCAGCTGGGACTTTGCCTTCTGCTTCTTTTCTGGGGTATTTTTTTGTTTTTTTGGGTGGGAGGGGGGTGGCAGGGGAAGTCCATCTTCGCACTGAATAAAATAATTCATTGAAACATCCAACTTGTGGCAAGTGAGATTATAATGCTTGGGAGGGGCCTAGGGGTAATACAACACCGCTTTGCCCAGTGAAGCAGGAGAGAAAATGTCATCCCAGAAGGGGCACAAGCCCTACAGCATCCATAGTTGACATTTAGCTACTTGGGTAGAGTTTTAAGGCAATTTTAAGACCCCTGCTAAAGAATAATAAGAAAAACTATTCCAGTAGCCCACTGACCTAACAACTAATACAAAAAGGCTAATACTAGCAAATACTGCTAGTTGTTCCATAACATTACTATGAGTGAATCCCACAAGGAAATCTAGATATACATAGAGTGAGGCTTTTTCAGATGGAGTGGTCTATAGTGGACTCCAGGGAATTTAAACATATTATCTCTATTAATATGTTTACAATGACACATTTCAAAGATAGAACAATGAAATGTAAAAGCCTAATAGGAAGGAAAATCATATGTCTGGTGTTCTCAAGAAAGGGCTCAATAACAATTAGTCATTGAGAAAAATATTACTATTTTAATGATGCTATATTGAGTCAATAAAGTTTCAAGTAATCTTTACATTGTCAATGAAATTCACCCAAACATTTACAGTGACATTGCAACAATTCCAAGGAAATAATTTATGAAAAATATTAGAGAGGTTTTAAAAGTTCTGTAATATGAGATATTTTAAAATATGTAGAGGTTGCCAATTGTTTGCAAGTTTCAAATCAAATGCTATAAAGAAGGGGTAATAAGGATACAGGAAACCTCTGATCTCTACCTGTAGAAAATAATATTAGCTTTTCTGGAACAACCAGAATACTTTGCACAATTTTGTAAATTACTTATATCTTAATCCTGTTGAAGTCAATGGGTGGGTCCAGATAAGCATGCACATGCGGTGTGCGGTGCCACAGATTTGCAGCACGGGAGGGTAGGGGGGATGACACTAGGAGATCTTGGGAAATCCTGGTGTCAAAAAAACCCACAGAGGAAAAAAGCGGGGTGGTGTACATGTTGGCAGCATGCACCACCCAAAACAGTATGCACCACCCACCAGATGCTGGCCCCAGGCTTCCTAGTTCAGTCAACATGCCATGTGCCAAAGCACGCATACATTTGTGTTCCCCAGGGACAAGTAGCAGCAGCACATATTGTAGCAGCAGCACGTTCTCCCCTATATTGTGCTGCTGCTTTCCACAGGGGAAACACAGCAGCCTGTATGTCTGGATCCAGCCAATGAGTCTTTTTGATGAAGCAGTCATGACAATTCACATAGCCTTTGCCTTGAAATAGATGGAGAGATCTGTGAAGACACTATGAAAAATAAACAATTCATCTCCTCAGAAGTGAAAAGAATTAATAATTCATGTTTAGAAATTGTCACTGACACTTTTAAGAGATGATGGTCATGCCAAGCAGGTAGGAACATAACAAGATGAAGCTTCTATTCAGCACTGGTGAGGCCACATCTGGAGTGCTGTGTCCGGTTTTGGGGGCCCCACTACAGAAATGATGTAGACAAATTGGAAAGAGCCCAGCAGATACAACCAAAATAGGTAGGTTGCTGGGGCATGTGACTTATGAGCAAAGGCTGAGGGCACTGCATTTATTTAGTCTGGAGAAGAGAAGACAGAGAGTGGATTTAAAAGCAGCCTTCAATAATACCTGAAGGGTGGTTCCAAAGAGGATAGAAGTCCTGAGCAATGGTCTCAAATTGAAGCAAGGGTAGTTTAGGTTAGATATTAGGAAAATATTTTTCACTAGAAGGGTAGTAAAGCACTGGAACAGGTTACCCAGAGAGATTGTGGCTCTCCATCCTTGGAGGTTTTTAAGATGCTAGTAGACTAAGTATTGGCTGGGGTGATATAATTGGGGGTGGTCTTGCTTTGAGCAGGGGATTGGATTAGATGACCTTATGAAGTCCCTTCCAACCCTAATTTTCTATGATTTTATGAATCTAAGATGCATCTGGAATGATATTAACTTCTTTTCCACTTCTGTTCAAAACAGCAAGCAGAATGTTTTGTGTGTTTCTGTTTACAAGGAAAAAAGTGTAGAGGCAGAAAATTAAGTGACACTTAAGGAAATGATTGAATCTGTGTACTCAGAGAGAACAGAAGGGTTATTGTAAGGATAGAAGTGTTTAAAATAGTTGAAAATGAAGATAAAAGGGGGAAAAGCCCTTGAGTTGAATCGTGAGTCAGGGAATCGGATACGTGTAATATGTGCATGTGGGTGCACGTGCACCCCCTGAGATTGGTGATGTATCCCCTGGGATTGACTGCTGTCAATGCTGCCAGCGGTGCCTGCAGGTGGTCGCCAACCGCTGGTTGGTGTTCGCCACTTCCCCACCCCCCGCCCGCCGACACTGCCATGGCCGCTTGTGGGCGCTCCCTGCTTGCTGCTGCCTGTGGAAGGTCTCCGTGCCCCCCCAGCCTCCGGGGGCACACGTCATTCATGCCTCTGTGTAATGTTGCCCATTATATAAGCATTCAGGCAAAAAGAGGAGAGCAAAGGTTGCATATTTAATCTTATTCATGCTTCAGCCTTGGTTACTTCTTCCCTAGAGCAGTCTATCTCAGGGTGCTTGTCAGGACAACTTCTAGAGAGTAAAGAAAACGAAAGGATGGGCAAGCAGAAGGGAGTAGGGGAAATGGTGAAGAAGGAGGGAAAAGAAAAAATGAAGAACAAATTGCAATCTCTCTTAGGTTGTTAGGGAGGTTACAGAGTGGTTGTAGTGATATATAGTGTTATTTTTTGATTATTTATCATTTGGAAACACAGCAGTGCACAGAAATATAACCATTTAAAAAGAGCTGTGTGATCTAGAAAAGATTGAGAATCACTGCCTTGCACAAAAGGGGCATTTTGGTCAAAACATCAGTAGGGAAGAAATAGGATGCAGATCCTGTTATCACATCCAGGATTTCCCAAAACAGATGGAAAGCTTACCAGGCCAACTTGACTCCATTTTTAGGCTGATCTCTTGATTGTGGAGTACCTTTAGTCACCTCTTCTTAGGTGCACACTTAACATCCTTTGCTATTTGGTTTTGCAAGGTCAACAGGTAATTTTCAGACACTCATAATTCAAGTCAAACCAATTTCCTCTGGAATAAAGCCTTTATGAAGACTAACTTCTATGCTAAATTGTACCTTCAAACCTTATAGTTTCATAGTTTCATAGTTTGTAGGGTCGGAAGGGACCTGAGCAGATCACCTAGTCCAACCCCCTGCCATGGCAGGAAAGAATACGGGGGTCAAACGACCCCAGCAAGATGTTCATCTAACCTCCTCTTAAACATCCCCAGGGTAGGAGCCTGCACCACTTCTC
>NW_017728913.1:35169753-35171169 GCF_001723895.1 Crocodylus porosus | reverse complement strand
TCATCTGCCCACCCTTGTAGCCTGTCTAGGTCTGATTGTAGCCTGTTGCATCCTTCCAGTGTGACCACGTCCCTCCACATCTTACCTTGGCTATTTCAGCTCCAGGTTTATTTAAATAACAGCCTTAAGAATTTTTCTAATATAGCAAGAAAAAAATTTCAGTTTCTTACTTCAAAAGCAGCCGACCTGCTCTTACTCTAGTTATCTAATTATTCAACTCCCCACCCACCACCTACATCCTTCTTCTCCTAAATTACTTTGGGGCTAACATAATGCATAGAAAATGTCAGCCCCAGATGTTAACATGTTATGAAGTTATGACTATCAGCAAATAGATTTGTATAATTTTGCATTTTTTCAGCTCTGACTGCAGAGGTATTTGCTGTAGTGCAGGTAAGCTGGAAGTGTGAATACCATTTTTATTCTCACATCACCTAAGTGGCCAGACAGATAGAACATACTGATCTGTGTCCTTGGAGCAAACACCAACACCTGTTGCACTTGTTACACAATAAGTAATGTGTCAGCAAGCAACAGCACGAACTGGCAAAATCCTTGTGCCCAGAAAAGAAGCTAACACTGTCTGGTAATACACTGACATGCTCCAGCCTGCTGTCCAAAACAGAATGTGTTCCTGAGATACACAAGCACTGCTTCACCCATCTGATTGATTTAGGGAAGGATCTTTGCTCTGTATACCAGTTTATTAAACAAACGCTTAAACTTGCTGTATCCTCCCAAAACGTTATCGTGGGGATCTCTAAATGCCATTCCACATTATGGTCCAATTGTTTAGGGGCAATATTAGCTATGGCAGCACAGAGTTCTAAACTGCATGGGCTAACTATTAATTTAACTATCTTACAAATTATTTAAATATTTTTATAATGTTGAATACTTTTATAATGTTGAAACTAACAGCAGCATTTAAGTATCACCATTCCGTCCATCTCACCTTCCTTTTGTTATTCCTTACTAACCTTTCTTACCCTTAACATTATTCCTTTCCTCAGGCAGGGAGCTAACATACACTCTCCATTTCCCCACCTTAGCCCCAGTGAAAAGCAACTAGGTAGTGCCACTTGTTTCTGGTATTCTACTAGATGTCATCATAGAGGTGTATTGCATTTTTGTGATGATGCATAAGTTTGTTCTGAACAAGGGTAGAAAAGAAGAATGTGTGCTGGACTGCCTTGGAGTAGTTCACTGGGAACCGAGGAGGCTAGATTGTGTTACACCCTCCTGCCCAGCTGCAGCTCCACCCCTGCCAGCTGTGGATTGTGGCCCTGCTCTGGCTCCACACCACTCTGTCACCACTGCAAGATCCCAGCCTGGCCCTGGGATGTGCCCTACTGGTGCTGCTGTGGCTGGTCTCCACAGAAACCCCAGCCCCCTGCTTCATAGTTTCATAGTTTC
>NW_017728913.1:35159507-35169742 GCF_001723895.1 Crocodylus porosus | reverse complement strand
AGCATTCATGTAGAGGCATTTGAGGCCTCCAACGGTTGTGCCCACTGACCCCCTAGTCTCAGCAATGCCCCGTCCCCCATCACTTACCTGTTTCTCCCTTTTGACCATTGGTCTGGGCTCGCTGGCTGTTGCTGGGCCTGGTAGTTCATCATCTCCTCCTATTACAGAGTAGTTGCTGCTGGGGTCTCCATGGAAACTGGCCCTAGCCATGTGAGCAGGGTCTGCTGGGATGTAGAGTCCAGCCACTGGCCGGATCTGCTGTTTTGTCTATCTCCATCTACCTGATCTTTTCTAAACTCTTCATTCCACAGGTGTTAATGAACCTCTCTTCTTTTTAATGGTCTTGATGTTCCACCAATTTAACTCTCCTTTGTTCTGCAGTTCTACCATCTGTTAGCTATTCTGGTAATGAAGATCCTATTTCACAGCCCTGAAGATTATTTTTTACTCATTCCAATGAAATTTTATTTGTTTTTGCTTCCATCTTAAACTGAGTAATGCCGCCCTAGTCCCCTAGCATATTAGAAAAGCTTCTAATTATTTTTCATTAAAGAAAATAGTGTTGTGTTACATGAGATGATGCACCTCACCATGTGCACCTCCCTTTTCAAAATTCTAGATCCACCCGTTCTGGCACTTCTCCCTTGGTATCAAATTCCTAAGCCCTGCTTGGCCAGGTCAGGGCCAGGCCATGCCCTCTTCCACTGTGCAACTGCATTAGGGCCAGGCCAGACCTCCTATTCCCCCAGCACATCTGGATCAGCCCACCCACCCTCCACCTGACTGGAGTCGGGGCATGTTCCCTTCCCCTTGCCCTGTGCAGCTGGATTGAGGCCAGGCTGCATCCCTATTCTCTCCTCCACTGAGCAGCTTGCTATTTCTTTGTATGGCCAGATCTGGCCCACCGACAGACCAGGCAACTTCCATTAGGCCCACAAGGCAAAAAGGTTCACTATCACTGCCTTAGGTAGTTGAGGCAGTACAAAAGGTGCATCAGTACAGATATAGGATGGCAAAGTTTTTAGGATTTTAAACATAACTGCAGTAGGAGAGGGAGGGAGCTGTGCAGCTTCCTTGCCAGACAGGCAATTCTTGGCCACTGTTAATGTCTTAATTTCCAGAACTGTCACTGTGTTATTATGGTAAGAGTTCTCCTTCCACTGTACCTTGTTTTACTGCAGTATCTTTCCAACATCATAAACATGGACTGACATGTGATGGATGGTTGAGGCAAGTGAAAATTGCCCCAGGTACTAATTCCTTCTACAAACTTGTCTGGCAAGTTATGCAAAAGACGTTATAGTGTTGATGCAATATTTTAATTGTTTTTCTCATATTCCTGCTACTGCCATTAGAAATATCAAGTTACATTAGCTGAAATAAAGCTATATTGAGATAATCATAACATTTAAACTAGAAACAATCAAGGTAATGTGGAATTATGTCTGTTACCATTCTCTCAATTGCTCTTACATATTTCACATCTAAATCTTCTCTAATGCTGATTTAAATCAGGAAAAAATCCTTTGAATGTAGGGCTTCCAAATATAAAACCTGTTCAACTGGAGAAAATAATTAGGCTTTGGAGAAACAGAAACAAATGTGTACATCAAAACATCAGAGGGGTGTAGGCATGTGTATATAAGGAGCCTCTTCAGAAGGTAAACTTTTCAAGAGGGCAGCTGGTATGTGCTAATGTTTATGTGTGAAGGAGCAGAGAATGATTCAAATGTAGCAAAACCACTCCAGCTTTAACCCTGGATAAAGCAGTGTTGAAGCTGGAGTGTTTTTTTTTTTTGCTATGTTTTAATTGTTCTCACCTGATCAACACATAACAATTAGAATGTGCCAGCTACCGCCCTTTTGAAACACTGCCCTTTTGAAAGGGCTCCACTTATACATGTGTCCACACATACTAAACTGGTATCTCTAGTTCAGTATCATAGGCAGAGGAAGAAAAAAAAATTGGGGAGGGCTGAGCACATGCATGCAGGCACTGACTCCCCAGGCAGAAAAGTCTGTGGGGGGAAGGGCCGAGGGAGGGGAAAGGCCATGGGAGGGAGCAGGGGTGGTATTGGCATTTGCCCGGAGCTGGCATTTGCACAGTGCCAGCATTTGCCCGGTTGCCTCTCTGCCCTGGCCCCGCACTGCCCAGAGCTGGGGGATGGAGCGGGGCCAGACTCAGTTGCACCACCGGAGCCCCCAGGATCCCCATGCCCATCCTGTCAGGCCCTGCACAGCTGGGGCAGGGAGGGGTGTGGGATGGAGCTGCAGCTTGTCCAGAGGGTGCAGTGAGGGGAGGGGGGGCAGTTCCCACTGCTGCACGGGACCTAGGAAACACATGGGCTGCATGCCCCCTGGATCTGCGCATGGCAGGGTGGGCAGGGGGAGGGTGTACTGTGCTTCAGGTGAGCAGCTGCTGCCTGCCCCAAGCATAGTCCAACCCCACGCCCCGCAGGAAGAACCCAGCCCCAGACCACAGGAGCAGTCTATGCTGCCCCACACAGATCTGGGGGCATGTGCCCCTCCATGCCTCCTGAGGTATGGATAGCAGCAGGAGCCATATCCCCAAATGAGCCATTCACAGCTCAGTCCCACCCCGGTCCCAGGCCTAGCCCCACTTCCTCTATCCCTGCTGCATGTACCCCTCCCCACCCCTGCTGCAGCTGCTGGAAGCCTGCGGCCAGCTGCTTTGTGGCCCTACTGCTACCCTGTACTTGGGGAGGCTAAGCTCCACTAGCCCCCTCTTCCACCGCCTGTGCTCAGTATTCTGTACCTTATGGTAGTGAAGATTGGAGGCCAGGGGGAAAAAGTATTTATGCAAGGCCTGTCCAGACTGGTGTCTTCCTTGCCCGTCTTCCCTTATAGCTTCCAACATTTAGACACTTAGGTAGTCCTAATTTGGAATTTGTACTCATAGTTATAATTTTTAAAAACCACTCATGGAGCTATCCTGTGTAAATTTGTCTAATCCTTTTTTGAATTTATTTAAATTGTTGACCTTTACAACATCTTGTGGGAATGAGTTCCACAAGTTTATTACATGTTGTGTGAAAGAACTTCCTTTTGTTAGTTTTAATCCCACTTCTAAGTAATTTCATTGTATGTCCTCTAATTCAGGTACCATAAGACATGACAAAAATACAGAAAAGCAGGACTGGAAGGGACATCTTGGGGCTGGACCCAATGATCTTCCAAAGTCCCTTCCAGCCCTAATATCTATGAAATCTATGAAATCTATAGATAAACTACCCCTGCCTGAGGCAGGTTCATCTCAATTGAAACCATCACAAGCAAATCCTTGTCTAATCTATTACTGAAACTACATAGGCAACCCTGCCACACAACCACAAAGCATAGCACTCTAACCTGCTACAGATAAAGCAGGGGGACAATGGTGGCTAGTGTCATGCTGCTGAAAAGGTTGTGTGAAATACACTCAAGAGACCTTTGGAAGAGGGTCACACCCCCTGCTACAAAGAAAAGCAAATGCCCCCAGAGTCCATATAAATCTGACCCCAGGGAGGTAAAATTCTTCTCTCATCCCAAAAGTGGAAATTGGTCTGACCCTGAGTGGAGGGGAAAGACCTTCCAGATAGATACTTCCAGGTTTAAGTCCCAATACAGCATTGCCACACCCCAGTCAAAACTCTCAGCCTTCTGAGGAAGGAGAACCCTGCCTCGCCCCCCCCCCCCGCCTGACTTGTGGCTATAGATGGTAAATAGTAATGCTCTATTAACTTCCACTTTCCCATTCAGTATTTTATAGATCTCTATAATACCCACCTTACATAGGAGGATCCAGGGGGGTGCACTGGTGCAGTTGCAATCCTTTCAATTCCTGGTTCAGCCAAAGTTTAAAACCAATTGCCTGGCAGTGTCAGCAGCATTTTTAATCACTAGGCAGCAGGGAGTCCATTGACTTCATGGCTCATTAAAAACTACCTGATGTCTTCTAAATTCTTCATTCCACAGGCATTAATGACCCTTTCTCCTTTTTAATGGTCTTGATGTTCTTTAATGGTCTTAAGCCACTACTCAAGCTAGCCTTTGTTCTGCAACTCTGCTGTCTGTTAGCTGCTCCTGATAATGTAGCTCCAATTTCACAGCCTTGCAGAATGTTTTTAACTCATTCCAATATTTATATTTGATTTTGCATCAATCTTAAACAAAATAATATAACCCAAGGCCCCTAGCATATTAGTAAAGCTTCTAGTTTCTGTTTACCTGGAGAAAAATATGTATTGTGGTAGATGTGATAAAGTACCACACCACGTGCACCCCCCTTTTCAAAATCCTAGATCTTCCCATGCCTCTTTAAATCATCTTTTCTCTAAGCTGAAAAGTCCCAGCCTATTTAGTCTCTCCTCCTATGGAAAGCTTCCCATGCCCATGATTAATGATTATCCTCATTGCTTTTCTCTATATGTTTCTAGTTTTACTATATTTTCTTGACGTGTGGGGGACCAAACTGCATATAGAGTTCAACATGGGCGACTGGTGCCATCTTAGTCAGGGGGGGATACGTGCTGCCCCCAGTGACCAGTCAGTGACCGGAAAGTGGGGGGGGCATGGCCGATCGCACTGACCAGGAAGCAGCTGTGCCCCTCCTGGAAGTGGCTACGGCACTTCATCCAGGCGCTTTCTGGCCAGAGGTTCAAAGTGAGTATGTGGATTTATATGCAGGGCATAAAGGCATTTTGTGTTTTGTTTGCAAACCCCTTCTTAGTAATTCCTGATGTTTACATTGCAGCCTTTTTGCTGGATGATGAACACTAGGCTGATGTTTTTGAGAACTACTTGCAATAATTTTAAAAACTCTTTCCTGGGTGGTACTAGTTAATGTAGAGCTCACTACCATGCATGTGATTCCCAAGTTGTTCTTTCCTACATGCTTTATTTTGCACTTATCAGCATTGGACTTGATCTGCTATTTTGTTGCCCATCCATTTAATTTTATGAGATCCTTCTGCAGCTAGAAATACATGTCTAGATCAGGATGACTTCCCATTAAACCTGAAATTCTGTTGCCATTGAAATTGCAACATTCCTATTGATTTCCATGAAATCAAGATTTCAACCTAAGTCTCTAACACAAACCAAAGTTGTATGAGGCTCATTTTTTTAAAATCTCAAAAATAACGACAACAGAGAGAAATAAGAGCACATAACTCTGTATAACTGCAAACTTCATTTTTTGCTCCTTGTTAACTAAATCTATAGGGAGAGCTCTACTTGACATGGGTGAGGCTCTGTTCCCCCAGGCACCACTAGGAATAACAGCCACAAATTGTTAGAGAGCAGGTTCAGGCTGGACATCAGCAGACTTTACTTTACAGTTAGGGCTGCCAGGCTTTGGAATGGACTCCCAAGGGAGGTGATGCTCTCTCCCACCTTGGGGTCTTCAAGAGGAGGCTGGACAGATATTTGTCTCGTTCCTGCCTGGGGCAGGAGGTAGGACCTGATGATCTGTTTAGATTCCTTCCAACCCTAAGCACTATGAAACTATGACATATTGGTATGATCATCAGTGTTTATTACACTATTGAAATAAATGATTTATAGAGTATTGGGAATGGAATATGGAGATATCTACCTACCTATCTATCAGGTAGGTTAGCTACTGGAATAAAAGCAGAAGACTGCCTCAGTGTCCCCTACCCTCCAATTCCCCATCTGTTTCCCCAGTCCTTTCATTTGTTGTTGCAATCTTCGTCACGGTCATCATCTCAACCATCATCGTCATCGTTCTCTCCGGTGGTGGTCCCACATCTGAAGAGTCTGTAGCAGTCTTTTCTCTTTCATATGACCTCTGCCATCTCCTCCATGTTGTCTTCAAACATCTTTCTGTAGTACTCCTGCATTTCACTCAGTCCCATTTTGATGCAGTCCTCGACTAAGAGGTTCATGTGGCTGTTTATGAGAAGGTTCTTGATCTTTCACAGGGTGTTCCTGAAGCAGGAGATGAACTGGTCAAAGCAAGCTGTCAGGGTTCCCTGCTGACCAAACAGCACTGCCTCTGTTGTCAGGGCCTTGACCCCTGTCCCCATCAGGAGGAGTACAATTACTACCCTCCACACCCCTCTGGTGAATAGGCAGTATCAGAGGAGGTGATCTGCCTTCCAGTGGCAGGTTTGCCTGGGGCAGCTTGATGGGTTTCTCTGCCCCTCACTGTTTTCCCATGCCCACATACGGAGTGCTCATTGGGCTACCTGCGAGTTCAAATCACCGTGCTCCTTCTATAGCTCCTTGTGGATTCACTCCCACATGGCCTGGTAGCTGTCACTGGGTAGTAAGTCCACAAGCGACAAACTGTCTCTTGCCCTTATCACCTCCTGCATCTTACAGTGGTTTTGTCAGGGTCATGGGGCATTTCAAGACCTCATAGAATTGTGGCATCTCCATGGTCCATGGGCTTGAGTCGGGTGGTGTGTACACCTGCCAGTATCACATCAGGTGCACTGTGAAGTATCTTATGAAGCAGGTCGTGTTAGATTCTGCCCTGGTCACCAGTTTACAGATCTGGCTCATGTACTTGGCCCAGAGGAACTACAGGACATTCAGCATTCCTCTGCTCACGGTCCGTTTTGTTTTATATAATCTGGTCCTTGCAAACTTTTCCTATCTGAAGCCCCAGAAGAAGATACACATGCTTCTCTGAATTGTATGGGTCACTTGCTGTTAGGGGGAGGAAGGCCAGCATGGTGTACAAAAGCACCAGTAGCAACGCTGACCTCATGCATGCCACACACCCTCCCACCACTGAAAGGCTGCCATAGTCCCAGTCTCAGCCTTTTCCCATGCACTCCATCTAGTCAACTCTGGGTCAAAATCCACCTCCATCCATTTCCAGTGATTCCTGTTTCTTATGTCTGGCAAGGATCACCAAACAGGACCCTAAACAGTTTACCCAGAATCCCTCTCTGGGTACAGGACAAAAAATAATAGTTTAAATTACAATGAAGGAGTTTTAAGTTAGCTGTTAGGAAGAATTTTCTAATAATGAGTGTGGTTAAGACCTAGAACAGATTACCTAGAGATACTGTGGAAACTCAGACATTGGCAGTGTTTAAGTGGACAAATGTTTTTTGGGATGGTTTAGAGAGAGAGATGAACCTACTGTTAGTGGGATTGAACTAGATCATCTCTTTGTGCACCTTCCAGCCCCTTTCTACTATTCAATTTCAAGTCTTTAAAAGTAGAAGAGCAAGAACAGGTTCCCTATTTTAAAACAAAGAAACAAACAAAGATTCTGTGCCACCATCTACTATAGAAATATGGTGGAATCCTGAATTCAAGGACTGTCATGTAAGAGCAGGAGTGAAATCTCAGTTCTATTGAAATCAATGGGAGTTTGCTATTTACAAAGACTGGTAACATTTTTGCAAGATTTTTTAAAATTGCACACATTAGGGTCTTAAATTCTATAAGAGTAATTGTGTGTTTGGTACCTTTCTCAAAATACTTGACACACATTAATTAGACATGATAAATCTGTAATTCAGTTGGTTTAACCATCCATGAGTAGAGACAGGTAGTTAGCAGGAGCAGATTCCGGGGGGGGGAGCTGTGAACTGGTGCATTTGCTTCCTGACCCACCCAAAGTTTTAAACTAAGAAGACTAGCTGGGGAGGCACTGAGGTCCCAGAGGGTTGGGGAGTTGGGAGTCCAAGACAAGTTGTCGTTCCTTAGGGAGATGATCCTCTGAGCCCAAAGGGTGACTGTCCCAACACGAATCAAAGTAGGAAAGAGTGCTCAAAAGCTCCCATGGCTCACCAAAGGCATTCAGAAATGCCTGAAAGCTAAAAAGGAGGCATATACCTGGTGGAAGGGAAGGGCCATCACCAAGGAGGATTATACCTCCATTGCTTGAGATTGTAGGGGGGCTGTTAGGAAAGCTAAGGCAGAGATAGAACTAGGACTAGCCACCAGGATCAAAGATAACAAGAAGTCTTTTTTAAATACATAGGGAATAAAAAGAAGGCACCAGGTAACATGGGGTCCCTGCAGGACACACTTGGCAATCTGGTGGTTGCACCAGACAATAAAGCTGACCTCTTTAACAAATTCTCTGCCACCATTTTTCTGAGCAGGGACCGGGACATCCCCCCCCACCGGGATCCCTGACGGAATCAGGAAAGGCACAGCCAGGCCTGGGGTCAGAGAGGATCTAGTTAGGGAAGTTCTGGTGGGGCTGGACATGTTTAAATCAGCAGGTCCAGGTGATCTCCACCCCAGCGTGCTGAGGGATTTGGCAGGGGTCATTTCAGGACCCCTGGCACAGTTTTACGAGCACTCATGGTGCTCTGGCCAGGTGCCAGAGGACTGGAAAAGGGACAATGTGGTCCCCAT
Source organism: Crocodylus porosus (assembly GCF_001723895.1). NCBI lineage: Eukaryota > Metazoa > Chordata > Crocodylia > Crocodylidae > Crocodylus > Crocodylus porosus. The sequence continues at coordinate 35,161,390 of NW_017728913.1, read as the reverse complement.
TTTCAAAAAAGGGAGGAAGGAGGACCTGGAAAACTATAGGCCTGTTAGTCTTACCTTGGTCCTGGGGAAGCTCTTTGAGAAAATTATGTAGGAGCACATCTAGGAGGGACCAGCAAGGGAGATTATGCTTAGGGGCAACAAACATGGGTTGGTTCTGTCAGACCAACCTGGTTGCTTTTTACAACCAGGTCACAAAAGCCTTAGATGCAGATGTCAAGGTGGATGTAGTCTTTCTGGACTTTAGGAAGGCCTTCGACACCCCATCCTCATTAAGAAATTAGGGGACTGTGGTGTTGATGCCTACACAGTCAGATGGGTCACAAATTGGCTAGAGGGCCGCACCCAGAGAGTGGTGGTGGATGAGTCATTTTCGACCTGGAGGGATGTGGGCAGTGGAGCCCCACAGGGCACAGTCCTTGAGCCCACACTGTTCAACATCTTCATCAGTGACTTGGGTGAGGGGGTGAAAAGCACCTTGTTCAAATTCATAGATGACACTAAGATGTGGGGAGAGATGGGCACGATAGACGGAAGAGACAGGCTGCAATTGGATCTGGACAGGTTACAGGGGTGGGTGGATGAGAATAGGATGAGTTTCAATATGGACAAGTGCAAGGTACTGCACCTAGGGAGCAAGAACCAGCATACCTATAGACTGGGGAACTCCCTTCTCATCATCACAGAGACAGAAAAGGATCTTGGAGTCATTATTGATTCCAAGATGAACATGGGTCACCAATGTGAGGATGCGGTCAGTAAGGCTAACTGCACCTTGTCATCCACAGATGCATCACGAGCAGGTCCAAGGAGGTGATCCTCTGCCTCTATGCATCATTGGTCAGGTTGCAGTTGCAGTACTGCATCCAGTTCTGAGAGCTACACTACAGGAGGGATGTGGACAGCATTGACAGAGTCCAGAGGAGGGCCACTTGCATGATCGGGGGCAGCAGGACAGGCCCTACAAGGAGAGGCTACGGGACCTGAACCTGTTCAGCCTCCACAAGAGAAGGCTGAGAGGGGATCTGGTGGCCGTCTATAAACTTACCAAGGGAGACAAGTGGGGAACGGGAGAGTCCCTGTTCCCCTGAGCACTACAAGGAGTAACTAGGAATAATGGCCACAAGTTGATTGAGAGTAAGCTCAGGCTAGACATCAGGAAGCACTATTTCACAGTCAGGGTGGCTAGGATCTGGAACCAACTTCTAAGGGAAGTGGTGCTTGCTCCTACCCTGGGGGTCTTCAAAAGGAGGCTTGACAATCACCTAGCCAGGGTCATTTGACCCCAGCATCCTTTCCTACCCATGGCAGGGGGTCGGGCTTGCTGTTCTGCTTAGGTCCTTTCCAACCCTACCAACTATGAAACTGAAACTATGAAAAGAGCAGCTTGGCCCTTTACACATACAGCTCATACCTGAAATGAAAGGTAATTAACTTGAATAAGGCCCAATTTGTCCTGGGAAAAAGTGATCTCAGAGACTTCAGAGGTCCTTAAAGTGGGACAATCAGCTTGTACATGTATGGGATGCCAAGTTAAACGGCATCCTACACAAGCTGTTGTAGGTGACATCCTACTTTGTTCATGGCATCTAATGAAGTAGGCTGTCACTTACAAAAGCTTATGCCTATCTCCCTTCAGGCAGGTATTTTCTAGGGCTGTGATTCAGTTTGGAGGAGATATGGCCTGATTCAGTGGCCAAATCTCTGAATCTGAATCAAATCAGGGGTCCAATTAAAAGGTCCGAATCGATTCAAAGCTCTCTGCATCTTCAGAAATGATATGGAGAGCTTTGATGATTCAGACAGTCCCTAGTGCAGCAGGGAGCTCCAGCCGGACTCGGAGCTGGTAAGTATTAGCTGTGAGGGAGGAGGGGTTGGGGGAGGGG
>NW_017728913.1:35156523-35158798 GCF_001723895.1 Crocodylus porosus | reverse complement strand
GGGGATGAGCCTGGGTGATTCGGTTGCATCAATTCGAGACAGTGATTTGAATCACCAAATCAAATCACTGTCCCCTGAATTGGCTGAATCCGAATCCAAAGCGAATACTAGCCGCTTTGCACAGGCCTAGTATTTTCCCCCTTTGGAGCTCTTTCAGTTAATAGCCATTGTAAGTGTTACTTATAATACCACCAGGTTTAAAAATACTCAGACCTGAGATTTTTGAACTGTGTTAAGCTTTGCAATGTGTGAGGTTACCTGAGGGTAATCACATGTGCTAACTGTAAGTATTGTTAGGTGGTACTGAAGATAGCAAGTGGTGTGAGCAGTCACACATTTGGGATTAATAAACTCTCTACTGTGTTTAGCTCTGACTTGCTAGTAGATGGCTGGAAAGTAGGGGTGTGGCTAGGAGCTGCTAAATCTGTCTCATGGCTACCCAGCTCTGCACTCACCTCTTGCATCTACCACCTGCCATGGATCCCTAGCAGCCTCTCACTTACTTACTCCTCCCCACTCCTCCTTCCCCTTCCTGCAGCTCCCTACTTGTCCATAGCTGCCCAGATTTCTGTCAGTGCAGGGCAGTCTAGGTGATAAATTGTCCATAGGGGAGGGGGAGCTAGGAATGGTGCATCCTGGGATACTGGAGGACTGAAAAGTGCTGGTAATGGCCCCATGGAGCAGACTGATATTACCGCAATGTGAGCTAATGCCAGATGGAGATAATCCTTCTCTGAAGAGGTGTAACTTTGAGACACTAAGAGGACACTTAGCTTGTCTCTTCCTGCATTAATGCATGGATGCTCCTGTCTTAAGAGCATTTAATATGTGATTGTAATGTCTAGCGACACCCTGAGACACAGTTACATTACCCAACTAAATAGTAGGAGAGTCAGGAGAATAAGAGTTGTTAAGAATATTGGAAGCCTGATCCTTTCACTGGGAATGGTTGGTAGTAACCACTTCAAAAAATCAGGCTCTTTACTGAGGTTTCAAAATAGTTTTATAGTTTTATAGTTTACCAGCACTGGAGCCCAGGTCCAGCTCCCTGCAGCTGGCACACTTCAGCACCAGGGCAAGGGCCAGCTATAGAGACACTCTGGCTGCTACTAAAGCATGTCTGTGGAAGACCCGGCCTCCAGTTGCCCCAGAGCACGATCCAGGACCATGCCCTGGCCCACTTTTCAACATCAAATCTAAGATTTCATAGATTTCATAGATTTCAAAATCTATGAAATCTTAGATTTGATGTTGATTTTAAATAATTTAAACTTTTTTTAAAAAATAGCACTAAGTACAGCCCCTCAGCCACTTAGCAGTAAAGAACAATTTATTATTGGCATATACAGCAAAGATATTTTAGAGTGGCATTTTCAAAAGTTAAATGCTTAACTTCTATTGGCTTTCAATGAATGTGAGGCACTTAAAGCACTTTTGAAACCTCAGTCTTGAATAATAAATAAGTAAATCCTCCACATGACATACCTACCCTTTGAAAAGAACAGGGGGTTAATTCCCAAAACTCCAAGGCTCTTTACAGCTTCACACAAATGAGGGTCCCCAGAAGTTCAGGACCAGACTTGCATAATCTCAGCACTTCCGTACAGGCTACTGGCTCCCACCTCAGGTTCGTAGGCAATATTACTCCATTGGAAGCATATTGCCAATGACTCCCTCCCTTGCTATAGCCTCCAGAACCTCTTTTTCCCAAAAGGGATTTTACTGTGGGGAAGTGGATTTACAGACAGTGGAAGGGAGACTGAAGTTCTAATATTTCAGTAGATTCCATTGAGGCAGCTGATGTGTCCCAGCAGCCCAACTTCCTTCACCCTATCTGAGTCCATAACTCTCAGTATCCAGTGACAAAGAAACCATGTAAAAATGGTACGTAATGTGTCTCTATAAGGATAGCTGAAATTGTGCTCATGGTATGGGCCAATCCCTTACCCTTCTTGGGCGTGTCCAGACGAGTGCACACATGCGTCTTGCAGCAGCACACGCAGGAACAAGAAAAAATTTCCTGTGCTGCAAATTTGCAGTGCAGGGGGCAAAATTAGACCCCTGGATATTCAGGGGTCAAAAAAGCTGCAGCAGAAAAAAGTGGGGCAGGGCATGGTCCTGGATCGTGCTCTGGGGCAACTGGAGGCCGGGTCTTCCACAGACATGCTTTAGTAGCAGCCGGAGTGTCTCTATAGTTGGCCCTTGCCCTGTTGCTGAAGTGTGCCAGCCGCAGGGAGCTGGACCTGGGCTCCAGTGCTGGTAAGAAGGGGGTTGG
>NW_017728913.1:35036451-35156423 GCF_001723895.1 Crocodylus porosus | reverse complement strand
CTGCCCCACCTGTCCCCATTGCCCCCCAAGCCCCCTGATCCCTGCCCCACCTGGCCCCATCACTGCCTGTCCTGGTCCTATCCCCCCAAGACCCCTGAGCCCACCCTGATCACTGCCCCTCGAGGCCCAGCATCCCAGCAATGGAAAACAAAACAAAAAAACTGCACTCACCAGTAGCAACAGCTGCCATCGGGGTCACTGGGGTCCCCTCCTGCACAGCATGAGGCCAGGTGACAGCTGCAGCAGCCTCAGCCTGGGGCCCACCGCCCCATGTTGCATGGGGCAGGCTCCACCAGAAGGTCCCAGAGCTGCCACAGTCCCTGCTACTGCAGTGAGTAGAGGCCTTTTTTTAATTTTTTTTTTTAAGTGCCAGAGGCTGGGGTAGGGGGGGCAGCCATCGGGGGGCTGAGGATGTAAGCAGGGGATGAGGCCTGGTGGGGCAGCCATTGTGGGGTCTGGGGGAGTGCACAGGGGGTGGGGCTGGGTGGGGCAGCCATTGGGAGGGGCTGCAAAAGCCAGCGGGGATAGGGCCAGGCGGGGCAGCAACCCAGGAGGCTGGGGGAGCAAGCAGGGGTGGGGCATGTGGGTCCTGCAGAGGGGCTGATAGCCCCTGTGAGGGTGACTTGCCCCCTGTTGGGGGGCTGCAGCCCCTGCAGGGGGGCTGTAACCCCTGTTGGGGCTCTGGAGCCCCAGTGGGGGGAGGCTGTAACCCCTTTGGGGAACAGTGGCTCCTGTGCAGGGCAGCAAAACATATAGGTATTTAGAATTCATTTTATTATGATGATAGAGACACGGGTAGGCTTCCAAATTACTTTAACAGTGTAGATATAACAATAAAACATTGCCCAACCAATCACTGTCTCTCACTCCGTATATATAGTGGTCTTTTCTTTTAATTGTGGAGGAACATGTATTTTGGGATATTTTACAGAGTGACTTCGGGATTTTTTATTAGGAATTTTTCAGTTTTCAAATAGACAACACCAGAATTCCTCCTAGGGAGGCCAGTGGCAGGACCCTGCCTGCTCAGAGCTGGTACCTTGGACCCAGCTGGAGGTGGCTGACTTCCTGGCCAACTGGGGCTAGGAGGACATGCTTTGACATTTCAAAGCAGGCCATCACTCCCAAAATATCTTCCGGGAGTTAGCTGTCCAGATAGCCAGGCAGGGGTACACATGGCAGTAGTGCCACACAAAGGTGAACTTTGCAGCCACAGTCCACTGGCAGCTGGCTCAGAGGAGCAGATGCCTCTACTGGCTCTGCAGTCCCCATCCGGGTCTGGCAGGTGTGCAGAAGGTCACAGCCAGGTAACAGCCCCCACTGCCAGACTGCTGCAGTGAGTAAAGGGTGCAGGAAACTCTCAGGGCTGCTTCAGCAGTCCAGCTGGCACAAGGGGTAGTATCCCCAGGTACCAATTGGCTGGGCCCCAGAAGCTCCTGAGAGCGAGTAGCCCTGGGCTACTTGCCAGGGCAGCTTTTTGTACTGATGGGGCCAGGACAGGGAAGCTTTTTATACTGCCAGGGACAGCACAGGTGCTGGCCCCGGGCTGTAGCTCCCCCTGGCTGCAGATCCAGGAGGACACAGGCGGGGTTATTTTGCCCCAAGTGGCACAATTTGCCCCACATCAAAGTGCATATCTGGGTATATGCACCGAGGCAAAAAGCCGTGGCTCAAATTTGCACTGTTTCTATTTGAGCTGCTGCAAGCACACATGCTTGCATGTGTGGACACACACCTTGAGGATACAATTATGGTCAAAAATAGTTATTGCTCCCGTAGCCTGGTCTTCTATAAGTACCAGACATCTTCATCCTTTGCAGGATTGTAATGTTTTGTTCATGGAAGCTAGATACTATGGCTTAGATCATATTATGGCCCTACAGCCATGTCTGCATGCTAAACTCACCCTCCCAGATGGCACTGCACTCAAGAGCAGTTTTTTTGTTCCAGGTGGACTGCCTCCTAAACCAGAAGAAAAATTGCTACTTCTGCAGGCCCACTCACAAGCCTGTGAATTGGATAACTGCCAGTATCGCTCAGGAGTGCTAACTGGCCTGATTCCCAGTTTCCTGCAGAGTTGGCTACACTGCTTCTTGTTCAAAAGGCATCCCACTTGGACAAGTCCAGTGTACCTGAAAAGACTTGCCAGTGGTAACAATTAATTTAGGCACGTAGACCTCATCTGAAATAACTAAGTAACACTTGCATAGCTTTTAGGAGCCGAAGTAACTAAACGTGATCTTATTCCACCCTGCACAGCAGCCAGAATTCCTTTATGAAGTCTAGATATTTTTTGTGTTTCCATTTTCACTGGGAAAGATCTGTAAACTAGGGGCAGCCAACTTGCGGCCCTAGTGCCACAAGTAGCACAGACAGCCTCTGTATGTGGCATATGGCAGATTGGGAGGGAACAGGTAGCGCAATGGCAGATAGGGCAGGGAGTAGGAAGCAGAACAGTAGATCAGGCAGGGAACACAGGGCAGAGAGCAGAAAGCAGAACAGCAGACTGAGGTGGGAATTGGAATGGTACATAGAAGGCTGTGGAGTCAATTGATGGCACACTTAACAAAAATGATTGGCCCCCAATGTCCTAAGCAACTAGCCTTAGACTATGAACATACTTCAATAAGGCACTATAACTGATTTTGGTCCCTGTTATGGGTCTGGATGTCCCACTGAACCACAGCCCATGGGAAAATTTACCAGTGAACACAGGGACAGTGACACGATTGCTGGAACCACGTAGCCAGCTGCCCAAAGAACAATGGTGACACCCCCAGCCTGATGGAGTTGAATGGGGCCACATGCGACTGAAGACAACTCCTATTGATCAGCGGGAGTTCTGCCAGAAGTCAAAGGTTGCTGCTGGCACAACTGATCTTCCCTGGAGAGGGGACACATGAGAGAGCCAGAACTCATGCATGCTGTGTGGAGGCATGAAATTGATAAGAGGAACTGGAATGTCAAGCCAGAGGCAGACCCAGAGTGGGGCAAGGGAAGAACAAATACCTCTACAGGAGAGGCAATGTGGGGATCTGCAGCAGGGGCAAGAGAGCTACTGGTACTGGTGAGTCCAATAAGGTTCTCCCCAGGAATGATGAACCGGGTTAATTGACTGGGGATCGTGGAGGTGAGGGGATCCACTCCCAGTAAGTTTAAATGAGAAACAGGGTCAAAATTGACTTAATCAGTTAGGGAGATGCAGAAGAATTAATATAGTGATGGCTGGGAAGCTTGTTTATAAACCAGCTGGTTCATGGATGAAGTATATAGGAATTGATTAATTAAGAGTTGATGGACTTATTAACTGAGTAGGCTGATGAAATATAAGAAAATTGACAAGGCACTCAGAAACTTGTTAATTGATGAAATATAAATAAAGATGATGTGCCTGATAGTTGCTGGGCTGTAAATACGAATTCATTAATGTACAATACTTGCTAACTAATAGACCCAAATAAGGACAGATTTGAGTATGAATACACCCATTAATTGATGAGTGAAGGGAAAGCAAATCAACTGAAGCCTGATATATAATTGGTGGCATGATGTAAATAAGGGACAATGAAGTAAAGACTAAGTGGGTGTTGTGAACCCACAAGTAATGGACTATTAATGGCCTCTCCCTGTGAGCAAGAGGCTAGAACAACTGGTCAACAATTAGTCGCCACATCATACTTATTGTGAGGATGAGGCCAAAGGAGATCATGGGCCTGTGCCTGCATAGGCATGGTAAGGGCAGGATATAAGGAAGGAGGAGCCCTGTGAAGAAGAATCTCACTTTTATCCCTATCACTAACAATAACTAGAACATTTCATGTCTCTTTTTCTCTTTTTTTAAATTTTGAGCTTCAAGGAGTGGCAAGTGAGTATTAAGGGAGATACCCAATGCAAGGGGGAACAAGTGAAGTATTAGCAACATCGCCAAGGCAACAGACTCCCACAGGCACCTAGGGTCCAATTCCAGTTATGCTTTGTGACAATCCAATTCCATTTGGAACAGGTTAAAAATTACATTGAAATCTCCAAATCCTTAACTAAAGGAAAAGCTATGTGCCATGATTGTTTACCTAGCTCTTATAAGATGCCTAGTGGATAAAACATTTAGCCATCAAGTGGGAGATGTTGGTTCTTGGCCCTACTCATACTGAGGGAATTTTAACCCTCATCTCCTTCTCAGAAAAGTGAATGGCTTAATTTACAAAAGTATGAGCTAAGGGATGGGGATGGGGGCAGGGGAGCTGGGGTTGAGAAGAAAGACCCTCCTTTGGAGCTAGGCTATTGGGCATCCAGGAGTGACAGATTCATGCAGCCAGAACTGCCTTGCTTAGTATAGCATTAAGAATCATAGGATGTGTCCCCAGAAATCTCAGTGCTACTCCTGAGTGAGTGCAGAGCCTACATGCACACAGTAACTTGCTTTAACTCTGCAGTGGAGACATACCTACTGTCAGGCACACCCATGCTTCTCAAAGAGGGGTCATTCTGTTAGTCACAGGGGTCATGCATCCAATACAAGTTGCAGGATTGTTAGAATTCAATGTTTTTACATGTAGCTGCTGTTTGTTCTTGAATTTTAATAATTGTCTTTCTCTTTGTGGAAATATATGATTTGGTTACCATGGCTAGGGACAGAAATTACACATAAACTGGTATAAGTGATCAGAAACCATTTCAAATCTGTAATACAACAGAAGTTCAGTATACATAAACCACTTTCAAAATGGCCAAAACTGGTTTAAGATAAACCTGGATGGATCTTCAGACTGAGTTGATTTAAGTTAAATTGGTTTACTGAACTTCAATCCCAGATTCCCTCCCGATTCAAGTTAACTTACAGTCCCCTAGCACCCCAGAATGTTTTGCACTTCCCCTGCAAACCCCTTCTTGCAGGGTGGGCTAGACTGGCCTCAGCCCAAGTTGTCTTTCCAGCTGAGCAGGGAAGCATGCTCTAACACCCCTGGTTTGTGGCTTGGGCCACTGCAGGCATGTGGCTGCATTTCTGGAATAAAAAATTAATGTCTATTCTCCTGCTGATAGATTCAATATATGCAGCTAGACTAACCTGTGAAGACTGAATCTACTGAAGCCTTGAGCTTGTTGACTATCTGTACTTACCCCACATGAAAGGAAGCACCTGAACATGTGTCATCCAATTCAGAGAAAGGAACCTGCAAATCTCTTTCCCAGATGTGTTGTGAGCTCATGTGTTCTTATCTGGTTTATGGATTTGGCCATCAGTTTTTTCATATGCAGTTGAAATGTAGGGACACATTTTCAAATTGGACTTCCCTATGTTTGGATAAACACTTGTGTGTGTCCTGTAAGCATTATTACCTGTATGTATCAGTGAAACATTTGAATTTATATTTTCAAATGATAAAATTTACACACACATACAACCCATTTGTACATACAAGTCTTTGTGTGCAGCAACTCCCCCCACTTCCCTGACCCCTCCAAGTCATTGTGTGCACACAAACCCCTGGAGGTTAAGTTAAAGCTTCTTTAAAAATGGTGCCAAATGATTAAGTTTTGTTTTAACATCAAATCACCTTTCATGACCTAGTAAAAAGTCAATTGAAATCATTGTAAAGGTTCCCAGTAACTTTAGTAGGTTTTAAAGTCTTTGCTGAGCTCTTTCCCAGATCCAGTTCAAATTTAGAAGCTAACATTAAACTAAAAGATTCTAAAGGAATCCTTACAGTGTATAGGATACAATGTTTATCAGGAAGGTTTTGAAAGGGCTAAGGTATGTTAAGATGCTATATGTTGGATATTGCCCAAATGCCAGGATTCCTTCAGGCTCATAGAATTGGGTTTTTGTGCATTGTTAGGAACCAAGAGTTACTGCAAAGTTGTCAAAGCATCAGCAAGACAAAATCTGTAGCTTGGCATAGGCCTGCATTGCTTGTGCACCCGTTCTGGCTGAAGTATTTAATACATGTGGGTGGTTGAGGAATGTAGAAACACACTTAGGGTCATTTCAAACTTTAGTCTCATCATGTGTTTTAATTAAAAGTTATTTTGCATGCTACTATTTCCTTTTGCTTTATATAAATGTTGACTAACTTGAAGCTGAAGCATTCTGTCCACGAAATTATTTATTCCATTGTTGTCAGTCAGGAAGGATTGCTATGAGCGTTCACACAAACTTATCCTCAAGTGTTTTATTCCCTGACAGGTATTTTGGTATTAAATCGCAGTTTAAATAGATTTAAAAACAGAATCAGGTCATATTTAAAATCTAAACTTGCTTGCTCTGGTTACCATAAGAAAAATACTGCCAAAAGAGAACATTCAGTTAACACCAACCTTCTTGTTATCACTTTACATTTAACACACATTTAAAATGTAGCTTTATCATTCAGTAGCCTCAATTGTTAAACCGTTTTGAAAGTAAACACTGTAGTTTCTTGTCCATTTGTGAGCACAGGCTGTACTGACTGACCTTTTTAAAAAAGGAACATTATGAAAGCCAGTGAATAACAACAAATATTAGCTTTTCCTTTTATAAATTATTTTCCCAAACACTAGGTTGTGCCAGGCATGGTTATTTTGCTTATAGTGCTTGACTGTTTAGCTCATTGTATTCCACTAGTTGCAAACTATCCTTATATTTACTCTTTGATTTGTTAGGAAACTTTTGAATTTTAAAAGAAATATTGTCATTATTCAAATGAAGTGCAGAGAAAACTCTATCCCCTGTAGTTGATCATAGTTTCTTTCTTTTCCTTTTATTTTTAGTATTTCAAAGATATTTCTCATTTATTTAGTGAGTTTTTGCTAAAGTTGAAGAAGAAAAAAAGAAGTGTTGTTGAACAGGAAGCCAGAAACAAGATATCTCAGTGGCTGCAAGTGAACTGGTTTCACTTAATAAAGCTTAATCTAGTTATTATTTTATGTCAACTTTTCCAGTGCTGTGTGATTATGCTGCACCTTCTCATCTGAGGGAGCATGTTATATCAACCAGACACTAAAGCAAATAAACCAATTAGGACCTGGTTCTGTCTTGTGTATTAGAATTGAAGAATAGGTTAACCCAACCCTACTCATCTTCTAGAATTGCTTTTGAGTTCTTTCTATGTATTTTCTCAGATAAGAGTCAAGCTCAGTCTATTGTGCTGTCAAGATGCAAAATTTTATGGTCAGAAGTCACAGGGAAATTTTCTTCATCCACCTCACTTTGAGTTGATCAGAAAGTCTAGATGCTAGGCCCCGTTCATCTCCAAGATAAAAAGAGGAAGATTCAGAAACAAATAAATAAATCAATAAGAGGAATACTAAAAGGGAGTTGCCCCAATTATTTGCAAATCCCTCATAAACACACAGAAATCATTTCTTCTCTTCCATTATTATCTTCTCTTCAATCATGTTTCCTACTATCCGTTAATATTTTTTTTCCAGATAATCAAAACCTCCAGTATGCAGCAGAGAAAATACTATACAGTATTAAAAACAGAAAATAAATATATGGTACAATGTCACACGATAAAATCTCAAACCACTAATAAATAAACAATGCACAATTGTTTTGCCAACAAGCAAAACCCAACTGTGGGGTGGTGGTTTTATTAATATAAAACCTGCCAGTTACCTGACTTGTTAACTGACTTTCCAGATAATTGACTCTCTATTGTATTCTATTTATCAATAATCATCAAGAAAGAAAGAAGAAAAGAAACGTTCTCAAGCATTTAGTAACCAGGACTCTATCACTGACTCATTTTGTTAATTAATTATTTCAAAACAAGAAATAAATATTTGACGCAAGTGCTTCTCTACATAGCATTCCCTTATTTTTACCTTTCTGGAGATCCCCTCTAAGTGCAAAAAGAGGCAGATATGTTGAAACAAAGGAAGAGACAGCTCTTCCTGTGTAAAATGATACATCCAGGATGGTGTTTGAGACAAGAAAACTGATTTGACCAATGAACGGACAATCCCTCTTTACGAACAAACCCTAAAAGAACAAAATGAATTAATAAATGAAGTAAAGGGTGTGTCTGTGACTGAAATCAAAGTTCACCTCAAGTAACACCCAGATATGGGTTTTTTACAAACTTGTTTAATATCAAAATTATCTAAAAATTCCCCCAACAAACAAATGTTGATACTGTCCATGAACCGCTATGCTGGTGTTATCTACTTTTTTGGATAATCTTCTCATTGATATCATTGTTACCTGTGGGCCGCTGCACAGCTAGCCCCGGATTTCATTTCAAGCCTTCCTCTGACTGTCCAGAATATCTGGGCACGGCTGATCTGGCACTGAAATGGGTTTAGAAGAGCTGAATATCTTCTGCACATGGGCAGTGATAATATATTCCAGACATGGCATTAACTAACACAAGCATTCTTGTGTTAAAGGTTCCCAGCTCAAACTGGCACACAGTGAGGGCATCTACACATGTACTTTATTGTGGAATTGACTAATTAGCTCCGCAGTAAAGTGTCACCATCTACAGATGCAGTACTATCAGGCTACAGTAAACTAATTAACTCCGCCGTAAGATAGTTCTGCCCAACATGAATACTATTCTATGGTGAAGTTACTTACCCTACTGCAACGTACGTGTAGACAGTGACCGGGGCCGGTTGGGGCACAAGGGTGCCACTGTGTGGGGGCTGCCTGCTGGCTACTTTTGCATGGAAGCATCTTCATGACCCAGCCAGCCCCAGTGCAGCACATTGACCCTGGGTGGAGCACCTCTGGGATGGCAGGCTGACCCCCTGGGCTCCCTGGCAACCAGAGCTGTGCCACCCTGCTTCAACATGCTGTGGTCCCAGGCACATGTAAACACTGGCCTGGGAACAATAAACTTCAGTGTGACTGTGCCATAGTTTATTCAGGTGCACTAAATTCATGTGTAGATGCACCCAGTGAGGACTCTTCTTGCTCGCCTCTAACAGGGAGTACAAGAATGCCATCATCATAGGTTATGCTGGTTGTACTGACTGTCAGGAAATATCTGATAACACCCAGGAAGCACACAAGGCCAGACAAATCTTTAATGCCTGGGAAGTTCCTGGAAAAGGAAGTGGTGATAACTAGCAGTTGACATGGATTTGTCAAGAACAAACCATGCCAAATCAATTTGATGTCTTTCTTTGACAGAGTAACTAGCTTTATGTACAAAGGGAAGCCCTCGACAATAATATACTCCAACTTTAGCAAAGCTTTTGAAACAGTTCCATGTGTCAGTTTCACAACTAAACAGGAGAAATGTGGGCAAAATAGAATTGCATTAGGTATATACACAATTTTCTGAATAATCACAAGAAAAAAGTAGCTATCAATGGATCAATGTCAGAATGGCAGGAGGTTTCAAATGGGGTTCTGCAGCAATCTGTTCTGAATCTGGTGCTGTTTAACATGTTTATTAATGATGCCAGACTAGAGAGCTTCCTGAGTATGTTTTACAGATGAATCAGAATTAAGGAGTTGCTAACATTTTAAAGGACAGGAACAAAATTCAAAAGGATCTTGATAAATGGGGAATAGGGCCACAGGCAACAAAATGAAATCCAGTGGAGACAACTGTAAGGACTTACACCTTGGGAAGAAAAACCAAATACACAAATACAGAATGAGAGATGACTGGCTAGTCAGTAGCTTGGCTGCAAAGCATCTGATGTTATTGGTAGATCACAGACTCAACTGATGCAGTTTCAGAAAATAAGTAATATAGGGCTGTGTTAACAGGAGTGTTTTATGCAAAGCGGTGGTTCTGAACCTTTTTTGTACCAGGACCCAAACATCGATGACGAGTCCTGATTCAGTGCTCTTCACTTCTGACCCACTGACCCCTGCCCTCAGGCCCCAGCCCTCCAGTGTGTGGGGCAGGGGGTGGGTGTGTGGTGCAAGGGCAGCCCCAAGAAGGCCCTTGAAGACTGGAACTCTGCCAGCTTGTAGGGGAAGAGCCATGATTTCCCATGTTTTTCTTTTTTAAAGGAGAATCCACTTTTCAAGTTTGTTTGCAACCTTTTCATATATTTTTGTGACCCACGTTTGGGTCATGACCCACGGGTTGAGAAATCCTGATGTAGAGGATCCAGAGCCAAATGACAAAAATGATAAAGGGATTGCAATGCAAGCCATGCTTGGAGACATTGAAAGAATTAGGTAAGTTTAGTTTGGACAAAAAGGAAATTAAGTAGGGACATGATAGGGTTTTTTTGAATGTTTAAAAGGCTACTATGCAGAGAAGTTAGAATAACTGTTTTCTCCTACTGTAGAGGACAGGACATGGGCCAGTGGATATGAGGCAAACCAGATTTAGATTAGTCTCAGAAGGCTACTTTCCTACTGTCAGAACAGAAGGACAATGGAACAAGTTGCCTATATGGCTAGGAAATCTTTTCTGGAGATTTTTGTAAGACTGGATAAACATTTCCCAAATCTTACTGGAGTGCTAAAGTACACAGACAAAACAGAACTATAATAATGGTCTTAGGGCAGAAGATAATTGAATCACTTCAGGGTAATCACAGTTCCTGCAACTCTCAGGTAACTCATCATAGTGCTCCTGAGTTCAGAAAGACATATGTTTTGGACGGGGAATTGTCATTAGACCTGGTTTCCTTATGTAGAGCTCAACAGTGAACAGACTATTCTACACAAAATTTGCATGTTTGAGATTAATCCCATTCTTTTCTACACTCTTTTTTTAGTGCTTTCAATACTAAAATGTGAATCTTTTTGACGTATTTATATGAAATGCAGAGATCCATTTTTTGTGGTTTTGCATAAGACATTAGTCCTCTGTATTATTCTCTTACAAGCTGCCTTCCCATATTTGTGGCATATAAGGCAATATATCCTGTAGGGTAGGTGTGTCAAACTCACCTTATGCCTTGGCTTGGACCCAGACCACAGGCCTCCTTGCTGTAGCAGAAGCAGCAGCCCTAGCTATAACTCAGAGTATATGGTGGTGACTCAGGCTCTGGCTTCAGCATGAAGCATGTGGTGGGTGCCAGCAACCAGGGAGGTAGGGCTATAGGAGTACAAACAGGCGAAGCAGACGGAGAGTGGCCTGGACTGTGTCAGCCCTCACTTGGCACCCCTGCTACTTATTACCATGTCCACCAGGGCCTAAGGACCCCAGATTCTGCAGCAGCCTGCTCCTCCTGGCTATGCTGGTAGGCTGGGGGTGGACAGAGTGACTTGTTTGCATGATTTATGTTTGACATCCCTGCTGTAGGGTGTGTTCTCTTGATATCCTTGATTGCACAAGTTTTCTAGGTGTGTTTTACATCTGCAGATGTGCGTGTAATATACATGTGTATACTGAACATCCTTTCAACTCCTAGGAAATTTTGTATTTGTTTTAGCTGTTATGCATCAGTTATTATAGCTTAGTGTACAGGCATACCTCGGAAATATTGTGGGTTCGGTTCCAGACCACTGCAATAAAGCGAATATCGCAATAAAGTGAGTCACATGCATTTTTTGGTTTCCCAGTGCATATAACAGTTATGTTTACACTATACTGTAGTCTATTAAGTGTGCAATAGCATTATGTCTAAAAAACAATGTACATACCTTAATTAAAAAATACTTTATTGCTAAAAAATGCTAACCATCATCTGAGCCGAATGGCACCAATGGAAAAATGGCGCCAATAGACTTGCTCAACGCAGGGTTGCCACAAACCTTCAATTTGTAAAAGCGCAATATCTGCAAAGTGCAATAAAGCGAAGCACAATAAAACGAGGTATGCCTGTATAATCCCTGAAGCCTTGCATTTCGTTATGTCCTCTTCTACAGGAACACGGTGCATTGTCACAATGAATTACAAATCCATGTAATAACAATACAAATCCCTTTTTGGAGCCAGGAAGCATCTTCTAATGCTACTGCGAAAGATCTCTAATCTAAGATAGCCAGTTAAACAGCTTTGATCCATGCAGGCTCTCAAGCAGTTGCTATTAACATTAATCTCTAAAGAGACTTCCCTTCCTACAGAGAGGTACTCAACTTCTCCTTTGTGGAGTCAGTTCCAGAAATCCAGAGTAGTTTCTTTACATAGTAACATGGGACTCCAAATTGGTTCACTGCCCTCATAAGGTGGTGTATGTCATAGCCATGTTTTAATACTGAAGTGCAAGAGCCTTGTGCAATTCTTATGTTGATATATTACTAAGAGGAAAAAGCCACATTTTCACCAGTCCCTATCTGTACCATGTCCCTTAGGACAAGGTGTTATTGTGATTTAATGTCAATATAGGAAGACATAGATTATGATACCTGAAAATATCATTGCATAAAGACAGAGTTGTGCCAAAGCTCAGCAGGCTCCAAAAATGATTTTGTCATTTATGAGCATACCTCAAGAACCTCCATTCTTTTATTTCTAGGAATGTGGGAAAATCGAGCAGCCTCCTCCAGAAATATGCTTAGGGTGTATATTAGATTTGCTTATATTTTTTACTTATACGGCTTTATTATTTACAAGATGCCCAGGGTTTCCCATGTGCTGCCCATCTCTCTCAGCCCCTGCTGAAGGGCTAGTTAGTCCTTTGCAGCATCAGGTTTATTCTCCAAACTTTTGAATAAAGACCTGGATTGAGTCTGCTGGACTTTTTCTGCTGTCTTGTGGTCCCTGAAATCTTGCCTGCATCGCTACCAGTGGTCCCCAACTTTTTTTTAGGCATGAGGCCCCCTTCATTAAGGCTCGAGGCACCCCTCATAAAGCTCCAGCTCTTCCTTTTCACCTCTTTCCTGAGGGAAAAATCATAAGAGCAGTGTGGTGTTTTTCTGTGGCAAGCCACCCAGCCCACAGCCGGGCAGCGTGTTTCTACTATGATTGGAAATCTCTGGGGTTTACTGAGTGAGTCGTGTTTGCTCACTCAGCAGTCCTAACCCTGCGGGGCGCCCTGGAACGTATCTTGAGGTGCCCCAGGGTGCCCCGCACCCCGGCTGAGCCTCACTGCGCTACAGCAGCCACGCAGGTAGGGGATGAACATGTGCAGGCGGGGCACTGATACCCTCTGTCAAGGGAGGCAGAGGGCGCGCTCCCCAAGACTGATCCCAGCATCGCCCCTCCGCTGACGGAGCGCTTTTCACTTTGGTCCCCAGGGGCGCCTGGTACGGGTCACCCCCCGTCAGAGACAGCCCCGCCCTCTTAGCCCCGCCCCCGCGCCCTCGCCATTGGTTGCGGCCGACGGGGCCGCCCCACCCCCTGCCCCGCCTGGACTCCCCGCCAAGCAGCCAACGGGGTCCTAGCACACCACTTCCCCGGGTGCGGTGCTGTGCTGTGTCCTGTCTCCTGTGCGCGCTGCGCAGCCGCAGCCGCAGCCGGACGCGGTGTGCGCGTCACGCAGGCCGCGCTGTGAGAGGCTTAAATAGGCCGGGCCGGCTCTGGGGCTGCAGAGTGTTGCGGGCGGTGTCTGCGTGGGTAAGTGCGCGCGCCCACTAGCAGCCGTTATCCGGGTGGCTGCTCCCCGTGCGCCTCCTCCCGGGCTGGGTCGGGTCAGGTGTTGCCGCCTGCGGGCGCCGCGGGCCGTTGGGAACGGGTCCGGCCTCGTTTCTCTGAGAGGGCAGGGAGGGAGCCGACAAGGCCCGGGGGGGAGCCCTTTCGCTGCGGCTGGGGGAGTCGGAACAGGGGCCGCCGGTAACGGTGCGTCTTCCCCTGACCCGCGCTCGTGAAGCTTTCGCATCTTAACTGCAGCCCTCCCGAGCCTCAGTGTCCCCCTGTGCCCCCAGCCTGAGGGAGTGCAGGTCCCCGCCGCTCCCAGTGGCACTTCCTTGCCCGATGGGGGGCTCGGGGTAAGCTGCCTTGGAGCCATCTTTAAAGGCAGTGGCGGAGCGAGCTGGCAAAAACAAGCTCCTTGTTTGTGGTGATGCCAGAAGAGAGCCAGCTCCCCTCCCTTTCTCTCTCCTGTGGACCTGGTGGGGGTGTTTTACCACAAAGGGAGCCAGGTGGAGGGAGGCTGATGGCAGGGTTTGGAGTGGCTGGTTTCAGGGCCTGACTGGCTGGGGATGTGCCTGCTGCAGGTCACCCAGAGCTGTTGTTTCCAACCAGGGAGAAAGAGCTGCCAGCTAGTTGCTTGACTTAACTAGTGAGCCACTGTTCATGTGTTACTCCCTGGGTTGTTGCACCCCATGTCATGCATGGGCCCTTCCAGGAGTTGTCAAAAGCACAAATTCAGATGTGGAATAAGGAAAATGGGGTTTAAGATGGGTGGCTTATAATTATGCTTCCTAGTGCCTGTAATCTTAAACTCTCCAGCTGTAGTATCTGCACTATTGGACTGAATCAGCAACTTCAGCTTTCTTCTGACTTGATGCTGTCTTTTGTTTTGTTTTTTTGAAGGCACCAGCACAATATCTTCAACTTCAGCTGTTCTACAGGAGTGCATCTTTATAACTGCTGAACAGTCTTCTGAATTTCTGCATCGCTGTCTGCAGTGGGCTTTCTGGCATATTGGACTCTATTTTGACTGACACACTTGACGGGGGAAGGGCTGGATCCAAAGGTGCCTCTACAAGATGAGCTGCTCAGATCTTGTGATTAGAAAGGTTGAAGTTTAAAGGCACTGCCATATCAAGCCGTCTCTGTGACTGTACCTAGATTGTAAAGCCTTCCAAAATGGCTTAAGCTCTCATTTGCTATAAGTAGTCTCTAAACCTGTTCTTAAATCAGTTGAGCAGTACTGACATGCTTGTAGTTTGAGGGTACACTCCCAAGTGATCCGAGTAGTCTTTAGGTATGTGCATGCTGTAGGCTGCATAGGATTGCATAGATTCATATTCATTGATATTGTGTTGGGCAATAACAGTACCAGGTAATTGAATAGCTTCTCTTGCATTCTATGTTACTCGTTATGTTGGAGCACTTCTGTTGGTAAGTGATTCTTGCAAGTCCAGACTTAGGATTCCTCAGTCTTAACAAGTGGGATGTTCAGGGTTTGTTTGTTTTTTTTGGTTTTAAATAAAGTTCAAACAGTGGTTGATGGAAGGACAAAGCTGAATGCTTAGTTACCATCTATAATGTTGCCCAGTCAGACCCTTGAGCAAATGGTCTGAGCCACACTTGACAACTGCAGTGAATACATCTAAATCTAAACTTGTAGGTTTGCTTTGCAACTAACTTTACAAACATGAGGTTGTAACTAGGTCATTGATTTCACACAAGCAGAAGGGTGCTAGCTCTTGCTTCAAAGACAAATAACAGTTAATCTAGGGGAGCACACTAAACCTAATCATTCAAAGGGGAAAGAATGGGGGGAAGCTTTTTTGTAACTTTAGTTTTGCTATAATTCCTTGTGTTCAGATTCCTAAGTGTGACTTATCAATCTGCTATGTGGGGAGGGGAAAGGAGCGGGGTATGAGTTCCTTATTGGTGGTGGTCTTTGTGGCGGGGAAGGGGGTAGTATGCATGGATCCTTCTGCAAGTAACACTTACCATTGCAAAATGACAAACTTCATGGGGCTTGTTAGGACTTGTAAATGTGTTTAAATTTATGTGCGTTGTTAATGACCAAAAAAAAGCTATAGGTTAGTCTTGGGTAGTCTTGAAAGATGAATTGCACTGAATGAAGACAATAGAATTGGGCTAAAATGCACTTTGGAATTTAAGAGTAGGGTTTAAGAAATCCATTAAGTACATTTAACTGAAGCAGGTAGCTAGTAGCTTCTCAAACCTTGTTTCTGCCTGTGAATTGCAAGCAGGTGTTTTGCTGCACATCAGCTCTGTTGGCTTTTGGTGGCCTGAGAATGGTTTGGTTACATATTCTGGCTTCAGGCTATATTAATTCTATGTAAAATACTTAATACATTGTATATAACTGGTGAATATAACTACCCCAAAAGTGCCCTTGCAAATGGGAGAAGTTGGTTGGCCAATTGTAAGTAGAAGGTAGTGCATGAGATGGCATGTAGAAAACCTTAAGCCTTGTTGCATGAATGGAGGGGCTTGCAGGTTGACCTCTGAAACTAGGATGGCTGACAGTGCTGGAGGCTATGTTCTTATTTTCTGCAATGCACAATGCATGTGTTTGTCTTTAACTTGAACATAACTTGTTATTTGAAGTGCTTTTTGGGTAAAGACTGTTGGAAATTAAGCTGTCACAAGCTACCAAGTCTGATAGCTCACTTTAACTGCTGTTTTGATAAATATTTTTAACCCCGAGACAATTTTTTTTTGCTTACTAACAAGCAAAAACAATATTCTCCATGGACCCAAGACTCTTCTCAGTGGCTGACCTGCCCAGGAGGATGACCACTTCTGCTAAGGCCCTGTCTTGTAAAATGATTCTGTACTTTCGTCTCCACAAAAAAAAAAAAGTGGACAGAAGAGATGCCCAGTGCTCAGCATGAGAAGCAGTCCTTGAATCCAGAAACTGTAGGCTTCTTAGTCTACCAGTAACTCGTGTATTCACCCTTTTAAAGGGGAGGCCTCTTTGTGTTCCCTTCCATGGCATAGACTTGTTCTAGCTAACTAAAAAATTAAATACTCACTGCAGCATAGTTTTTGGGAGGAAGTAAAACATTGCATTCTGAAAATGCCAGCTCTTGGCTTTCAGTCTTCTGAAGAGGAAACAAATAGAGCAGTTATGCAAAAACATCAGAACCACCACAGCAGGACAGAATTTTTTTAATATTATGAATTGTGTGTGGGTGTTTACACAGCACTTAAGGGTCTTGCAGCACCGTGATTAAGAATCACTGATGTTAGGCTTACGGATAGAGGTCAGACCACTTGATGGTGAGGAAGAGTGGTCCCATAATGCTTGACTTCTTTCTAGAGACTGCAGTGCAAACATGTGAAAACAAGGCATCTTGTTATAATTTAACTTTTTGACTTGACTGAATTGGTTTAACTTGTCCATTAAACTGGAGGTGATAAGTTGTGCAAGAATGTGCTGCTCATGAACAGTCTCAAATGATCAGCTGGGCAGTATTGTTGCTTGATGCACTCTTTCCTGAAGTTGCTGAAATTGCTAAAATATCACAGTCTAGTTAGACTACTGGTGTGTGCCACCAAGCAAGCCCTGCTATGTAGGGCTACACTGTGCATCTGATTTTAGTTGAATGGGAAAAAGTTTAGCTACAGGATCTGAGAATAAACTTAGAAATCAGCACCTCCAACTGGAATAATAGATTCTGACACCAAAATGGCTGTTCATAAGTTTGATATTTTTGTTTTCCTATTAATCATTATCCTGGTGGGACTGTTCAGTGGCTTGGCATACTCAAAAGTATGTCAGGATGAAACGTTCTTCTGAACAAAAACAAATCAGTGATTTATAGTAAGAAGCATTTAAGTAATTATTTATTTTTAGTGTGGTGCTGTTAGTTCCATCCAACAGTTTTTAACATGCACAAAAGGCTCTTGGGCATAATTGACACGGGTCACTCTTACAGAACTTGAGTGACCTTTCCATAATATTTATGGGAATTATTTTGATGTTAAATATAAAGGTGCCATCCTGTAACTTCAGGAGAAACTGCTTGAAATGCATGACTATAAAAGTGGAAGGAGATCTAAGGACATTGCTGTTTTGTTAGATATAATGCTGAGGAAAGTCTAACTGTTCATGAGTTGTCATGATCAACTTAACTTTCTCAGATTGACATTTGCTCTATTACAAACATGAGCAAGTCCTACATTAAATTCAGAAAGCCATATGAAATCAATGGACCTGATGCATGAGCAGAGTAGAGCAACCCTGTGCTGCAGTACTGTGGAGCCTACGTCCACATAGCACATGAACATTATTTTATGCTGTATTGGCTTGTAGGCTGCCTGCCCTCCTTGCTACTGGTTCAGCAGGTGACTTGGTTCCTCTTTCCTTTAGTTCAGGGCTGTTCAACTTCTGAGTGACAGTGGGCTGCACTTTGCCAATGCCCTGCATGCCATGCCCCCTGGAGGTTCTCCCACCCCAACACCATACTATGCTTCTGTCATCCCCTATGGGGTCCCCATGTCTCTTCTTCCCTGCCCCCCCTCCCCAAGCTGCCTAGCTGAGGGAGGGAGGGAGTCAAACAGCACCAGGAGAGTAGTGGGGGAGCAACGCTTGGACCTGGGAGTGCTTCAGGCTAACCCCTTGGGCTGGATGTGACCATGGGCTGCCAGTTGGACAGCTCTGCTTTAGCTGTTTTGGCACTCTTAAGGCCCTTGCTTGTCACTGCACTTGACTATTCTCCTACAACCCTTTGGAGTAGGAGAAGGAATTTGGGGGGGATCGGGGTATGGGAGAGAAATGCTTTCATAAGTGATTGGTTAAATGTAGAGGCTAGATTATTTTAGGTTTTAAACGCTACCTGGGGGTGTCTGTAGCACCCTCTCTAATGTTCTTCTCTTCCACTAGGCTTCAACATTATTCTGCACTTGCAATATCTATCACCAGCCTGTGGCAGAATGAGAATGAGGAGAGCGTTTGTCCCAGGGCAAGCTGTGTCTGTTTTTTGTCCTGTAACAGAAGAGTTTCAGAATGCGTGTACATGCATTCAGCGGATCACTAGACCCTGACTGGAAGGGTGATGCACCAGCAGTTTTCTGCCACTGATTCAATGGTGCAATCCCAGGATATCCGTTCAGACACTTTGCAGTGTTTTGGGACTAACTGTTAGCAGTTCTTGTCTTGTGAACCTTCTTAGATTTTGTCCTGGCACAGTGGAATTGGATGTCTGAACAATTGCATTTTATCCTGAGATTAAAATGGTTTATTCCAGGACAAATGCAGTGTTTTTGTAGCCTGCGACCTTGAGCAATCAAGAGATGTCTTGGGAATTGTGTAATGCAAGTTGTAGCAGTTCAAGTGAAGAAACTGGAAAGGTGAATTGTTGGGATATCTTGCAGTGTAACTGGTGAAATGGCACTTTACCCTAAACATAGGCAAATACCCTTAAGGTGATTTTTTTTGACCACCCCCTATAGTACAGAAGGTAGGAAACTAACTTTGTAAATCCCACTTGATCTCTTGGAAGCAGTTTGGCGGGAGGGCACTAATGGAAGTAGAGCAATGCAATCTAATTCTAACCCCACCCTTACTGTTTTAACCCATGAAGCATCCTTTAATGTGATCAACCTCTGCTTAGTGCCTTGCTTATCTAAATACAGAGAGGAAGAGAAGTAACTGGTTCTTTTCTTTGTTGCAAGGAAAAAAAATGATGACTGCTGCTCTCCTGTTTTCTTTCATTACACTCGAATGATGTCTGGTTATTGATAGACAATAGGAGAGCTTGCAGCCCTTTGTAAATAGACCATTGTACTACTGTGAGTAGGAGGAGCAAAGAATGAAAGCATCTTGCCAACTTGGATTGCTGCTTCAAGACACAGGCTGTACTGTAGTCTTGGATGCTGCAGTATTTTCTTGTGTGTGTCTGAAGAGAGCTTTCTTTATCTGCCTAGTTAACCTTTTTAACAATTTAATATGAGGTTGGTTGGAGGGACACTTTCACAAATAAAAAATCAAATTTTGTCTGTCCAGCCAGTATTGAAAACTTATGCTGTTTGCCTAAAGTTACTAGTTTTTTTAGATGGTGACTTGTATCTTCTAACTAGCTCTTGTGGCAGGGTTTTGGCAGAAGGGTTAGAGTAACATGAGAGAAGTAGCTCATATGAACCAGAGGACAGTTGGAAACATCTTGATATTCACTGCCTTTGGTAAAGGTTTGGAGGTCTTGGATCAATTTCTACTCTAGACCCATCTCCCTCTTAAGGGCTTGAAGGACATAAATGTTTGTTACTTAGTATCTTTTTGTTGTGCCTTGCCTTCTCCAGATAAGGGTTTTGCTACTTGTGTCCTGTCCTCATGTGCTGCAACTTTGTAGTGTCAAGGTAATAGTACTCTTAGCAAGCTAATATGAAGTAGGCCACCTGTCCTTGTCTTGCCACAATTTCACATTTTCAACAATGACAGGAACTCAGCTTTGTCTTTAGACAAACACTTGTTGCTTGCCAGCCTTTGATCAGCAAACTTGTTGTCTAGTGGGTAGGCTAGGCAAGAGAGAAATCTTAATAAATATTAATTTTCTAAATGCTTTTTAGGGGCCCTGTGGGCTGGATAAAATGGCCTGGCAGGCTGGATCTGGCCCCCAGGCTGTATTTTGCCCAGCCCTGTGATAGAGGCATGGAAGCGTGCATCTTAAGAATGTGGTGACTGAGCAAAACATTCATGGTTTGTTTGTTTGTTTTTTTTGTTTGTTTTGGTTTTTTGGGTTTTTTTTTTTTTTTTTTTAGTACAAAGTTAGGAAGGAAAGAGAGCAAAAGTCACAAACAAATATAGGTGCTTAAATTCAAGAAAGCAATTTGGGCATGCCTTCTGGTTGTTGAAAAGTACTCTCAAACCTAGATGCTTAAGGAGTGATGCGTGTCCCCCACAAAGGTAACCTTGTCTTCGGCACATAGCTGAGCCAAACATTTAGCTATCTCTTAAGGTTACTTTATGATTTGCTAACCAGGCATCCTAGTATCAAAGTCATCTAAGCCCCATCCCAGCAAGTGATCTGAGCTTACCTAATGAAAATACCATGGAGCCTAGCACTGCCGTTCTCTCTTAATGGTGGTAGGATTGTCAGCTTCTGCATGGCACAAGAGGTATTGGAATACCTCTTTAAAAGTAGAGGATCTGGCATCTAGGCTTTTCTCAGCTTGAGTGGTTCAAAGGTACAACTTTCTGGTGGAGGAGAGAGCTGTAGCTGGCAGGCTAGGCTATGCTGGACTAGACAAGGGGAAACATGAGTCCTGTTGAACCTGGGGGGGAATATTGCACCCAGCTTAGTCTAGCCTAGTGGTTAGGGAGTTCCCCTATGTTTGATAAAGCTGTTCTTACTATGCTTTTGGCACTGTCCTTTTTAAAAGTGGATGGGCAGGTGGTAGGATGAATGGAGGAAGTGCAGCAGTTTCTTATACTAGGATGTAAATGGCAGTTGGGAAGTATGGTTGGAATTGCCTGGAAGGTTTGCTTGCACAGGGGTTTAGGTAGTGGTAGTTGGATATGTGGTGAAGGGGACTTTGAGTTCTCAGGTTTGTTTGTTTTTTGTCTTTTAGCAGTGTTTGGGGAGTATAACCTATAGGTTATTTGTGGGTTATTTATCTGTTGTAAGCTGCTCTGAGCCTTTTGGATGGGGTGGGATATAAATCTCAGAAATAGAACTTAAGGTGTTAATTTTTTTTTTTTAACTGTACCTGTGATAGTCCAGGTCAGGAAATAGAGGTGAAGGGTTTTTCTGTGATATTTTTTTATTTTGTTTTTATCTAACAAACTATAGTTGTGGGAGATGGTTCAACAAGCTTTTGGGCACAAAAGGTTTTGTTTGTGCCTGAAAAATTCTTGAACCTCCCCTCTGCACCCCTACCCCACTATGTAGTTTGTCCAGTAGAAGAGAGAACAGTAAAAACCCTTGCCTCTTGGGTGGTTTGAACTATAGCTTTTCTTGCTATACTCCTGGTGTTGTCCTCACTACAGTTTGCAAGCCTATGTAAAATCATTGTTATAGACTCAGTTGTAGCTAATCAAATACAGTAATCTTGTAAATGAACAGCCTGTGAACATTATGCTATCATAGGCATTTCTTAATTACAAAATGCACAATAAACTCTTGACATAATATCATTAGATGAATTATGAGACCTGAAGCATCCTGTAGGCAACACTTCCCTAATGTAGTGTCTAAATGGGACTCTTCAATGTTACTTCTTGACAGCAGTGCCTTCACAAATAGTGAGCAGACAAGATTATAATTCTTGGAGCAAACTTAACTTTCTACAAGAAAGAGAAGGGCTAGAAAGTTGGTAAGGAATCTTCAGGGTGAGACCATGGAAGGTCCACCATTGATGGTGGCTTTCTGTTTGTTTATTTGCTTGCTTGCTTAAACAATGTCCTGTCCTGTCCCTCCCAGTTGAGTGAGTGAGGATTGACAAATGACTCCTGATCTCGGGCTGGGGGCTGACTGGCTGGGCAGCTGCTCTGCAGAGAGAGACTGGGGATTACAGTGGCCAATATGCTAACTATGAGCCAACAGTGTGTCCTTCCAAAGAAGGCTAATGGCATACTGGGCTGCATTGGTAGGATTGTTGCCAGCAGGTAAGGGGAAGTGATTATTACCCTCTGTTTGGCACTGGTGAGGCCACATCTGGAATACTATGTCCAGTTTTGGGCCCCCCACTAGAGAGAGGATGTGGACAAATTGGAGAGAGTCCAACAGAGGGCAACAAAAATGGTGAGGTGGCTGGGAGATATGACTTCTGAGGAAACTGGGCTTATTTAGTCTGGAGAAGAAGAGATTGAGGGGGGGGGTTTAATAACAGCCTTCAGGTACCTAAAGGGTGTTTCCAAACAGGATGGAACTAGACTGTTCTCAGTGATGGCAGATGACAGAACAAGGAGCAACAGTTTCAAGTTACAGCAAGGGAAGTTTAGGTTGGATACACTTTCCCTAGGAAGGTAGTAAGGCACTGAAACAGGATACCCAGAGAGGCTGTGGACTCTCCATCCTTTGGGGTTTTCTTAAGACCTGGCTAGACAAAACCTTGCCTGGGATGATTCTGCTTTGAGCAAGGACTTGGACTAGATGACCTCCTGAAGTCCCTTCCAAACCTAATTTTGTATGATTTCCTATGATCTATAAACGCCCCCACTTTAAGACATACAGAATAAGATTCCTGTGATAAAAGAATATTAGGTATAAAAACCCAATTACGTTGTGCTTCTTAAATTATGGACTGTTTAACTTGCATTGGTAAAAAGGTCTATGCACAGTTAGCATAAAATCCCTAATAAGTTTTTTAAAATTGCTTGCAGCTTTGTTCTTGTATTGCTATAGCACAACAAAAGTGAGGGTGCTATCCTAATAAGTAGTGCACAAACACAAATGTAACATAATCTTGTGGCCTAAAAACAATCCAAAGGTAGGGAGGAAAGACCTACAATTGAAGTGCATGCAGAATATATGCCTTGCCAAAAGTCACATGGTCCTTCCAGTACTGTGAATTCAACTCGGTTTTGATCCAGGTACTGTAGTTGCAAGGCCACCCTTCTGCCTTTCTGAAATATTTCAATGATGTTTTTGCAGGGTAATTCTTACCCAAATGCTAGCTTTGACACTTTGGGAGCTATACAACTCTTGAAGTCTCCCTTGCCTTAGGATCATGCCTCTGGAATGATCCTAGTCAGCAGCAGTGTGAATCTAAAAGTGCAGTTTTCTAGTCTACAAAACTGGAGCTTTCAAATTTTTGGGTGTGCATGCGGTGTGGACATGAGTATACTCATGTCCTCGAGTATTGGAGCTTTATTGCATAACACACCTGGCTTCAGCATTCTTTTTCATCTTCTGTAACTTTATACTAGGTAAAATGCAACAGTCAAAATCAAAACAGTCTACTGTCAATTTGTGGAAACAACTCTTCATTCTGTAAATCGACAAATGCTGCAAAACTACTGCATTTTTCTCTAAAAGCCTATTGTCAATCTTGTGGTAGGAGGCAAGAGCTGGTGACAGGCATTTATGAATGTCACTGTCAGTTGTGAGTTTGAAACTAACATTGTTGCCTATTGCCCTTCTGTGTGGTGGGGTGATTATGTACTCTCCTGCCATTGGCCTGCCCTCCCAGCCCAAGAGCAGTGAAGATTTTTGTCTGCTAGTTACCTTTAGCCTAGTGGGCAGGAGCTGTAGGCCTCAGCATGTGACTAATGTCCTGAGAGACCTTGGCTATAGAGGGGACACCAGCTGAGCTGACAGCAACACTTCTCCCCCGCCCCCTGCATGGTCTGTTCTGGGTGTAATATGTTCATGTCAGTCAGCTTTTGCAGGCACAGGTGGAGAGCTTACCCTCAAGTGCTCTTTCTTCCGTATATAAGTGACAGACCAAATATGCTCCTTATCTATGTTTATGTTGCCATGTACCTCCACGCTAAAGTGAAAATTAAAGAGGTTTTACCC
Organism: Crocodylus porosus; assembly: GCF_001723895.1. Classification (NCBI taxonomy): domain Eukaryota; kingdom Metazoa; phylum Chordata; order Crocodylia; family Crocodylidae; genus Crocodylus; species Crocodylus porosus. The sequence goes on along the minus strand of NW_017728913.1, from coordinate 35,132,530 downwards.
AGCTCTATGAACTGGAATAAACTGTAGTGTCATGCTGGGGCATGGAGATGCATTTAACAGAGATCAGTACTGGTAATTCAGACACTGACTCACTACACTGAGCTTCCCACGCACTATTGGAAAAAAGCTTATCTTGCTGGAACTGTAAAGTGGAAAATGTTGCAGTGGTGACAGTCGTAGAACAGAGGTATTCTAACACACCACTGCCAATGGCATAACATCTAAGCAAAGAGGTGAATACTTTGCTAACTTCCTTCGGGTTTCAGTTTCAACATTAGGAATTATCTGGTGACAGTCATGCCAAAACTTCTGTAGGGTCAAAGGCAGAACCTCTTTTCTGTGAGAGGTAGAGAATTGGTTTTGTTCCCTCCCTCTGGCTCAAGCTTTTCAGAAGCACTTGTTAGATGTTCTGAAACTTACAGAACTTAATCATATGTCTTGTCACTGAAAACTGCTTTGGGAGAATTGCTCATCTCCAGTTACTAAGACCTTCCTTATTTAGGAGAATAATCATCTTTTATCGTTATCTGGACACTTATAGGACCTAATGTATATTCTTGTTTTGGGGATGGTGGGGAAAGGGAGGAGCAAATGGAAAGGGAATTTAATACATTAGTGTAAGTGACCTTTTCTTGTGCCAACAGACTCCAACCTAAGGAACAACTGAATCAAATCGCCATGCAAGCACACGAATTGTTTAGACATCTACGAATGCCAGAACTTGGTGATGTCAGACAGTATGTGCGCACTCTTCCAACAAATACACTTATGGGATTTGGTGCTTTTGCAGCTCTCACAACTTATTGGTACGCCACAAGACCCAAAGCTTTGAAACCACCATGTGATCTAGCAATGCAGTCTGCGGAAATAGAGGTAAGTGTGACTTGTATCTGGGTGTGCTACACTTCCAACTGGAGGTATATAGGATCACTGATTTTAATATTGAGAAGCTTGCTATTTTCCTGCATGTCGGGTGAAGGAAGAAAAAGCTTCTATAAAGCTGTACATGCAAATAGGGTTGCCCATGTTTCTTTTCTCTCCTGCCCCCAAGTCTTTAGAATATTTTTCCACCCATCAATTAATGTAATTTCAGGAACTTTTAACTAACTGTGCGGATATAATTTGGATTGAGGGCCAGGCTTTTCGTTTGACTATTGCAAAACTATCCAGGTCTGAACAGAAACTACTGCTCCTAGTCAGTTACAGTAGCTTTCCCTATTTTTGTGATATTCCTGTATGGATGTAGACTCAAACACCTGTTCTGATGCTTAGAACTTGGATTTCATTTTTGAAGTGAACCACTTACTATGGCAACTTGATCTCTTTTAAATGTCAGTAATACCAAGAACCCCAAATTACACATTGTAAAACTTACGTTAGCCTCGGTTCTGAATCAAGTAGCTTGGCAGATCTAACTCTAGAACTTGGAAATTGGATGAGGAAGCTACTAACTTCATCTTCTGCATGTATCTTTTTAAATGGCATTTATTGGGTGGTAGTACAGGGATCCTCATGAAGTGGTGTATTTTTAGTGATGTCCAGATCACTTTACTACTTCAGTAGCATAAAACAAGAATACCAGGATCTTTCTATATTTATTTATTTATGGGGTAGTTGCCAGGGCTATGAAAAATTAATACATCTTCTGGGGAAAGGCTGTTGGTGAAGTATTATATTGGAGGCAGTTTCTCTTTGCAAAGGCTAGGATTCATCTCTCAGTGAAGGAGAAATCTAAAGGAATAGAAAGGAGTTCATGATGGCTTTGGGCCACCTCCAGGAGCTAAGTAGCAATTGCTGTCCAGTTACAATGCATTAAATACCAAGTATTCCATTCTAATAATAGTCTACGTGGGTAGATCCATGACTACAAACTAATAGGATAAACCTGATAAAAATGCACTTTTAGAAAAAGTAGACCATTACAAGATTAGTGTTGACCAGCAATCAGCCCTTGACAGGTATCTTCTATAGAACTTGTATGCATATTAAAATGGGTGACTGCCTTTTTCATTCTAAAAGAGCAACACAGGCAGCTCCCAGGAGGAAAATAGGTATTTGTTAAGCTAGTAATGCATTTCTTAAAGGCAGATTATTTTGTGGCAGGTATTATCTGTTACACTAATAGTAAAGACTGTGTTTTATTTATAATCACAATTCAACAGCTTGCAAACTAATTTTGTAAAGCTGTCTTGATGATAGCACTTTGTCTGTTATGACAGCAGCCACTAAAATAAGCTTGGACTCTAACACCATGATATGGAGTATTGCCTTGCAGCAAGATTTGTTTGGAAACTGTGTGAAAACCCAGGGCTTCAAAGTCTGTAGGACTAAGTGAATGCCTGAATTGAAGATGGTGTTAAACATTCTGACCTACTGTAGTCTTTGAGCTCTTTGTAACAGCAGATTTACTCTACTTAGTTTTTATTTTTCTGTTGTTAAAAACAAAAAGTTAGCACTTGTACTCAAGGCACCTAGATGGGAAGAGTGAAGCAGGAAGTAAGGGAAAGGTGAGGAGCATTGGTAAAATTGCTGCTTGAGAGAGTTCTGGATCTTGATTTGTTCCTGTTCCTTTAGGCTAAAAGCACCCACTTGGTACTACTTTGGTATTATAATAAAGCAGGTCTTAAATTTTTTGGTTGATGTTTGGCCAGCTTTTTTTTGCTGGCAGGCTGTTTGTTTGTCAGGCAAACTTAGTTGGCTTATTTCAGCTGATTCTAAAGTTGGCATATAGTATCATAATACTATAATACTGTTATCTCTTTGGTCTGCTATGAATGCCAACTTACTAATTGCAAAAAAATTAAGATTGCAATATTTGAACATTTGCTTTTCTCTTTGTTGGAATGGTTAATAATGAAACATTAATTTATATACAAATAACGAGTAGTGCATTGTTATGCTTTGTTTAAGAAAATTGTCTTTTTACCAGTGTTTAAAGTCTAATTGAGCACATAACTGTTGTTCAGGTTTATAGTAGAAGCAACTTCTTGGTTTGTAGCACTTCATTCTTGGATCTCCAGCAAATGAGGACTACATCTTAGTAGTAAAGCCATAGCATACTTGGGATTTAAAGCCTTTTTAAAACTAGCAGTTTCATAGCAATAATAGTGCTTAACAGCACTCCGAATCTTTGCTGGGAAGGAGCTTTGGATTACCAGTCCTTCCCAGACTGAACTACTCAGTTACATGCAGATTAAGTTGCTTAAAAAATTATATACCTAGTTTGAAAAACTTTTAGGCTGTAACGTGTCTTTATTGTACTCTGCCAGTGTTTCCCTCTTAACCAAAAATGGTTATAATCATTGTTTTGTGTCTCTTCCTTCCCCCCTCCGCCTCCATAAAGTCTTCATTTTAAGGAAGAAAATATAGGAGCAAAATATTTCTTTTACTTCAGCCATATTGATGCGAAGTTGAGTGGCATCTTAAACTGTGCTCTATTCCCTATACCCAGAGATTGAGACCACTTGATTTTAGTTCAGTATTATAGTTTCATTTTAAACTTGGGGTATCAGTCAGTTTTATGGCTTCACATGTAGGATGTCTACTTGGGCTGTAAGGCTTCCACTGAATGTTCTTGCACTTGACCTTTCTGAATTACTACAGCAGGAAAAATTAGAGACCATGTAAGACTTTTTTCTTTTTTTTGCCACCTTTGATATTTTTCTGGCAATTATTTTAATCTAAGAAACTGCTGTTTTTAATACGAGATGAAATAGGCCCTGCCCTAAATAAACTCTGACAACAAACTTGAGTCAAGCAAGCTAAACTTGGCTTGTATAGTGGCTGAAAATTCTTCAACCAATTTAGTTTATAGAGGATGTTTCCATTAAACAAGGCTGGGTTTTCTGCAGGTGGCTGTGCCAGACTTTTTCCCTTTCTTTTCTCCATGTTCAGTTCACATCCAGTTTAATTTCCATAATGAAAAAAATCTGCAATACTCAAGCAGAAAAACTTCAGAATTTGGTAAAGAGTTTCTTGATCTCTTAAGAACATGACTTTAGCATAACTCTATACTAGGTATATATTTAAAAATTAATTGAATACATGGTGTAAAATGTATAAATAGTTCTTCTGCAATGAATTCACAGAGTCCTCATTCTGGCCTTCACCTGAAGAAAAACACTGCTGGATGGGATGCTGTGCCAAAGACAAGGCTTCTGAAAAGACCATTCCATATGTAATCGGATAATAAGAACTTGTCTAAGGCTAGCACTTATTCCTCTGTACTCTGAAATGAAACTGAACCCAGTAACATAATCACTTGGTTGTTGCAGTAAAAATGAGCGAACTAATCCAGGCCAGCTTTGCTGTGGTTCTAATGACTAGCATTAGATTCATGGTAAATGCCTTGTTTCTGTGTCCCTGTCCCCCCTCCCCCTCGGGAAACGACTTCCTGATGGAAACTGACACCTTGGAATCACTGGCCAGTTATAAAACTGTAGCGTGTGAAATTTGGCTGTAACCTGCTGCTTGTAGGAAGAAGTGACGATAAACAATAGGGTAGTTCTTGAAATTTCAGTATTGGATTCCACTCTTCCCTCCTCCCTTCCCACACTATTAAATAATAATTTGAGGAATTCATTACATGGTGGTCCAAGGTGCACACTTTGCTAAGTATATAAATCTGTTTCACAAAGAAAAATGCAGTCAGTTCGCTTATCCAGTTGGTTGGCCTGCATCCTTGTTTGGTACACCTTGACACTAAAGTGTTTCTTGTAAACTGAAGCCTTTGCAAGCTGCCTTGAGACTACTGGATTGACATGCTGAATCTAGTTTGGCAGGGGACAAACTAGAATATAAAATGGAGTGGCATAGTGACAAGCAAACAGTACAATCTAGAAATTGTGGTATCCTGAATAGACGGTCTGTTTAATTCAGTTCCACTGTTAGGTTGACACAGTAGCTTTGACTAGGTGTGAACCTCCATAAAGCTACCTCCCTCTTCTTTCCACAAACTGCAGTCCTATATTTGAAGCTGGCAACTGATAATGAGACATTTGAAATGGAATACAGTTATACAGTATACCTCTTCCTCTAGTAGCATGCCTGTAACTCCCACAGGATAAGCGTAGGATTAAACAAATGCAAGTATGTTCTGGAGCTTGCCCTATGAAATAATGTGTAGAGGTAACAAGTCACTAATTTGGTTAAATATTTGGGGTGTGTGAAGCAGGCCATATTCTATTTGGATTTGGTGCAAATCAGGGACAGTGATTTGATTAGTTGATTTGGATCCCTGTCCCTGACTTTCAATTTCGCCGAATCCAAATCTGAAGATTTATTGCTGATTCAGGGAATCAGCGATTCGGCCATGGATGTGTGTGTGGTTTCTACATACCTTGAGGTACCAAGTGCGGCTTGTGCACACTGAGATGGTGGGGCAGATGGAGTGTCCTACAGGAGTGTGGGGGAGCCCCCCCCCGTGCTTGGCGGCGGACCCAGAAGTGGACCAGAAATAGTTGCGGTCTATTTCTGGGTCCACTGCCATGCACGCTGGGGGGGCCCCCTGCAACCCCCGGCTTGACAATCGGCTGTTGGGAGGACCCTGGGTGCCCCCTCAGACCCAGGAGGCACCAGTCACTGAGCCAGGAAGGTGTGTAGTCTAGCTCCATGCTCTTCTGAACCACCTTTCAGGTAGCTGAAAGCTGCTATCTCAGTCCCTCTCAGTCTCTTATTTAGTATAGAGAAGAAGCTCAGTTTCCTCAGCCTCTCCGCATACATCACATAACCACTTTCATTGCTCTCCACTGGACTCCCTCCAACTTTGTCCACTTCCTGTCTGTAGTGCGGGGCCCAAAAACTGACCACCATCCTCCCAGATGTGGCCTCACCAGTGCAGAACAGAGAAGAATTACTTCCCTTGATTTGCTGGCAAACACTCCTACTAATGAAGCCCAGTATGCTATTGACTGCCTTGGCAATAAGGGACCCCTAAGCATACTTCATCTTATTGTCCACTGTAACCCCTAGGTCCTGTTCTGCAGAACTGCTGCTTAGCCAGTTGGTCCCAAGCTTGTAGCAATGCATGGGATTCTTTTGTTCTAAGTACAGGAATTTGCACTCTGTCCTTGTTGAACCTCCATGAGATTTCTTTTGGCCCAGTCCTCCAATTTGTCTAGGTTGCACTGAATCCTAGCCCTACCCTTCAGTGTATCTACTACACCCCCCGCCCCTGCAGGTTGGTGTCATCTGCAGACTTGCTTAGGGTGTACTCTATGCTATCTTCCAGATAGTTAATGAAGATCTTGAACAGAACCGGCCCCAGGACCAGTTTAACTTCGTCCGTTTCAACTTGTAGATATGCTCCTCTGCCTGTCTCTGTCAACTAGACCAAGAGGCACTCCTTTTGAATGCCTTATACAGGAGTGATAAAGTGCATTAAGTAACTGTCTGGTGTTCAAATAGACCTTTTTATGGATAACTCCTCTGGAATAAGTTTTTAAGATCTCCTAAAATCTAACTTGAACTTCATTTTTTTTATTTTATTTCTTAAAACCTTTTTTGCTATGCTGAGTCAAACTTACGAAAGCAAAGAGATTTAAAATTTGAAAGGTTATGATGTTAACTTTTCCTCATATATGTCAGAAAGGGGGAGGGGAGGACAAAGACAAAGCTGGGTAGAGTTCTAATATATTACATAGATCAAAACCACCCTATTTAAAACTTTCCAACCTATAGAGAAAGTAAAAACAGCAAACTTCCCCACCTCCCCCAATCTTCATGCTACCTCAAATCCTGACTAAAGAATTTGACATGACGATGCTATGGAAAGTGAAGGACAAACTCTGGTCCTCTGCTACTATCCTAATTCTGAATTGTGACTTTTAGTTATAACTGAGAGCTCAGTGAACAGGCCCCTCTGAGCTTCATAACTCTCGAGAATTGTTTTGGTCTCAGTCTAACTACCAGTGCTTTCACTAAACACACTTGTGCAGCTCCAGTTTAGTTGGAAATAGTCAGTTTTTCTTTCTCTTCTGTAGGGTGGTGAGCATGCTCGACGATCAGCACTGCTTAATAGTGATGAGCCACTGATATACTACTATGACGATGTGAGAACAGTCTGTGATATCTTCCAAAGAGGCATGCAGGTGTCAGGTAAGTTCTCTCTTGGGGGCCTTATTACATATTTTAATTTTAGGCAGCTTCTGGAACTTCTTGACCCCTGAACTGCCCACATATTATCACTATAATCTAGCTTTAAGCACACTTTTTAGGCAGCTTAAGCCTGTCCTGGAGTAGCATGATTATATTTCTGATCCATGTTACCCATCTTACATTCCATTAATGCATAGCCACTCCCAACAGATGAGCTACCTAATTTGCAGTGATGCAGTATCCTTTCTCCTACCCTCCCGTTCTTTGTGGACCAAACTTTCTACTCCCTGAACTCTACTGCCCAGGGGACAGTTCTGGCACAGCCAACTCCTGCTTCTGCTCTTGGTGTGACTTTCCCACCCCCAGGGGTGCAACCCTATGCAAACAGCCTAAAGAGCATGTGCCAGCTAGCCAGGTGGCATGGCAGAGAGAGCCCCAGAAATAGGGAGAGGGGGTGTGCCCTTGAACTAGGCCTTTCTTCCCAGGGCAGAGGCAGTAGCTTCCCCAAAAGCATCTTTCTGTGCTGCTCCTACCACCCAGCCATCCTAGGAAGCATGACCAGCACCCCCTACACCCCATTCCCAAATTACTAAAACCTGAGACCGTCTTTAATTTACTTCCTCTTTTTTTAAATTTTATTTTTCTTTATGACTGTTATCCTTCACTAGCTGGCTGACTTCACTTCACCACCCTTCCTGTATCTCCACTTCCTTTCTACCTCTTACTTCATTACTCTCATCTCATTAATTCTCTCTGCCTTCCAGCTTCTTGTTCTTGTCTCTTCCTCACCCCTACCTAGAGCAGGGATAGAAGCCTGTCCTGGCTCACCAGCCCTGCAGTGGCAACTTGCACCTGTAGGTACTAGTGAGGCCCCCACTTGCCAATGGCAAGGCAGAGGTGTGCAGATCATGGACAGTTGGAGAAGGCTTTTAGCCTTAAGGTGTGGCTGCTTCAAACTTGAGCTAGTCTAACACTGATCAGCATTTGAGCAGATCCAAACTGCAATGTGTAACAGGGCTGTTAGTTTCAAAAGTTCAACTATTGGGGTCTCTTGACAAGGCTTAACAGATGGTACAAGGTAGCATTGTTCTGAGATGCCCAAGCTAGCTTGGGCATCGTGTCATAATACTGCCTTGTACTAGAGCCTAGGTCTGTGTGAAACAGCAAGTATTCACTTAGGATCTGGATTTGGGCAATTTGGAGGGACAGCGGTTTGATTTTGGAGATTTGAATCACTGTCCCAGTTCAATTAGGCTGAATGGGCCATATATTTAAACAGGTAGCAATCCTCACCACACTGGACACAGCTGCCATCAGCTAGTAAGTCTGGTAGGCAGAGCGGGGGAGGGAGGAATTGGGGCTGGGCCTGGGACAAGCTGCCCAGCTGGGGCGGGGATGCGGGATGCAGGCACGGTAGCACTGGGAGTGGGGGCTATGCCATATTGCTGCTTGCCCCCTTCTGCCTGGAGTGAGCAACAGCAGGGCATAGCCTCTGCCGCACCTGCATCCCATGTCCCCTGCCCCAGCTAGGCAACTTGTCCCTGTCCTTCCACCTGACACAACAGACTTACCATCCAGAGGCAGCTGTGTCCAGCATAGTGAGGGCTGCTGCCTGTTTAGTCTATGGTCAAATCTCCAAAGCAGCCAAATCTTTTCCGAATTGATTTGGATTAAGCTTTTAATTGGTCTCCCAATTCTGTTCAGATTTAATGCAGGCCCAGCTGCCTGGATGTTTATGCACATTTGCATGAAATAATACTGGGGCTTCAGGTCCAACTAGAATAGGACTTGGAATATTTTATTTATTTATTTGGAATGACATTATCCAAGCTTCACACAGCCCTGCTAGAGTCCCTACAACATTTAAGCTAGTGTGCTCATGACTAGCTTGGGGTATCTCAGTATAGCACTTGCAAATGCTTAACCCCTTTAAGACAAGGGGCTAGCATAAGAGGGTAGAGAGTACATTAGGACCTCTGAAGACGAATCTGGCCATGGTCCATTTTGGACTGTACTGTGTGAGTGAAGTCCAGACTGGAGAACACCTTGGTCCTTAGTCTATGCCAGGGGTGGGTGATTATTTGGGCTGGAGAGCTGCTTAAGGAGTTTTGGTGAGCTGTTGCAGGTCTGGCAGTGGTAGTGACAAGCGGAGGCAACCATAAGGAGCCACTGCCACAGGGGCAGGAAGTTAAGCCCAACTGCCATACTGCCCTTGCCCTACCACATGCCTCGGGGTGGTGGGACTAGTTGCACTCTGTCTAGCCAAACCTGGTGTAACTATGGACTTCCATCTATTTAGATAATGGCCCCTGTCTTGGTGTTAGGAAACCAAATCAACCATATGAGTGGATCTCCTATAAAGAGGTAAGGAGCTATTCCAGCTCAAAGATTTGCTATTGTTGTTGTTATGACTACAAGATGTATATTGTAAAGCTCTGGTGCTGTCTAAAGTAACCTCAATTATGCTTCTGTTAACGAGAGAGCGCTTGTTATTTCTTTAACAGAAGGGTAACTAAACTTGATATGGCTGAGAGCTGCATGGCACAGAGCTATTGAGATGTACGTGCTCCAGAGTTGATCTGCACGTACAACCCCTGCTCAATTTCCTATATTTCTTTCATTAGGAGCTATGTTTGTACTATCCAAGTTGCCTGTGGCTCAAACCATAGTTTGGTTACCCTGGCACCCTTGGACAAGACTCGAATGTCTGGTCCAAGAGTTCAGCCTCTATAGAGGAAATGGTGACAGGAGAACAGCACTTTTGAGAGGTGTGCCTTTTTTCAAAGTAAATCTAAACAAAATGCCCAAAAGATGTTCTAGTATTTCAAATGGCTTGGCAACCCTTTGGTTCCTATTGTTGCAAGCAGTTAGTTAACCTCCTTTAAGATGCTGTGTGCGCTCGACATTTGGAGCTCTGCCCATTACAATAGGTGGGCCTTAAGTTACTGCTTGCACAGTCTCTACAAACAAATATCCAGGTCCACACAAGTTTTCAGATGCAAACTGTATTGGTTATGCTTCAGAAAGCACAAAAGAACTGATTTTAGGTGTGCTTGTGACCACTACTATATAACCAAATGCATCTATAAAATTAAAGACTTGTCCTAACAAAGTCTCTCAGTAGCAATAACTGTCAGACTTCTCGTTAATGAAGGTATTGACTGACTTTAAACTTGCTGTGACTCTGATCTAATGTATACTGCTAGGTTCTCTAGATGATATGGTAACATTCTGAAATTAGAAGAATTTTCATGTCATTAAGAAAAAGCTTCTGTTTTGAGAGCCCAGTAAAAATCTCTCGCCAACTTGAGGGTAGGGAATGACTTAGCCATTGTGTACAAGAAACATTCTGAGCTTACAGTAGAAAAGCATTATTGTAGATGTAATGGGAAATGTCTAGAAGCATCTCTTGTACCCCTACTCTTTTTTTTCTGCTTTCTTTGCAAGGAAGCCACCTTCTTGCAAACAGTGCAGAGAAACTTGTACAGTTTCATAACTGTATGAGGAATAGATGATGTGTAAAGTCTCCAATTTCTGGTTGATCTGAGCCAGACTAATCCATTCATGTACAGCAACCCTTGGATTTAATGCAGGCCCAACTGCCTGGATGTTTTATGCACATCTGCATGAAATAGTACTGTGCCTCCAGGTCCAACTGGAATAGGACTTGGAATATTTTTTTGAATGACACTAGACTTCACCTGAATTGACCAAAAGTGGAGAGTGCAACATCTTTATCCCAGACCTAGAGAACATTCAAAATGTAGATTTAGTAAGACTGTGAGACATATATGCATCAGAGACAGATACTTACAGTGCACTTATCAACTTGCTGCTAATAACTTGGCTGACTGTCTTTTGTCTTTCAGGTTTCAGAGAGAGCAGAATGTGTGGGTTCAGCTCTACTTTATAGAGGCTACAAACCAGCTCCAGATCAGTTTATAGGAATCTTTGCACAAAACAGACCAGAGGTAACAGGCTCAAATGTGTGACAAAGCCAACTCCAAAAAACCCAAACCCTTAAGTATACTACCAAACACTGGTTCAGTCTCCTAAATAGCACCCTTCTTTTACTATACACATTCTTCTATGATGTAGGACAACACAATACAAGTAACAATTGTAGTGGAAACCCATATTTAATATTCCCTTTCTGAAAATGTTGGGGTCAGATGGCCTGTAGATGGAGATGCATATTACAGGGTAAGGTTACAACAGGGTCATAGTCAACTCAAGACTTAACTCCAGGACATAAATGTCCCCAAGTGGAAAAACTAACCTGCTTGCTCTGCTCTGTTGCATTCAACCTTCACTTGTCCTTATTTAAAGCGATAACTTAGTGGCTTAATGCCTAAGGTACTTAGTAATAATCCTTGCTTAACGAGCACAAATATAACACTTTTTGGATGGCTTAGTTTCATAAAGTATTATCTCAAAACTGGGCATGGATCTCTGAAGAAATAGTTTAGTGCTCCCAGATATCACAGTGTTTGCCCAGAGTATCAATTCATGCTGCTCTTGTATGCAAAAAATGTTAGCAAAATGTGGACTCTTCAGTGTCTTGAGCTCTCATGAGCTGAAAGCAAGTTGAAGGTTCTTTCAAAGAATATACTTGGAGCTGTTAATTTGTTGGGGGAAGACTGTCTATCTCCTCTTCCTCCCTTCCCCCCCCCCCAACAAAAAAACTCCTATTGTATGCAGCATCTGCATGTGACATAACTGTTAATAAGATTTTTTTTTTCAAGAAATTAGGCCACCCACATAAGCATCTTTTTTTTTAAAACGTGTGCAAGTGTTGTTGAAAGGCAGGTAACTTTTCAAATGTCTTGGACCAACAGGTCCAAAAATCACCCAACTCTTTGGGCCAGAACATGGAAAAATAGCAAATATTACAGATCAATAAATGAGATTTGGAAGCTAGATGAATGGCATAATTGAATAAGGTTGCCTTTATAAGTAGTGAAAAGAAAAAAATGAGGGATGAGACCCAGATCCTACTTAAGGGAGCCATCAATTGATGACCTGGTATCCATTGTAAAATACCACATTGCTTACTGAAAGCTATCATTTTGTATCATAAGCCTTTAAAATGTTAGTCAATTCAAACTTAAGTGATCTAAAGAACACTTTAATGTTGAACCAGAATATGTTGGAATACCAGAGCTTGCTTGCACTCCATAAGCCATGTTGCTATATTAGCATGGCACTTGGTGCAAGAGGCCACTGTCCTAATAAGCAGGGCATTTTTAGCCCTGGTAGAGTGCCATGCTGATGAAACTATACTGCTCGTTAATACCTTTTTTCTGGTAGCTCAGATACTGCATCTTCATGTAGAAATAACATTTTAAATACTTGCCTTCAGTCCAATACCAAGGGCAGCTTGTTTGAAGTAGAATTAAATTACAAAACTTGTCCTTTAAATCATGTATTTAGTACTTAAACAAACAACCTTCCCCCCGCCCCCAAAAAAAAGAAAAACCGTCATGATTTGGATTTCATAATAGATCAAAATCTGTATATATTATATAAAAACAAAACAAAACAAAACAGAACAGGTTAAGCAACTTGTACAAAACTCTAGATTCAGGTTGATGCCTGAGTGTCAACATTAACTTCAGATTTCAAGTGCATAGTGGGTAGTCGTCCCATCCCGTCCCGTCCCCACACACACACACACATGCAACTACCAGAACTTGGATATGAAGTTTGACTCCTAAACATTCACTTACATTTTACAGAAAGAATCCCAGTGCTACAACACTATCTCCATGTCCTAAAAAAAGTATGGAGGGAGGGAGGAAAAGTGGGAAGATTCCTAATAAATGGGTTTCATTGATCACTTCAGCTTTTCTAGACTCTCAGCCTTATTTTGGCACTAAAGGAGCCAAAAGTTGATCTGCTAGTGAGAAGTTGTGTGGGAGACTGATCAGTGGCTGGGATGGCCTGATTGACTTCTCCAATGTGATACTCTAAGTTAGTGGACTTAGTGAGGTTTTTAAATCCAAGAATTGGAGTTAAGGATGAGCATTTTGTGTCCACTAAGAGAGCTATTTCTAGGATGGATTGTGGGCTTTGCACCCATTTGGATTGTCTTTTGAAAAGTAGGCCACTAGTGAACACCAATTTTAAGTTTTGGTGTCTTAGTATATCTTTTTTTCATATTTCATATCACTGGAAGGAGTGTGGCAACAGCTATCACTAATACCCCTCTTAAAGCTGGCCTGGCATTATTTGAGTCAAAAGAATTTTCTCTGATCTGTGGAAAATTTTTAGTATGGAAATTATTAGCACACCTCTTGCTCAAACACTCTTTAAAAAAAATTCAAACTTTGAGAGAGTGGTAATTTAATGGGACTTTTATTTTCTGTCAAGCAGAGAAGAAATTTTCCTTGTTTGCAAAAGGAAAGGGCACCTTTTTGGAACTGGACTAAAGATTGGGCAACATTGGCTTTAAGTGTCTCGTCTGTAAGCAGGCATTGCACAAATCTTATAAAAAGGCTTTTTATGAAAGGAGTATGAAACAGTGTTGCAACTGACACAACAGGGACTTCTTCAGATTCTGGCTTAATCGGTAAATGTGGCAATTCTTTCCTAGTTCAGGAAACTTCCAACTCCTTTCTAGATGAGCTTAACAAACATACCAGAAAGTTGTGGCTTTTTTTGTTTTTTTTTGTTTTGTTTTTTTCTTTCTGTAGTTTGCACCTCAGTAACACAAACTACATCATTAAATAATCTCAAGAATAAACATGTTAATACTGCAACTTGGTCAAGCAATGGACTGGCTAACTTCCTATGAAGACACTTACATTTTCTTGTATTAAGTCCTGAGATTCCTTCTCCCCACCCCTCCTTTCCCTGTGCAGCCCCTAAAAAATCATAGATGCAAGGGGAGGACAGCTTAAAGATGCATGTAGCTTTCTCAGCTAACTGGAATTGGCTAACATTACAGATCTTAAAGGATCAAATTGATGGTGATGGAGCATTGGGGAATTTTTTTTTTCTCTCTAATAAAGCCTACCTAAACTTCTGTTGGTGGGAGGGGCAGGGCTTTATCTTTAATTAGATGCTAGTTCAGATACATTCTTCAATTTTATAAACTACTGGCTTGGCTACAACTTGATTTAGAAAGACCATCTGCAGTGTGTCCCCTTTAGTAAGCAGGTGCAAAAGAAGGGTTATTTTAATTCATTTGCCTGAACCTTCTTTATCTTAAATTTATTTTGAGAATCTAATGCTAGCATTCATGAGTCTTGAAACTCTGCTGTTCAGGACAAATGGCCACATTCTGACTCACGGTTTTGTTTTTACTCTTCTCTCTCTCTCTCTCTCTCTTTATGTAGTGGGTTATCATTGAACAGGGATGCTATGCATACTCCATGGTGGTAGTGCCTCTTTATGATACCTTGGGAGCTGATGCAATTTGTTACATTGTGAACAAAGGTATGATATTTCCTGTTGATCAAAATATGAGCATAAGATGACAGACTTTATCTGGTAAAGAGGATTGTAGCCTTATATAAAACAACACTAAGGTGTCTACATAAGAAGAACATAAATGTCATGCGTAGTCAGATCAGAGGTCCATCTAGGGCAGTATTCTGTCTTTGACGGAGCCAAGACGGGATGTTTTAGAGGGAAACGTGAACTGGATACATCTAGAGTGATCTGTACTGTATTCGGTACCTTCTTTGGTATCCACCATAATGTGTTCAGAGATGCCAAAAGAAATGCCTCCAACCACCCTGTTTAATAGCTGTTAATCAATTTATCATCCATAAATTTGTCTAGTCCCTGTTTTATGCTGTCTGCCTCTACCACCTCCTGTGGCAATGAACTCCCAAGTTAACTGCTCCTTAAGTTTGTTCTAGTGGGTGCCTCCTAGTTCTAATATTCTGGGAAGTGGTGAACAACAGCTCCCTGTTCACTTGGTTCATACCCTTCATGATTTTTCTGGACCGCTCATCTCCCATCAGCCTTCTCCTTTTTCAAACTAAAGTCCTAGCCTTTTTTTTTTTTTAATCCTTCCTTTCATGGCAATGTTGCAGGCCCCTGACTTACTTCTGTTGTCCTTCTCTGTACATTTTCTACCTTTTCAAATTTTATTTATTTATTTTTAAACCTAGTATACTATATCCAGACTTATACTAATAATGTGCTATTCTCCTCTTGAATTCAGCTGACATAGCACTGGTTTTCTGTGACAAATCTGACAAGGCCAAACTTTTGCTAAGTAATGTGGAAAAAGGGGAAACGCCAGTCCTCAACACTATTGTTATGATGGAGACCTTTGACAGTGATCTTGTAGAGCGTGGAAAGAAGTGTGGGGTGGAGATTTTCAGCATGAGAGAAATAGAGGTAAGTTATGTACTTTCCTTGCCTTACCATTTCAATCCAGAAACTCCTCTCTAACTACACTTCTTAAAGATAAGCACCTTGTAGAGATTGGGATTTGGGGTCCAGTGGAGTAATGATCTTCTTGTTGAATTGGTTTCGAAATACTGAACTTTGACAAAAAATGAAGGCTAAAGGGTGACTTCTAGGTACACAAAGGAGAACCTTAGCAAGTAAACAACTTGGTAGTGGCATTTTGCAATGCTTAAAATGAGTATTAAAAACATTTGCTTAGTCAAAAGGTACAAAAAAACTAGTTCTAAGGTAATGCCAGTCTCTCAGTTGTTTCCCCCAAGATGTGTGTATTAAATAAGATACAGAGCCAGCAGAATTATTACAGTTCATCTTCTATGACATAACTGCCTTATTTTTGTTGCAATCTTGTGGTAAAAATGGGTTCCATCTATAGGGATAGACAGCTAATATCACTAGCCCAAACACTAACACCTTCCATCTGGTAGTTGCATAAACTGCACTAAAGCAACACAGTGGTGCACAAGCGAACTCTCTCTTTTTCAGGAATAGAAGCCTTAATGACACTGCTAATACCAAATGGAACAAGAGACTATTGTCTTACAGGCCTTCTGAGACCAAGGAAACAGCATTTTTTCAGAATGTCTTTGTCTCTGTCTCTCTCTCTGCTTTGAGCTCTGAAGATTTGCACTTTTTTGTTTCTGTTCACTTTCCTTGGATTCAGAATGGAATTGTCCCACAACAGCAGGGGGAAACAAGGGTCGCCTTTTTAAAAGGGATGCTGCTGCTGCTGCTCTTCCCCCCCCCCAAAAAAAAAAAGGCTTAGTACTGTACAACAGAACTTTTTTTGCCTTGGTGTCCTGGGAACATATTGAGACTGGTCTTTTTAGTATATTTTGTTCAGCCTACAAATAACTTTGGACAGCTAATATCACTTTGATTTAAAGTCTGCTGGTATGCTAAGTGTATTTGATTAGTCTCCTTCAATTTTTTTTTTTTTAATCAGGAAGAGGTAAAATGGTTCTCAGATTTTTGGGGCTGTTATAAGCCAATCATATGATTTTTGAAGTATGGCAGTGAAGTGACTCTAGTGGTGACTTTTTTGTTTATAGAGCACACAAAGCTTTATAACTATTTGAGCCAGGCAGTGGAGGCAAATGACCCATGTCTAAAGTTCTCCTTAAACGTTGTGCATATACTATTGCATCTTGCAATTCAACCTGTAATAAACTAAGTCTCCAGTTCCTGGATGACAAATGGTGAAAAATTTACCATTTTATTTCAACTCAAAATTAGATGATTTTGAGGCGGTATCTCTTAACTTTCTGGGCAAATACCTAGCCCGAGTAAGTACTCAATACTTCCCCTGTGTCCTGAGAGCACAAGTAGGTAGGACTGGAAGGGACCTCCAGAAGGTTAGTCTAACCACCTGCCGGGGCAGGATTCTTATCCAAACCATCTTGTACAAACCTATTGGCAGATCTACGTTGTCCACCCTGACACAGAGACAAGACATAACCTCCTAACCTGCTGCAGTGGGCCAACATCTTGCTGCTGCAAAAGTTGTTGAAAATATGCTTGAGAAATCTAAGGAAGAGAGCCATGCCTCCCCTTCCCCTTTTAAAGAAAGGTAAAAGCCCCCAGTCTGTACTAAGCTGACCATGGGCTAAAATTCCTTCCTAACTGCAAAATATATGTTGATCAGCCTGATCCTGAGTAGAGGGACGGTACCCTTTAGTGAGGAATCTATGGGTTTAAGTCCTAGCAGGAGCATTTCATAGACATCAGGGCTGGAAGGGACCTCAGGAGATCGAGTCTAGCCCCCTGCCCAAAGGGTAGGAAGTCAGCTGGGGTCATAGGATCCCAGCAAGATAAGCATCCAATTTACTCTTGAAGGTGTTCAATGTAGGTGCTTGAACCACCTCCGCTGGCAGACTGTTCCAGACCTTGGGGGCTCGGACAGTAAAGAAATTCTTCCTTATGTCCAGCCTGAAGCGGTCTTGCAGGAGTTTGTGACCGTTCGACCTAGTCATCCCTTGGGGTGCTCTGGTGAACACTGGCATATCGCAATCAAACTCCTTAGCCTTGGCTGCAGCCAGAATACAGTGCTTCTGAGGAAGCTTTGGAGGATAGGGGAGAACCAAGAAAAACAACAAATCCTGACATGTGGCAGGGCAGGGGTGGAATTCTGCAGAAGAAATGTGGCCCACAGTTATCTGATGTGCAGGTGGTTCAGGTCTGGCCCATGTGTGCCTAGTCACTGGGCCAAACCTTCCTATGTTAATGGGAAAAGTCAAGCTCTGAATACGTCTCTTTTTTTGTCCCCTGTCTATGGAAGTATTGAGGTTTTTAAATCTCAGTATGTGTGTTCAGTAACGCCCCTCTTCAGGTCTTCCCAAGTATAAGCTGAACTATGGTATGACCACTAGAAACATAACTGCCTTCAGATGAAATCAGCCAAATTCTTAATGAGGTGTGGTTGCCAATCCACGAGAACTTTAAGACTAAAATATATCACAGCACATAGCCAAGGGAGTGTAGTACCAGTACAGCCAAGGACATCTTAAAGAAACATTTTCTTCACTAAATCCCTTCTAAGGTTATTTCATACTTCAGGTTGGGCCGTTAATAGCAGGTTAAAGCTGATAAGCAAACATGCAGTACTTCATTCTTGCATTTTTCTAAAGCGGATTAAAGAAACTGAAATGCATTCAGCCCTCACATCTAAGGCCTCAAATAGTACTTAAATCCTAGATTGTATACAAGCCTGCATTATATATAAGCACTCATTGTTCTTACTTGGAATATGTGAACTTTTTTCTAAAGTTAGTTGGTGCTGAAATTCAGTTCTTGAATCTGCTTTTCTTTGAGCTATTACATCCTCTACTGGTGAGAGGAAGAACTTCAGGATCAAATTTATCTAGCTCTAAGCCTTTCCAGCCTGAGTTTGCTTCAAATCTGGAAGAGGCCCATAATCAACATGGGTTGCTCCTATAGTTCAGTGAAGTGAAAAGAGATCTTTTTAGTTCTTTCTTGCAGTGTATAGGAGGAATTGGTAGCTAGTGAGTTTCTGCCTTGTATCAGATTTGCTACTTTGTAAAGCAGTAAAAGGAAATTCTGGAAGAAGTAGGAAACTCCATCCTGTCACAGTGACAGGGCTGAATGAAATGAGCTCTTAGAGCACAATTAGCTGTTGTAATCAATAACATGTGTGCTGCTCTCTTTTTTGTTAGATATTGTCATTACTTGAGACATCAAGGCTGTCTTTCCAGTTGTTGATTTCTAGTGTAATAATATAAAGGTTGGAAATATGTTCTCTCTGAGTCTGTTAGTGCAGATTAAAACATGTCCTTGGCATGGAAACAAAATGCAGGAAAATGTAAAGACCTATAATTTAGGCTGTAGAAAAGGAACCTTTGGATTAAATGTTGTCAACAGATGCTTACTGTGATATCGTATCTGTTCAGTAAGCTGACTGTGGCATCTTTTGTCTTTAGCTTGGTCTACTAGTTTAGCAGGTATTTCTAGTTCTGCTGCAATAATCAGGGACTTTTTAGTTATTCTATTTTCTACTTCTAAAATGGAAACAGACTAATCTTAGTCCATAGGTTTCAAATTTCACTCTAGTTTTTTTGTCTGTCAAATTACAAGGACAAAAGAGCTTGCATAGTCAGTGTTGTTGGTTTGACTGTTCTGTGCACCTAGTTTCTGTTAAGCTAAATTGGATTCTATTTATCAGTAAATATTGTCAACTTTGAAGTGACATTTGTTAAAATATCTGCTCTTAACTTCTGGGTCAGTTGAACACAAAGCCAAAATATTTGAACCCCCTTTTCTCATTTTAGGAGCTGGGAAGAATTCACAGACAAAAACCTGTGGTAAGTATTGAACTAGTTCAGCAGAAAACTGATCTGCATTGCTTAATTCCAGTTGGTTTTAGATCAAACTGTATAGCACAAACTTACCACCTTCATTATTCAAAAGACTCATTTTTATATAGAAAACTCTTTATACTTATCTTAACCATACTAACTACTTTCTTTTAGCCTCCAAAGCCAGAAGATCTAGCAATCATCTGTTTCACCAGTGGAACTACAGGTACACTTAATTGAATTTTGCAGACTTTTATACTGAATAGGCAAAACTTTTTTTAATTTGGGAGCAGCTTTTCCAAATGACTCCTGCTGCAGTGTTACTAGCTTACTCTCTCTTAGCTGAAAATGGCAAACGGGTATTAGAGCTCCTCTTTTACTGGATTGGCCAGTAGGGAAACAAATTTCCTGGAGAGCAAAATGAATCTTCAAGAACAGACATCCAGGGCAACTTTAACCTACCATAAAATAAGGACTGGCATAAAGTAAAACTAAATGGCTAAATTTTAAAGCCTTTATGCCTAATCTTTTTAAAGTTGTAGCTGTCTCATACTTTGGAGTCCATACACAATTTGCTTCTATTCTTTAGCACATTCTCTGGAAAGGTGGTCCCTCCCTTAAGTATAAGTGTAGCTCCAGCAGGTACAGAGTACAAGATAACTGAAGATGCTAGCCAGATATGCCTCAAAAAGCTCCAATAATAATGACTCTTGTCATCAGTATTGAATGGACCCCTTTCCTAGAAGCCTAGAATTTTTTGGTTGGAGATGAATCTGACTAAAAAGGTTAACAGTCTCCTTGAGTTTGTAGCATTCTAACACCAAAATTTACTGTAGAAATGTCATTTTAATGAATCTTGAAAACAGATTAGCATTTCTCTCCTTTCATTGAATGTTACTTAAAACACCATGTAACTGATTGGAGGCTGTGCTTCTAACTAAAGTCCCTTTTGAGCTGTATGTGAGGGTAAATGGTAAAGTTGTTGTCTTTTCAACTTGATGTTTTCAGAAAGTTGTTGTTTGTGTTTGTTTGTTTGTTTTTTAAGTACTTCTGTTGCATTTCAATGTCTTCCTTTCAGGAAACCCGAAAGGAGCTATGATCACTCATGAAAATATAGTGAGCAATGTGTCTGCTTTTCTGAAATCTACCGAGGTAAACTTCAGTGCTAAAGTAATTGCCCTCTCTCCCCCAACTTCTTTTGGGTTAGTGGAAGCATTTTTAAGCATCTAGTATCACACATGTTTCTCACTCTACTTCAGGCTCTATAAGATGTTGCAAAACTGTCATCTTGTGCAGGTGAAGTTTTGATAAGCTTGTGTTTTTTGAAGTCCTGGGAGAACCTCCTAAATGCTCCTTCTTGCTGCTTCTGCTCATCTCACCAATGGATCAGCTGGTAGGCTGATCCAGACTTAAACAAAGCAATAACAAAAAAGCTTGACCTGGTGACTGATGGAGAAGTCAGTAAATAGAGTCGTAGAAGGGATTTCTAGGAGACTTTGAGATCCTTAACTATAAGGTTAGGGAATAGGAAGATAACTTTAATGCTGTTGCACTACCATTAATTCAGAGGAGACTGAGATTAGCAGAAGCAGGAGTATTGAAACGCATATAATCTGAATGGGTACAAGGCAAAGCCCTGATATGAAACATTTGACTAGAACTCTTGGAAGAGGAGGTGCAGGAACTGGAGATTCAGCTGGAGAAGGAATTAAGTTGCTTTGAGGATTGGATCAAGGAAATATGATATTTTCAATAGTATAGAGTATCATGCTCTCTAGGGGCAAGAAACCAAGGCAGGAGAGGAGGTTATGGTAGATTATTGCTGAAATAACTGAGCTACCAATGAATCATTGGTCCATAGAATCACATGAGCTATTTTGGGATGTATTGGGCATGATTTCAGTAGGCATATTTATATGGTGGCATTGCAAACCTCTTGAGAGGAAACTTCTTCAGAAAGACATGAATTTGAACTGGCACCACAGTTGCAAAAAACTGCTAGGATGATAGGCTTCCCACCCCCACCCCCCTTCCCTTGTTTGGAGGAGTTTAAAAGCTTTAATTAGAAATTCTCTCATTTTGTTGAATCTTATTTAAAACACTATGCAATTCCAACTTGGAGGTTGTGCTTCTATTGAAGTCCCTTTCTAGGCTTGTTAGGATAAATAGTAAAGTTGGACAATGGAAGCTGAAAGGGAGCACGATTTGCTGTCTAGAAATGTGTATGGGAATGAAAAGAATAGGAAACACCAGAGGAAAAAGACTACTTACGCTGAGGTATCTTGGCATAAGAACAAATGGTATAAAACAGTTTTCTTATTCATGGCTAGAATTCCAAAGTTTCTAAATCAGTGACTGTTTTTGAACAGCTTTCTAGAAGGCAGCTTTAGGATGGAGTCTGTTCAAAACATGGGTGGAGTTAGCTATGACACTGCTACTTGCAATAGCAGTGGACTAGACTGAACCAGAAGTTCAACTAGTTTCATGTTGGGTGTTACCACATGGGTGAAAAAGTAAACTGTTCATGGACATTGAGATCCCACAGTCTGCAAGTAGAAACTGGGTGTCCTGGAAAAGAACAAACCATTTTGGACTGTTGACTTCTGAACTGTTGTGGTACTTTATCTATGGTAAGTTAGGCTAAATAGAACTTCTGACTGGGTTTTTTGGTTTGTTCCTCTTTAGAGCACATGACCATAATTTGGTTATTCAAAACAAGTGTAACTTTTGTGGCTTCTCCAGTTCCTTTTTGATGCTTGATTACTACTTAATTTTATGAAAATGATAAGGAAACAAAAATAATTCTGAATGGCTACTGTGCATGCTTCTCAATATTAATAATCTAAACTTTTTAAAAAAATAAACACTTAAATATCCCAGAACTATTTGGGGTTTCTTGAGCAAAGTATGTAAAAGCCAAAGACTATGGCAAATAAACTGTATTTGGCTTGTTATCTGTTATTGAGAAGTGTGTCAGCATGTACTTGTTCTAATTGTAAACATGAAGTTTTAATTTTCACATTAATTTGATCTCTTTTCCTGTCCTCTTGGCACTTTCAATTGCAGAATGCATTTGTTCCTTGTCCAGATGACATTTTGATCTCATTCTTGCCTCTGGCCCATATGTTTGAGAGAGTTGTGGAGGTAGGCATTTATGTACTAGTACATAACTATTCAGAAGCTTATTTCTTTACAGAGTGCGTTTAGTCTCAACGAAAGTGAAACACACATTTCCTATTTGCCTCTTGCACATATGTTTGAAAGAATGGTGCAGGTAAGCCGTTCTAGAAAGAAACAAGAATGTATCTGGTTAACAGAGTATTGGGCACTAATTTCCACTTGAAGTACAACTTTTTAGCCTCTGAGTTATCAAGAAACTTGCATAACAAAATTGGAGTCTTTTCTAGAATAATAGCGTTAACTATGTGGAACTCTTTACTAACAACTGAGTTGTTAGTAGAAGTCCTTGCTGTTGATCTATTTCGGGGGGCAGGCAATATATGGCCCATGGGCCAGATCCAGCCTGCTAGACCATTCTATCTGGCCCACAGGGCCCCTTAAAAAGAGTATGTATGTTATTTTTTTTAATCTGCCCATGACTGCCTGTTAAAGATGACAGGAGCTGGCAGTGGCAGCAGGACCTGATGTCAGCACCAGCAGCAAGCCTTCCTCCCCCCGGTTAGAAGCCACTGCATTAGCAGCGGCTTCTGGCCTGGGACCCTAGGGTTGTTCCCCAGCCTCCCTCTGCCCAAGGGGGAAACTTGGGTAAGAACAGGCGGAGGTGGGGGAAGATTGCTGGCGCAGCAGGAACCAGCTGGGTCCAGCCGGCAACACATGGTTCCTAGCTGGCAACCATGTGGTGCCAGCTGGGCCAGGCTGGCTCCTGCTGTACCACATGGTTTTGGTCCTGCAGCCAGAACTGTGTGGTGTTGGAGCTGTGGGTGGGGAGTGACTGGTCAGGGAACGGTGGTGGTGGGTAGGAAAAGAAGGAAAGTGGCAGGGAAAAGGCAGTGGCGGCAGGCGTGGAAGAGTGGCAGCGGGTAGGAGCTGTGGGACCCCAGGGGTCGGGGCTAGCAGCAGCAGGAGCCAGCTGAGAACCACAGGGCCGGCCTAGCTCCTGCTGCATTCTGCGGTTCTGGTGTTGAAGCTGGGAACCGTGCGCTGCCAAGAGGGTGCCTGGCTGGGCCGTTCAGCTCCATGCTGCGCTGCTTGGCTGCCAGCTGCAATGCTGGGACCACAGAATGCAGCAGGAGCCTGCCCGGACCCACAGTTCCCAGCTGGCTCCTGCTGCTGCCTTTACTGTGGTGTGCCTGCAGCTCCCACACTGACGCCAGGCAAAGCTGTGTGCTGGAGCTGGCTGTCTTGCCCACCCTCTGCTGTGCAGGTCTGCGGGCTCCACTGGGAGTGGAGGGAGACCCACCCCCTGCTTCCACGCTGGATGCTGCGGTGGGGCTTGCCCTGTGTGAGGGCAGGAACTGCAGGTGTGCAGCATGGAACCCCTGCGATAGAGGTGGCTAGGCAGGCTGCACTCCTCACACCCGAACACAACGCTGGCTGGAGCTCTGCCCTGCCCAGCATCAGTGCCTGCACTGGGCATGAGCTTCCTGCCAGCAGTGGGGACTGCCCACTGTGCATGTGGGATTGGGGGTAGAGGGGCTGTCCACAAATCTCTTGCACCCATGCTCTGCCCCTACAACCCCTACCTACTCTATGCCCCCAATACCTTTCACCCCCCCACACACAATATAAGAATAAGACTTTGAGTTATGAAATCCCTTCTATAAAGAGTACACAAATCCATTACAAATATTTTGTAATAAAATTAAAATGTTTTTTTGACTTTTTTAGTGTGTAATTTTTTTTCCTGGTTCCAAGATGGCAACCACTCTCTTTTTTTCCCCCTGGAATACTTCTGGGGACAAGGGGAGGGACTGTTGGTGGCAAAGGTCAGGGGTTAGGGGACAGGATTTTCAGTCCAAATATGGCTATCGGAGGGGCAAGGCAACTGTCAAGAGGCAGGGCTACCCATGTGGCTCAACAGCTTGCCAAAACTTGGTAAGTGGCCCTCCATCTGAAGTAATTGCCTGCCCTGGTCTACCTTTTTTCATTGTTGTATTACTATTCACAATAAAGCTGGTTTAAAATGACCTCCATTTTCTAGAATCATTGGAAGGATGGGAAGAGCTTGCTTGTCCATTTTATGAGTACAAGTACTTCATCCTTCCAAAAAATGGTGGCTTGAATTGGTGGCTTTTTCCTCTTAACTGAACTAGCTTTCAAATCCATGCCAGAACCAAAAAACTTAAAGCTACTCTGTATTTGACAAGTATAAACTAAGTGCTTTCCCTCATTGGTGAGACCTAGTATAGTACCTCATAAGAAATGAACAAAACCTAAACAACTGGGATCATTTGACAATGGAGAAAAATGCATGGGAAGGTACAATTCCAGTTGGACTACTTTTTATACTACTCACTCATGCATATATAATTCAGATTATCCTGTTACCTTTTTAATTCTTTTTAAAAAGGTAACAACATCCGGATTTTATTTGGGTCTAGAATTCTTGCACCTGCCACACTAGTGATACATTGATTACTGCCAGTTCTGGCATAGGCTTAGTGGCTGGAAAAAATGAGTTAGCTAAGGCTTTTCCATGCCAGAATGTCAGTAGTCTTTCTTACCATACTTCATTCTACTATATCTAGGTCTCTGATTTACCCTTACAGTTGCCACATCTCTTGCTGTTTCACATTTTTTTTCCCTGTCCTATCACAAACATGGGGTGTTTTTTACACAAGTTCCAGGGAGGCAAGATGAGATGCAAGTTCTAATTAAAGTGCCCACAGCATCTCGTGTATCAGTGTCCCCATGCTTCAGAATGGTGGCTGGGTCATTTTAAAGCTTGTAGAACAAATTTTTAGTTAAATTGCCCCCACTTCCATTTTTGAAGCATGGCAATACTGATACACGAGACATGGAGGCTGGCCGGAGTGTGCTAATTGCCTAACTGGCATGTTCCAGCAGGCTTGATTAATTGATTCTGCTGTGATGCACAATAATACAGCATGTCCAAGTAGCCTCCCTGCATATGTACAGGTATCCTAAATGCCTGAACTTTGACAGTTCTCCAAGAAGTCTCCTCACAGTCCTAACTCTTAGGGGGCAGTCTACCTTATTCCAAATGTAGTCAAACAGAACAAAAATACTGAATCACTTGTTTAATCTGTATCCATATAAAATTTAATTTTTTAATTCTTTTTTTTTTTTTTACAATCTTAACAGTGTGTGATTCTGTGTCACGGAGGTCGAATAGGATTCTTTCAGGGGGACATAAGACTACTGATGGATGACTTAAAAACGCTGCAGCCAACAGTCTTTCCTGTGGTACCAAGACTTCTGAACAGGATGTTTGATAAAGTAAGGTTTTTCTAGTAGGAGGGAAGGGTGTGGTATGTGTCTAGCAGCATTATCTAAAACCTGACTAAACCAGGGGTCTCTACAACCTGTGGGTCATGGAACCATCTTATCTGGCCTGCTGAGCAACTAGGTCTTCAATGACTGGCTGGGGGATTCAGCAACCTGCCTCAGACCTGAGCTGGATTGTTTTGTGGCAGGCAGAAACATTTGTCAGCTATTGGACTAAACTAAACATTGACTTTGAAGACAGCTGTACTGATACTGTGTTGTACGCTTGCTAGCTGCCAAATTGGAACAGTCTGATCAAAGATTTAAAATAAATACTTCTTAGAAAAGCATTAAGAAAATGTCTTTTGCATTAGAGCTTGTAGGGAGGCATCAGATGTTACTGAATAGGAGATGGGATTAGGAGTAAAACTTGGGTTGTGACTTGCTGTGTGGTATTGAAATTATTTATTCTCAGATCTTGTGTATACTGCAGCAACTCACTAGGTGCCTATCTCTTAGAATGGAATTAATCAAATCTGAGTTGGGGAGCTGAAGTGCCCAAGAGGGGCTGCTGCTAATCCATTCCACCTCAGTAGGAGGATAGCTAAGATGGCAGTTGGGGAGACTCTGAAATGCTATATTTCTGCTGGACTTGGACACTGAACTCAGGGCTGCAGGTAGGTGGCCATGAGAAGGTTTCAAGGAGACTACTTCCAGGTTTTGAAAGGTGTGATTTCAGTGTCTTGGTATGGACAAGTGACTTACTGGCTTCAGTACACAGGTAGAGGTTGTGGTACCCCACGCTTGTGCTCTTAAGGCAAGACTGTCTAGCAAATGGAAAACACATGGGTTCAGTGCTTTCTTTAGTGTAAAAGTGATCAGTTCCTTCCTCTCGGAAGGCTGTGGTGAGAGTACCCTACCCTTCCAGGTAAAGCTTTGCTACTAAGGTGCCCAGAATGCAAGGTTAATGGCTCTTGAAAGAACAAGCAGGTCTAAATCTAACTTGGTGAGAACAGTACTCCAAGGATGGAGAGGGATGATGCTTAGCTGAGTGTCTAGTCATGTTCCTTGCTTTGTTCTTCTGGCCCCATGAATCTTTCATTCTTCTGCACAGTGGCACAGCTTCAAGTGGAAGCTTTTTACCATAGCCTCTACCCTAAAAAGAAGACTTAATTTCTAGAGAAACATTCTAATCACAAGTCTGTGAAATCTGGGCATGGTCTCTGAAGCAGTTTGTATTGCAAAAAGAATAGTCTGTGGCTGCCATACTGCTTGCTGAATTTGGTGCCACTGGCAAGCTGGCATATATACAGCATGCTTATCAGGTCAAGTGTCCTTTCAACCAAGTTCCAAGGGGCCCAGTTTGTGAATCCCCAGTAAGCTTGGGCATGAAAGGAATGGAATTGACCAAACCAACTAAGGTAGTGGCAGTTCTGGACACATTCAGTAGCAGAATTTAAGGTGCCTTTTTGGAACCCTTTTGGATTTGGAGTGCCTAAGCTAAGCATAAGTGCTATTGTGACTCTGGGCCTGAATCTCCTGCCTTGGCCCAGGTACGAAACTTATGTATGAAGGTTTGAGACTTGTAGCTTAACATACCCCAAAGAAGCTTGGTTTTCTAGGCACCCTAGGCATTATATTATTTCCATTTTTATGATTTGGTCTACAGAACTTCAAATGTGAGACTTAACTTTTTGTTTTGCTAGATTTTTGGGCAAGCCAATACATCATTGAAACGGTGGATACTAGACTTTGCTTCCAAAAGGAAAGAAGCAGAACTTCGAAGTGGTGTAGTTAGAAACAACAGCCTGTGGGATAAAGTGATCTTCCGTAAAATACAGGTATATCCATTTCTGTTAGTATATTGGAGATCTGTAAAACTGCAGTTCTGAGCTAGAATTGTAACAGATATGGAAACTAGTTTTTTCAGTTTGAAGTAGAGTAGTGTGGTTACAAATATGCCCATGGTATAGCATAGGATAGCAGAGTAACTTTTTTGTCATGCAAGTGGTCTGTACTATAAGGCTTTATTGTCAACTGTGAAGCATCTAAAAGACCCAATCTGTTAATGGCCATACATCTCAAAAGCCCCCTTCTAATTAAGCTGTAAGAATTGGCCTGTGACTTATTCTGAGTGATTTATCTGTTAGCTAGACTGTAAGAATCCAGATGCATTTGCCTGTCTTTCTTCTTGTTCAGTTAGGTGTGTGAAGTCAAAATTGACTTGCTTTTTTTGAAGGTATGCCCAAATTACAAGAGGACAAAGCATTTCAAGATGACCTCCCCAAGAATTAAATTGTAGATGCATAAAATTTATAAACGTTTTATTTTTACACATGCATGGAAAAATTATAATTATTGTTGGGGGTCATCTTAAATTCGCCTCTTTCCCTCAACCATTGCGGCAGGAAAGCAAATGATGTGGAAATTGGAGCGGACAATCTTAGGGTGGTGGGGAGGCAAGTAGTGTTGGGAATGGGCACTGTGGCCCCCCCCCCCCACTTCAGCAGCTGTCTCCAGCCGATCTGGGCACAAGGGGAGGCCCAGAGCGGCTCCTGCCCCACAGTTCAGGGAGTAGCTGTACTGGGAGCCTGGTTCACCTGGGGACACTGTCAGCAGCATACAGACTGCCTCTTCCTGCCTGGCTTTCTACCCTTGTCTCCCCTGCTAACAGGGAGCAGGTTGGAAGGAGGAACTGTTACAGCTGCTTCTTGCATTTGGGGGTCAAGAGCAGCACAACTGCTCCCCCCAGCTCTAAGATGGAATAGTCTGACACTCCCCTTCCCCCCCCCCCCAATTGATGCAGGCATGTGGGGAGGGCATTCCTAACCTGTTCCTGTGTCATGCTTCAGGGAGCAGCTCTGGCAGTATATAGGTTCCTCCTTCCAGATGATGGGCAAGGGGGAGCCACACAAATAAGGATGAAACTGCACCACAGATACTGTGCCCTGCTGATCTCCCTGCACAGTGGCTCCCCACAGCTCCCAGTGGAGTTGTCTGATACTCTATTCAAAGGCAATGCTTGGTGTCTTTCCCCACTTTGAATAGTAAATACAATGTACTCTGTTTTAGCACTTTGGAGGGACTATGAAAAACCTCCCCCTAAAATGCTTTTAGGGCTCACAGTAGTCATGCCTCTCTCTTCCAGGCCAGTTTGGGAGGAAAAGTAAGACTGATGATCACGGGAGCAGCTCCTGTATCAGCAAGTGTATTGACTTTTCTAAGGGCAGCTCTTGGCTGTCAGGTGAGTTTCCTCAGCAGCTAGCTTTAAAGCAGAACACATGGACTAGTTGTGGCACATTCCTGCTAGACTGATTATATTGGGTAACTAGGTTTGGAACTGTACTTTTGGGTAACAGATGTGGAACCCCCTTTCCCACCTCACCCAAAAAAAGCAAACCAAACAAAACCAGCGCTTTGCCAGAAGAAGAAGTGTGTTAGTTCGACCTGGTTTCCCAGTGCCTGTATATATATTGCTTGCTTCAGTGGGGCTTTTTGGTACTTTTATCTAATAGGTGATTCAATCAGCTATTGGATTAGTGCCAAAAAGCCTTCTGAAACGTGAGTTTTGTATAGACATTGGGTGAGCTGGGTCAAACTGATGCAGTGCCTCTTCTGGGCATGTGTTGCACTGGCATGGGGGCATGCCAAAGCTAAAGTGCTGTTTTGTTGTGTGGGTTTTTTTGCTGCAAGCACCCTTTGACTTCCAAGCACATTCTATAAATTGTGTACACCTGCACAAGAAAGGGCTGGAAGGGACCACAATCTAGTCTACCCTTTGCTTGAGGCAGGATCATGCTTGACTAAACCATTCCAGCCAAGTGTCTGTTTAACCTGATCTTCAGAATGTCATGATAATTCAAGTCCCCCATGAGAACTCATTTTTGTAGGATTTTTTTTTGGTAACTTCTGCTAGTTCTTTTAAAGAAGGCCTCATCTACCTTAGCTTGGTGGCCTGTAGCAGATGTCCATTCTGACATTCCCTTTGCTGCTTTCCCCTCTTTTTTTTTTTTTTTTTTGCACCCAGAGGCTTTCAACAGGCTTACCTCCCGCTTCTGTTTTGTACCTCAAAACATGCATACACATGTATACGCACATGATTGTGTAATATGTGCTAGCATGGAAGATGCCTGTGTGTGACCTGCTTTTTGTTGTGGAAAAGCTGCTGCACATCAGCTTCCACATGGCTCTTGACAGAACTGGACCTTGATCTTGTTTTGCAGCAGCCTTCAGCCACCTTTTGTACCCATTGAGATTCTAACAACGTCTTTCACCTGCTCTACTGTTGAGGAATTGTAGACCCTGGACAGGCTCATAGTGATGGGCTGTAGTTAACGTGTCACAGCACCGTCCAAGTATATATATGGCTCTTCAGAAGGGAAACCATTACCATCTGCTGTCCTCACCACATCCTGGTAGTGCTGCTGCTGTTTGGTCTGCAACTGCTTATTCATCAGAGTTACCCCTGTCTTTTTTCACAGCTAAATAGAAGATCATTCCACTATCTGCCATCTGTGGGTTACACCCACATATGACAGTACTCCAGTTATGTGAACTATTCTGTTGTGTCTCCATAATGCCATTTGTGTCAAATCCATGGTATATTAGGATCTCCAGTTCTTTCTGCTTATTCCCCATACTATTTCAGCTGCTTATTCCCCATACTACTTCAGCTGGAGTGTAAACAGGAAAACTACTAGGTGATGGGCCTGTTTGTTTGTTTTGTTTTTTTTTTTTTTCCCCCTGGGAAACATTGGTAAGGTTTCCACTATTGCCTCCCCTGACTAGGTTATTTTGTCCAGATCCTTTGGTTCTTTACTTACCTCTGTGCTTGTGTCTCCATTCTCCAGTGAACCTAATCTTAATACTTTCATCACTCATTTAGCAAGCCTGTGTGTGAAGATGCTTTCCTTCTTTGCCAGGTAGACCCCATGTTTTCCCAGTAGTCCTTGCTGGGAAAAGATGAGGTCATATTTCAAGAAGCCAAAGCCCTCCTGGTGACATCTATGCAGCCACATGTTGATATCCAGGATGCCTCTCTTCCAATCAAACACCTTTGCATAGAACATCAATGAGAGTACCACCTGGATTTTTTTTCCCTCACCATTGCACACAGAGCTATATATAGTCCCTTTTATCTGCTTGAGGTCATCCCTGACAATTTTGTGGGCATTAATGATGAGCAGCATGGGATAGTAGTAGGGGGTCAAATGAGTTTTGTTACAGACTGTCTTGGGTGCAGGCTTCTAGCATGCAGCAGACCTTCAGAGTGAGCAGACAGATCTTTCAATGCAGTGCAAGAAGGATTTTTCATCTGCAGCTGCTCTAGCTACAGTGTGTAGAGGCTGCATCAAGAAGAGCAGCCTTCTACCTGGGTTGCAGCAGCTTTGTAGAATGGGAGGTGATTGCAGCATTAACAAGATATGGCTGGGGTTTTGGCATGCCCTCATTTAAAATGCAGACCAGGTTGGACATTTTGCTGGTTGGCTCAATCCCTTTGCAGGCTGGAGCTGTCCTACAAGCTATAGGTTGCAACACCAGTCCTGCAGCACTGTGGTGAAGTGGTAACCAGAAAAATGAAACTCCCTACTTCTAATAAAACTATTCTTGTACCTAAACTGTAGACTTAATAGAGCCAGGATTCAGTCCCCATCTCCCTCATTCCCTTTAAGTGAAAGAACAGAATGAAGAGCCCCAGTCATAGTTTCATAGTTGTTAGGGTTGGAAGGGACCTATTAGATCACTGAGCCCAACCCCCCTGCCCTGGGTAAGAAAGGGTGCTGGAGTCAGGTGACCCCAGCCAGGTGTTTGTCCAATCTCCTTTTAAACACCTCCAAGGAAGGGGATAGCACCACCTCCCTTGGAAGCCTAGTTCTTATTTTAGCAACCCTCGCTGTAAAGAATTTTTTCCTGATGTCTAATCTAAATTTGGTCTCTTCCAGTTTGTGGCCGTTGTTTTTCTAGTTACCCCAACAGGCACCCTGGTAAAAATTGTATCCCATATTTCTTGTTGTGTCCCCCCTGATGAGTTTGTAGGGGGCCATGAGATCATCATCTCTCAGCCTCCTCTTGTGAAGGCTGAAGAGGTTCAGATCTCCCAATCGGTCCACATAGGGTTTCTTCTGTAGGCCTTTAACCAGACAAATGGCCCTCCTCTGAACCCTCTCCAGGCCATCCACATCCCCTTCTGAAGTGCGGCACCCAAAACTGGATGCAGTACTCCAGCAGCGGCCTGACCAATGCTGCATAGAGGGGAAATATCACCTCTAGACCTGTCTGCGATGCAAGAAAGGGTGCAGTTAGCTTTACTTATTACCTTATCACACTGGTGACTCGTATTCATTTTGGAGTCGACTACAACTCTGAGATCCCTTTCCGCAGTTGTGCTACTTAAAATGATCCCTCCCAGGCTATAGGAGTGTTGATGATTGATTCTTCCTCCCCAGGTGCAACACAGGACACTTGTCCTTATTAAACTGCATCCTATTCCCTTCTTTGGCCCACTTCCCCAGCCTGTCCAAATCAGTTTGGATTCTCTCCCTGCCATCTGGTTTGTGTACCTCTCCACATAGTTTGGTGTCATCAACAAACTTGGACAGGGTGCTTTCTACTCCCTTGTCCAAGTCACTAATGAAGATAATGAATAGTACCAGTCCCAGACAGCCTTGGGGGACTCTGCTGCCCACGTTACTCCAGGTAGAAAATGACCCGTTCACCACCACTCTCTGGGTGCGTCCCCCAAGCCATTTGCTTGTTTGTTTGTTTCTACCCACTGGAATGTGTAATAATCTACACCACAACTGTTTAGTTTGTTTATAAGAACTGGGTGCAACACTGTGTCGAAGGCCTTCTTGAAATCTAAGTAAATTACATCTAACTCTATTCCTTCATCCAAGCATTTTGTGACCTGGTCATAAAATGAGACCAGGTTAGTCGGGCAGGATCTGCCTGCTATGAACCCATGCTGTTTCATTTTACATGTTGGTCCCCTACAAATGTGATCCTTAACAATTTTCTCAAAGGTCTTGCCAAGGATACAGGTGAGATTAACTGGCCTATAGTTACCCAGTTCCTCTTTCCTCCCCTTCTTGAAAATAGGGACCACGTTGGCCCTTTTCCAATCCTCTGGGACCTGTCCTGAGCACCATGAGTGCTCAAACAGTTGTGCCAGTGGCTCTGCTATGACACCAGCTAATTCCCTAAGTACCCTAGGATGACGATAATCAGGACCTGTTGACTTAAATACATTCAACCCCTCCAGGTGCTCCTTTACTATGTCAGCACAAACAGTTGGTGGGCTGGTATCTGTACTGGGCTTATGTAAGGTCCCAATGGGATGCATATTTTGTATTTGTGTCCAAAAATACAGATGCAAAGAAATCATTTGGAAGCTGTGCTTTGGCCATCTTATCTGTTACCAGTTGCCCTAGCTCATTCTGAAGGGGCCCAAGAGTAATTACCTTGCACCTTCTTTTTGCTTCCTATGTACTTAAAGTCAAGTGACTGTGTGTATGTGTTGGGTTTTTGTTTTGTCTTTATTTTTAAGTAGCTGCTCCCTGCCCAGCTAAGTATAATATACCTGCATTTTTCAAAGAGTTCTGTACAAATACATAATGTTGTACAATGACCAAGTTGAATAAATATGGAATAGTGGGAAGAGTGAACTAAAAATTTAATGGATGTCTGGTAAAAGGACAGCATCTTCCACTCCTTCCCCCCATCCCCAGCTTAGTTGAAACTCTGACTCAAGTGGACTAAGACCAGCAGTTTGAACAAAAACCTTTAAAGCAGCAATAGAAATGCAATAAATAAGCTACTTCTGTTTCAATCTAATAGTTCTATGAAGGCTATGGACAGACAGAATGCACAGCTGGATGCTCCCTGACAGTACCTGGAGACTGGACAGCTGGTATGGCTTCTCTTGTCTTGAGTGAACTGATTTTTGTCAAACTTCAGACCTGTGAAAGCTACTAATATAGTTTAGCATACCTTAGAGCTGTCCTGGAGTACTCCATTTCTTTCCATTGCACCTGAATAAAAAGCTGAAGGGGTCCCAGTTGGACGCACTATTTGACTCTGAGAATGTAAAGGTCCAGTCTTAAAGCTAGACTAAAAACTGTAGGAAAGTTGAGTCTGTGCTGCTGCTGGGGTTAGGCAGATAGGAGCTGTGCTGGTGCTACCATGTCTCTTCCCAGCTCTGGGCTCCCTGGTGGGGATTTGAGCACAGCTTTCAGGTGGAGAGCTGTGCTGCAGCTGGGCACCTGAAAACTGCACTGATTCCACTGCCATCACTTCTCCTTGGCCCCTCAGTTCCTAGTCATAGTGCAGGCATAGCTTCCAGTTGCCCAGCTCCTAGCACCAGCAGAGACAACGTTTTCCAGCTTCGTAAGCCAGATCCAGTAGCTCCATGGGTTAGAGCCAGCCAGTGGGCCATATATTGCCAACCTCTGCTTTGGCTATTTCAGCACCAAAGCATTTGACCTTTTTTTTTGCTAATAAGTTTTGCGATGTTGACATGTAGTAGATGAAAGGTGGGGTGGAAAGTTATGTGCTTAGCATGATACTACTAGGCTTATAAATAGATATTTCCAGAAGCTGCAATTTTACAAGTGAATATGCTGAAGACTCTGGTGTTTAAAATGTACTAGACAAGCTGCTACAGGCTAGAAATATCAGCGTAGTGATGGATCAAGTGCAGGGTTCCATTCATAACATCAAGCTTCCCAGGTATCCTAAAGATCTTTGTGGACTTGTACATGCTTCAGCATAAAGGGAACTGACTAGCTACTGTAGCTAAGTGTTGTAATGCAGGAAGTTTCCCAAAGAAGGGAATATCAGTCTCTGGTTACATCGACAGATCACAGTGCTGCTAAAAGGGCCTGGTAAATTTATCTGAACATAAGTGCTGTTATCTATTCAATTAATAGGTCATGTTGGGGCACCAATGCCTTGCAATATTTTAAAGCTTGTTGATGTAGAAGAAATGAATTACTTTGCTGCCAAAGGAGAAGGCGAGGTGAGTAATACCTAAAATGTCATTCCAATACAAAACTATCTAAAAATATTTTAGCACTGGTATATTAAATAAGTAATAGCCCATCTTCTTACAAAAAAACCTCCCTAAAGCAAATAGCATTCTAGCAGGAATCACCAAGTTTGTCTCATGCTCAGCCTAGATTAATGATTCAAGGGTGTCCCAGGGTGCCATGCAGTGTTAGCATGTGTACAGACACACTTCACAAGAAACCCAGCAATTGTATGATGTGGGATGACAGCAGACTGCTGCTGCCAGCCGGTGATGGTAGTGGCTCTGGGCTACTTCCCCAGCCAGCAGCAGCAGCCTGCTGAAACCCTGCACACAGATCTGGGGGCCTGTGCCCTCTAGGAGGGCTGCAGGGCTGTGCCAGACTCCTCCCAGGGGAAATGGGCCCCTGGATCTGCATGCAGGATGACGGCAGGCTGCCACTGCTGGCAAGCAATTATACATTTGGTTTGAACAGTTTGAGGTGCAGATTCCCAGAAACCCCTGCACCCATCTCCTTGAAACTTGGCAGGCTACACGACCTCAGAAGAGGCTAGCATCCGTGCAAGTTTCAGCTGGATCAGGAATGAAATGACACAGTTATAGGCAGTTCTGTGATTTCCCACTATAACCTATGGCCGATGCCATAAGTTGCAGCAAAATGCAATTGGGGGGGTGGGTCTGTGTCCCTACTCTCATGGGCAAAAAGGGCCGGGTGGGGTGTAATTCATTGGTGGGTGCCTGCAAGACAAAAGAAAGTGCCTGGCAGGCTGAATGCAGCCTGCAGGCCATATTTTGCCTGACCCTGCACTAGAGCAAAGAGCTTGAAAACCTGCATGGTAATCCTGGAAAAAAAAGTAGTAAGGCAGTGACACTTCATCCCAAACAAGGGGAAAAAGGTTTGTAGAAAAGCCTCCAGGCCCAAGTGAACTGCTGACTCCGGAATAATACTGAATATATTTAAAAAAAAAAAAATGAAGTGGTGCATCTACAGATCAAAGAAAGCTCATCCAAACTGACTGGAGTCAAGAAGCATCAAGTCTCATTAAAATATATATGAAAAGAGAGATAGTAAGTGTATAAAAAGATTTAACCCTAAGTAAAGAATAAACTAATGAGGAGGTAGGACCACTCTATAGTAAGTATGGGGTACATATTAGGAGGTAGTCATTTGATTATATTTCCATGTGTCCCCTCATTTTTCCCAATAGCAGAAGTAATGTTCAGCAGGGAGTAGAGGTATGTTGGCTTATAGGAGCAGAAACTGAAGTTATTCCAAATCATGTGGGGAGGGAAAAAAAACCAAAAACCCTTGAGAACTCAAATGTGTTCAAGTCAGGAAGACTGAACAGCCTGCATCTCAGAATTCTGAAAGTGGTATGTGGATACGTAACTACTTGGATTGTGTTCAACAAGTTGTCTAGCTATACAGAAGTATCCATTAGGTTTACCCAGGGGTCTGTCTTGGATACAGTACTGTTTAATAAGGCTGTATGACATTTCGGCAGCCATTTTGTTTTGGATTTGTTTCATTTTGGATTTGTTTTGACTGTCAAAATATCTGGGCCATTCAAAATGTTTCAGAAAATTTAGAAAATGATTAAGATGTTTCCGAAATGTTTCGGAGCTGTTTCGAACCATTTTGAAGGCAGGCTTGCAGGGGGAGGCAGAGGGGGAGGAGCTGCTCTGATATTGATACCAGTGGCAACAATCTGTCCTTGAGGTCCCTTCCATCCCCAGTGCTGGGGGAGGTAGAAAAATCAAACCAGGGTAAAAATGTTCAGGTCCCTGAATATTCCCCTGGTTCGATTTCCCCAGCTCCCCGATCTTTCGCCCAACTCTGATCAGTTCTCCCAGCTCTTCCTGAGGGGCTTAACACCATAGTTGGAAAGCTCTTCCTAACCTCCAGCCTAAACTCCCTCTGCTGTAGCTTGAGGCCATGGCTCCTAGTCCTGTTCCTTATGGCCACAGAGAAAATGCTATCTCCATCCTCTCTCTCTGATTGCCCTTCAGGTACCTGAAAGACCCTGTTACCAAAACCCCCTTAGTCTTTTCTCCTTCAGAGCAAATAAGCCAAGTTCTCTTGGCCCTTCTTCATAAGTCATGCTTCTTGTGACTCATAATACATTTCTGCCATTGGCTAGATGCTTTTCAGTCTGCTTGCAGCCTTTTTGTTTTTGATGCCATGCTTCTAGACACCAGTATTCCAGGTGAGGCCTCACCAGCGCTGAAAGGAGTAGGAGAATCACTTCTCTTGATTTCACAAGTGACTCTCCTTTTTAATACAATCCAGTATGCTGTTTGCTCTTGTTGCAAAACAAAAGCTAACTTAACTCATTCAGCTTAAATTGCCTACTATAGCCTCCCAGGCCTTTCTCTGCAGTGTTGCAGCCTAGCCAGTCATTCCCAAGTCTGTATTTGTGCATAAAATTAATTTAATTTATTTATTGGACCACTTCTCCAGTTCTATTCTCTAGGTCATTCTGGATCCTAATCCTACCCTCTGTAACTTCACCCAACTTGGTGCCATCCACAAATTTGCTAAGCATGTTCTCTCTCATCCTAATCATTAATGATATTGAACAGTAGGGCCGTATGAAACGCTTGCGTTTTGTTTCGGTTTGGGACTTGGCATTTTGGAGGGACAGTGATTCACTTCAGTGTTTCGAATCGCTGTCTCATCACTGCCACGGATGCTAGCCTCTTCTGAGGTCGTGTAGCCTGCCAAGTTGTGGGCAGAAGGGCCGAGCCCAGCTAGTACACAGCTTCTCAGTGGGGCTGCTGCTACCACTGCTCAGCTTCCCTGGTGTCCTGCCTGCTCCAGGCAGCAGGTAGAGAAGGAACGGGGGTAGGGAGCATGTGGCTGAGGCTGGCAGCAGCATGGTGCACATGCCCAGTGGGGCAGCAGCATTGTGGAGCTCAGGTGGGCAGGGGATGTGTGTGTTAGGGAGGCTGTGGAGACCCCCAACACACTCCCTTCCATGGTGCACAGACCCTGCTGCCAGCAGCAGCAGGCGGGAGGGTGCTTATGCCTGGTGCAGGCACTGGTGCCCGACAGCACACGGCTCCAGCCAGTGCTGCGCATGAGGGCAAGGAGCACATTCTGGCAAGGCTGCCTCTATTGTGGAGGTTCCCCATGCACGTGTGTAGCTCTTTGCACTCGTGTGCCACTGAGGGAAGCCCTGCATGGGAGCTAGCTGCCTTCTTCACTCTCTGCCACACAGGTCCTGAGACTCCATGGGGAAGCAAGGGCCACACCTCCCCTCCACTTCTGCCAGAGTCCCAGGACCTGTGCAGCAGAGGGTGGGGAAGGCAGCCAGCGCTCTCAAGATGGCAACCCTCTGCTCCCAAAGAGTATTTCTGGGGGGGTAAGGGGAGGGACTTCTGGCAGCAAAGATCAGTGACTCCCAGTCCCAAGATGGCTACCCATGCAGCCCTCAGCAGCTCACCAAAACTCATTAAGCTGCACGTCAGCTGAAATAATTGCCTGCCCCTGGTCTAGTAGAACTCACTAACATGTTTTCTTTTTAATTTAATTAAAAATAGTCCTTTAGAAATTGAAACTTACCAATCTACTTTTCTGATTATCGTATTTCTTTAACTGAATACGTTGAAAAAAGTCACCTTCGGGAATAACTGGGTCTAATCATCATTGGTTGCCATTACTCTCCATACTATATTTGAAGTATGCCATCCTGTAGTGACAGTTGTTGTTGTTAATTCTTTGGCCATATTTGTAGCTAAACCTTAATTTGACTCCATTTTAGTAAGTGAGGGAGAACTTGACATCCCTACAAATTACATCATGATGCCAGACTTCTTGCCTATCAGCTTTGATTTTAACTCCCATTTCAGGTGTGTGTGAAAGGGCCAAATGTATTTCTAGGCTACCTGAAGGATCCGGAGAAAACAGCAGAAGCTTTGGACAAAGATGGCTGGCTCCACACAGGAGATATTGGGAAATGGTTACCAGTAAGTAAATTTGCATAGCTGAAAAACACATGCTTTGAAACAACTGAGTTGCCAAGGGCCTGACGTATGTACCTGTGGTGGGGTGGGGGCGGAACTTTGGAGCTTAAATGTTTGTAAAAGTAAAAGAGATCCTGGAAAGCACTATAAACAAAGCATGAAATTAGCACTTCTAGTATTTAGCTGCTTGGAAGAGGGTGTGTGTGTGTTCTCTGCCCCCCCTCCCCGTCCCAAGATAAATAGCAGCACTTCACACTATCCACTATATGGCGTTACTTAAGGGAGCTGTATTAAATAGCAAACTATCTTGAATTCATTCATTTATGGTTGGGGAAGAAGAATCTTTTAATTCTGGAAATGAAGACTACCTTAGACCTTATAGATAATTCCCTTCAGCATTTATCTGTTTAGGGGTGCACCAATAGAGATTTTTTTGGGGGGGGGCCAATACAGATGGCCAATACTTAAGGAGGCATATCAGCCAATACCAATCTGATTTCTGATGCAGCTGCCTCCAGTAGGTAAGTCTAGTGTGGTAGAAGCGGCATTGGGGAAGGGGGAGATCAACGCCCCTGCAGTGAGGTAGGGGGCATAGGCAGACACTGTCCAGGCGGGGTGGGAGGCCCAGAGCTGCGGCTTGTAGGGAGGGCGTTGGCTCCCACTGCTGCTTGCATCCTGGGAGGGCATGTGCACCCCTGATCTGCATGGGGAGGGACAGGCTGCAGCTGGGGCTGTGTGGGGCTCTTCTTAGCAGGGGCTGGGCTTTGGTGGGCACTGGTGGTGCTGGGAGGATGCTGCATCTACCCCAAATCTTGCCACCGCTCTGCTCCTGGTACCACTACCAACTGCCTGGCGCAGCCCCACCTCCTCCCTACCTCCATCCACATGCTGGGGCTGTGTCATGCGGCTGGCGGTGGTATGGGAGCAGAGCAGTAGCAAAATTTGGGGTGGATGCAGCGTCCTCCCAGTGCTGCTGGTGCCCACTCACAGCCCAGCCCCTGCTGAGAAACCCTGTACAGCCCCTGGCTGCAGCCCACCTCGCCCCATACAGATCTTGGGGCACATACCTCCCCATGCCCTCCCAGTACAAGCAGTGGCTGAAGCAGTCTTCCTCTTTTCTCTGTCTGTGTCCCTCTCCCCCTGTGAGCCAGGGCCCCCTCCCCTGCCTGGGCAGCACCTGTCCCCTCCTCTCCCCTCCCCCTCCCACCACACTGGACTTACCCGCTGGAGGCAGCTCTCCACACTGCCTGAGTGTTGCACTGTGCCTGAGTGCTGCACAGGCATTTACTGGCCACATCGGGTTAATGTTTGATACAGCCAGTTTTCTTTATGTCGGTGCACCTCTAATCTGTTTGTTACTACAGAATTAAGGAACAGTTTGTCTTTTTTTATATGAGAAGGCTTTTGCAACTTGTCAAAATTCAAATCTGAGCTTTTATTTTCAGAGAAACCAGAAAAGATCTGGTTAAGCGAACCAGTATAGGAGGTGGATACAAGCAGATTCATCAGTTCCAGTTGACTTCTGTTTACATTCTTCTCCTTGCTACCTCATAACTCTTCGATGATCAAAACATTCTAGATGTTGGCATCTAGTCAACTATGTAAAATTTGAATTTATTCTTTTTTATTTTTATTTATTTATTTATTTATTTATTTATTTATTTTAAACACTTACTGCTTTTAAGCAGTTTGTCAAGTAATCTTTTATTTATCTCTGTCCTCAAACCAGCTGTGTATTTGGGCAAAACTGACTTACAGATTTCTTCTTGGTATTGGTTTTTGAAGTGTTCTTACATTACCATATGAAATACTAGGAATGTATAATCTAACTGCAGAGTGGCTTAGCTGTACCTGTCAACATTATCCAACTTTTGTGCATAGAAATAATTTTTTTCTTATTCCATAGAATGGAACCTTGAAGATCATTGACCGGAAAAAGCACATATTCAAACTTGCCCAGGGAGAGTACATAGCACCAGAGAAAATAGAAAATGTGTATTTGAGAAGTGAACCTGTTGCTCAGGTGTTTGTCCATGGGGAAAGCTTACAGGTAGGCATCCCTTGGCTAATTTGAGACAAGTGCCAGCTGTGGCTGGCTTCAGTCTCTTTTAAACTAATGTTGTAGCTTGAAATTTCTTATAACTGGCTCTGAATTTTTAGTCTGACATCCTAGCTACACAATTTGTGAATCTGGGTCAGGTTAGACAATGGGCTTTTTCCTTCAGCTTGAGGTGCTAGGCCAACGTTGAATCGTAAATCTTGTTTAAGGACGGGATGAATCTAGAAGTTCAGAAGTGGGTTCTACTTGAATTTTAAAATGTTGTAAAACACCTAGGCCTTAACAGACGTCTTAAATGTTTTTCGTTGTGGCACAACTGAATTGCTTTACTTTGGAAGCCAGACACACAACCCCCAACTAATATAAAATATGACTTCAATCCAAATTATCAGTATCTAGCTACACCAAAAGTAATGGACTGTTAAGAGCTTAGAATTTTAAAGCTTAATAAAACACTGTTTCTCTCTCTTCAAGGCTTTCTTAATAGCTATTGTGGTACCAGACCCAGAAATCCTACCTAGCTGGGCCAAGAAGAAGGGATATGAAAGCTCATATGAAGAACTGTGCAAAAACAAGGTAGGTGTTCTTGACTAACATAAATGTCATACTGGTCCATCCAGCCCAGTATCCCATCTCCAACACTGACAGTATTTGTGCTTTAGAGTAGCAGGGGCCAAAGTTCTGGGGAAACGTGCCATTCCATCCCCTTTCCCATCTGCTCTGCTGTTCCTTGTCCTATCTGATGCTGGTGCCACTCCCCTCATCAATCTGCTGTGCCATACAGAAGCTGCCTGTGGCATGCATGTTGCAGGCTGGCCACCTCTCTTTTTTGGAGGATAAGCATATGAACAGGGTATATCTAGGGAGATCTATCCCTGGCATCCACCACCATTGGTTTAGGGATG
Source organism: Crocodylus porosus (assembly GCF_001723895.1). NCBI lineage: Eukaryota > Metazoa > Chordata > Crocodylia > Crocodylidae > Crocodylus > Crocodylus porosus. The sequence goes on along the minus strand of NW_017728913.1, from coordinate 35,090,836 downwards.
TCGGAGGATACCCCCTTGACCGACCTAATTTTTAATTACTATTAATACAGTAGGAGTGAACTTTTTTTTTTGTCAGGCAGGCCACAAACTAGCCCTGTGCTCTCCCCAAGTGTCACTGATTCCCTTTTTTGCCTGCCTGATCTCCTGCTGTTTCTGCTCTGCTCCTGTGTGTGGTCCCATGCATTTCCTCCTCTGCTTTTCCCTGCCCTCCCTGATCTCCTGCTCTCTGCTTTCTTCTTCCTACCCGATCTGCTGCAGTCCTTCCTTTATCTGCTGTATGCCAGATTTGCACCTTGTACACCCTGTAGCTCAAATTAGCTTTTGTGAGCCTCAGGTTACTTCATCGGATGTTGTTTTTATAAAGTTGTTTGCTGTATAAGAACAGCCACCCTGAGATCGGGAATCAGGTGTCCCAGGAGATTAAAGTTTTTTTCTGCCACAAGCTTGTGAGTCTTTTTGGAACTGCTCTCAGATGAGTGTTTGTTCATTCTTACATGTAGGGATTGCCCAGTCTGTCCAGTGTATGCAACAGAGGGGTACTGTAAGCAGGTCGTGGCATATGTGACACTGGACTAGGTGCAAGTAAATGAACTTTGGGTGTTTTATCTGTTGTATTTGGTCCATTGATGATATGGTCTGAATCAGTGAGGGAGAAAAGGCTGGGAGCTGTGCAGTAGCTGAGACTCTGATCTGGTAGGGAGTGGCAAGGAAGTGGTAGGAGTGAGGCTGCAGCTTTCAGCTGTCCTTGCTGATTTTTCACTCTTTTCATTCTCCATTTCCTCTCCCACCAGCTGGGGGGAAGCACATGCCTGATGCAGGCAAAGTCCTGTTTCTTAAGCCACCTGGCTCATGACTTGGTTGTCAGCTACTTCTGTAAAACCTTTTAACAGCAGATCTAGTGATATGCTGGGGATGGAAGTTGGTGGCATGAAAGAGCTGTAGTGGTCAGGGGTTTCCAATACAACATGATGGCAATGTGACTATTGCAACCCTTCACCATGGTGTCCAAGAAATTTTTAATTTGCTAGGTGGAGTATTCCAAAGTCAGTCTGGAGGGGTGGAAGTTGTTTAAAGTCCTGGTGAAACTTCTCTAGATTCCCTTGTGTTCATACAATGAAGATGTCATCAATATACATTGGGGATGAAGTGTAAACTAACTTCAAGGTCTGCCATAAATATTGGCATATAAATAGCTCTGCTGTAAAATTCATTCCTCAGTTGCTTCAGTTTTTGCACTCATGCAGTACAGTTTCTTTTCTTTTCTATTTTCCTGTACCTATAGGACCTCAGGAAACACATTTTGGAAGACATGTTGAAAGTTGGGAAAGAATCTGGTTTGAAGTCATTTGAGCAGGTGAGAAACTGAAGCTTAACTTAAATGGAATTTAGCTTATTACCCAGTTCTCTGAACTGATATGTAACTGGACTCTGAAGAAACCACTTCTTCTACTTAATGTTATCATGCTCATAAAAGTATGAGATGTGAAGCTGTTTTGCTCAGCATGCCATAGCCAGCCTAGGGTCTGTGGAGACCTGGCCCAACTTGTTAGCAGCAGCAGGTGCACATGCCTCGGGGTGGACAGCGGGGAAGGGGCTGGGGCTGCACTGCCACAATAAGGATTGGGCCCCTCATGGCTCCTATGCCACTTGCCCTTGGTGCACAAACATCTTACAAGTTGAGATTTTTGGGGGGGGTTTTAGCACTGCCCAAAAACATTGCCCCCCCCCCACTTTGAGCTTTGCTTTCTAGGGAATGCAGCCAAAATTCATGTAAACTATTAGCTAATAAATATTATGTTTGTTTGTTTGGGGGTTTTTTGTTTCTAGGTCAAAACAATTGCCCTGCACCCTGAAATGTTTTCCATTGAAAATGGCTTATTGACACCAACATTGAAGGCAAAGAGACCAGAACTACGAAAATACTTCAAGATGCAGATAGACGAACTCTATGCTAACGTTAGAATGTAACTAAGAATGGCTTGAGGAGAATGGCACATGTCTAGCTTCTACTGTTGGCCTTCGTATCTGTAATTCGACCACAGCAAACATAGGGAAGGAAACTGTGCAATCATTAACTAACTAGTACATAAATGGGTACCTGCCATAGGAGCATTGAAGAAAATGGAACACTGCCTTACTGTCCAGTTGTGTTGCATACCATTTTATGGTGACCTACAATTTCCAAAAAAAAAAAAAAAAAGCCTTAAACTATAAACGTAACTCTAAGTTATTTTAAGACTTCCTCAGCCAAAAAATGGGGCTCTTCTTAACCATGGAGTTGGGGTTTTCTTATTGCCAGCATGTTCAGTGTCTGCAGTGTGCTTTGCAACAGTCAAGTCCAAAGGATTTAGCAGATCTGGAGAGGCCTCTTGGTATCTTTACATCGGGGAAACATTAGCTGATCCATCAAAGTTTGTAGCTGAAGCACTTCTTGTATTAGCCCTATCTTTAATTTGAGCAGACAGAAGTTACGCAAGCGTCCCCAGCAAAGAACTTTGAAGTTACCTGTGTAAGCTAGAAGCTGAATACCAATTAAAGGAGAATGATGCAACATTAGGTCTCAGATTTTTAGTCTGCATCCAGTTCTTGAACACTAAAGAACATGTGTGCAGCTACCAATCAACATAAGCTCCTGACAAAGGTCAGCTCCATAGCTGCGTAAACAGATCCTAACTCTGGAATGAAACTGGAGTTTTAAAGATGGAAAACATTCAGGAGGCTGGGTTATGCTAACAGCCAGGTAAATGTACACTGTATTGTCTCCCTGCAATGAACATCTGTTTAATTAAATTTGCTTCAATTTTTTTTTTTTTTTTTGTGATGTGCCAGATCTTGTACCTACACAATAGCTTCTACCACAGTCTCTCCGCTCTCTATGCTTAATGCGCAAGCAATAGAGTACCTTCATGGAGATGGATGGGAGCAGAAAGCAAGAAACTTGTTTCTAGCTTGATGATTGTAGCAATTTTGAGTTATCAAACAAGCCCCCAGCAGAGCTATACACTAGCATAGGATAGATATTTGTTCAAGGGGTAGGCAGGGGGAAGCTGAATTCCCAAATATACAAAATATCCAGTCCCTCCTTCATTTTGGAAAACCTGGCAGAAATATGCCTTATTGCAGCATAAATCTTTACTACATCTTAACAGTTGGTTTTCCATTGGTATTCACTGCTGTTTCTTGGACACATAGATATATGTAAAATACAAGCACAACAGGGTTTGCACTAAGATTTCTGTGTGATTGTAATGCACTATTCAGTAGCATAATTTCATGTGTGTGCATTTAGGGTACACAAATCCATGTCAACTCTTAGAGTAGTAATTTGTTACATTTGGAGTTCAAATGTTTGCTTAGTCTTGGCTATTTCTATGTTTTATAAACCAAAACAAATTTTCAAAACCAATGAAGGAAGTGAAAACGAAAATAAAAAAAATTCTGCATTTTTTTTTTTGTGTGCGAGTGAAACACTTATTTATGAGTACAGTTTTACTAGGTGATACAGTAACAGCATTGAATGAAGATTAATTCATTCAACAAAGCCAATTTCCCTGGTAAAGCAATGAGAACTCACTTCTCCAATATTTCTATCCATGTAGGCTAATTAGTAAGAGGTTAACTAGTGAAATTTTTGCATGTTATATGGAAAATTGGATGACTTCCTATTTTAGCCTGCTTCCTACAGATTTTAGGCTAGTTTTCTTACTATTGTATACTATTAAAGGGAATGTTCAGTTCAGTTCATTGCATAAATAACTGTTCAAGAATGCTTTTGCTTTGAGTAGAAGTATACAACTTGTTCCTCTAGCTTTATCGTCAAAAGTGCATTGGTGGGATGCGTGGCTGTTGTGTTTTTTTTTTTTTGTTTTTTTTTTTTTTTGTAAATCCCTTGACTTTGGGATTCTTGCTCTTTCACCTCACTTGGTAGTTTAGAGCAGCGTTTCTCAAGCTGTAGGTCACAGGAACACATGGAAGTGTTGAAAACAAACTTTAAAAATGGATTTTCTTTTTTAAAGGAGAAAAATGTGGAAAACTGGCTTTTCCCTTGCAGGCTGGCAGAGTTCCAGCCTGCAAGGGGCTGCTTGGGGCCCCTACTTCCCCCCTGCCCCACATCCACAAGGGAGCTGGGCCTCAAGAGTGAGGGGCACTGGGTTGGAACTGGCCATGTTTAGAAATGGGTCCTGGTACAAAGGTTAATTACCACTGATCTAGAGCAGAGGTTCCTAGTCTGTGGTACCCAGGCAACCTGCCAGTGGTACACATATGACAGATTTGTTGGTGGTACACAATCTGTCAGAGGTCAGGAACCACAGATCTAGAGCATCTTGTACTGTGCTTGCTAACATCTCTACTTGTAGCTTCCGTTGCCTCTTTGAAAAGGGGGGGAAGTCCTTTGTCTTGACTTGAAGCTGCCTCTTGACTACAGTCTGGGTCCCACAGGGGCAGAGCAAAGTTTCTACTTCTCATGTGAGAAGATGGGGCAGCACGGCTGGTGTACCTGAGTAAAGCCCAGTCACTCCTTTCTGTCAATTTACCAGCTGGACAGGGCTGTGCTAGAGCAGCTTCGTCCTCTTCAGCAGAGGCAAGGGAGGCCTTTGGAAAAGTCGCATCACTCCTGTCCAGTAGATGGCCGCTGGGACAGTTAGTACAGTTGTTTGGTCCTGGTATCCTTGCCCTTTCTGGGTAAAAGAGGTGGCATAGGGGAACTCTCCGTTGGGCGGCGGGGAAGAAGACGGTTCTAGTGAAGCTCAGCTGTTCCGAGGGGCTGCAGCTTGACCGCGCACTGTGCCGAGCTGCCCGCGAGGGGAGGACGCAGGGGTGAGATCCGTGGCGCGGACAGCGGCTGGGCCGGTTACCGGACAGCAGCGAAGACTGAGGGACGGGCAGGACACTGCTATAGGGATGCCGCCCCCGGCACAGGGCAGCGCGGTAGAGACCGCGAGGGGCAAGGTCAGCGCCTCCTCCCCGCCCCAGCCTGCCGTTGGGGAGGCGGCCGCGGCTGCGGCGCTCTCTGGGGCAGGAGGGATGGGAAGGCGGCTGCTCCGCTTACCTCCCCGCCGGCAAGAAGCGCCTGTCGCCCGGCCCCGCTCGCGGCCCTGCAAACCGCGCAGGACCGAACCACTTCTGAGGGCGGGGAGAGATTTGTCCCACGTGCCCGGAGAGCTGCACCAGCGAGGCTACGTCATGGCTCCTCGCCGCACGCCGCACGCCAGTGGGCGGGGCCAGCACGGCGGTTCGAGCGGTGGCGGGAAGCGCCCCGGGACCAGGCCGCTGCGCCGCGCGGTGAGTGCGCCCCGCCCCCCTGGGCACTGACGGGCAGGTGGGTGGTCGGGCCGTTACCTGCGCGGCGCCGTTCGACCCCGGCGGTGCCGCTGGCTGAGGGGGAGCCAAGCTCGGGCCTCGAGGCCGCCGTCCAGGAAGGGGTCCCGTCCCCGATCCTCTGCGCGGGTGGGCTCGCTCCGCTTCCCAAACCTCGCCCTTGGGCGGCTAGTTCAGCTGCTGCGGCCTCCTCCCGCGCCTCGGGCCTGCCCGGGCTGGGTCAGGACCTTCCTCGGTCCCGGGGGAACAGCAGTAGCGTCGCCAGGCCTTAAACATGAAAAGATCTGTTGGAAGCTCAAAATTAACGTGTTTGCTAAAAACTATAGTACGCTGAAAAAATATGCAACTAGGTTTTCTTGTTCTTTACTTTCTATTGCTCCCTGTAGCACGGCCGTGAGGGAGTGAGAAATGGGCCCTCCCAAGTTGAAGTACTTCTTAATTTCAAGGCAATTCGTCATAAGAAAGTGCTGACAGCTAGCCCAAAAGTCAGCTAAGGCTTGGAGAACGACTTGGTGTTTGCATATGCTGTGTCAGTGAGCTGTCTCAGAAATGACCATGCATACTTTTACTATTAATACATTGTACAAGGGTTGAAATTACCATACAAATATAGTAATCATTATACACCTGGCAACACTGCTGCGTGGTCTGAAAGCCCTTTCCTTCCTGCAGCGATCCGTGATGTGGGCAGCGCCTTCCAAGGCATCTCGTTTTAAAAAGGATGGGATGACAGTTACAGTTTGCAAATGGGGACATTTAAAAGGAACATGCCCCTCCTCCCCCAGAACCATCAGAATTGTCACTCCTTTCTACTGCACAAACCTACAGGTTTCCCTTCCATAGAGAATCCCTTTTCCCAAGTTTAAAGAGCTGAAGAATTTAGAAAAGAAGATAGAGCTTGGCAAATACTGAATACAGAAACAAAATGGAGCAAAAAATCTTGCTTAGATAATAGTGTAGCCATTGACTGGTGAGGTTTTAACTGTATGCAGCCCAGCTAGTTTGTATTTGACCCCTTAAGTTTTCAAAGTTACCAGATCATATAACAGCCAATTAGATGTTGTAGTGACTTGTTCATATTTCATTTTCTTTAGCAAAAAAAAAAAGCTAGTTTTTTGTATTTTACACATGAAATTCACTCTGAAATTTCTGTTTGCCTATCTCTGTAGGTTGCACAAACAGGACTTTCTTCTTTGAGACAATATACCTAGCAGGTTTTAAACCCTGAAGCGGATTTCAGCTCTCCTAATTTCAACATTCTTTGAGAACACCTGACAGCACTGGACCCGTTAGCGGTGTCAGCAGAGAAGAACCCAGCTTCTGGATTCTGATCTGGTTTAGGCAGCAGGTGGGACCTGAGCTGCTCAGACTGAGATAGTTGTAGATATGCAGAGGTAGATCTCTACAACCCAGCACAGAGGTGTTCAGTGAGTTTAAGTCTTTCCAAGATTAGGCTTAGTTGAACAGGGATTTTTTGGATTGCTGTTTTGGATTTGGCACCTCAATTCTGTCTCTATCCTACTTTGTGTTCAAGTTGGGTGTTTTGTTTTGCTTTGGATCTAGCCCTTGGACTAAACAGCCAGGCAAGAAAGTAAAAAAAAGAAATCCTCTGTTTAAACCCCAGGGCCGATTACAACAATCTTGGGGCTGGGAATGTAGGACTAAGTGGGACTTCTCACCCAGTTTCATCTGAAACAGGTTTTATAAGAATGGGAAGACTTGTCTTCAGCCCAGTTTGATGAACGGAAAAACTGAATCAGGCAAAAATAGGTAGTGTGACAGTGCTGTTGCAGGTGGTCCAGAAATTGCCAAAGGCAAGAATTTCTTAGAGTGACATCCTTTGCTGGACCAATGGTGTAGTTAGTGTAACGCTATCTTAACTACAGTAGTTGCTCCAATAAAAGATATCGCCCAAAGAAATCCTTGCCCTGGGAAAAAATAGTAATTTACTGCTGACAAGTTAATTATAAATTACTTCCTCTGGACCAGCAGTGGCTTTGGGCCAATGCTGTTTGTACCCCAGCAGCTGATAAATAGAAGTGTATTTAAGAGGAATTCTTGATTGTTTATCTTTTAAAGTAATTTATTTAATATTGAGTTCATTTGTATATGAATATTTTCTTTGCCACTTAAGTTCTGTTACTGGTAAGAAATTACACATAGATATTTAATAGTGCAATGTAGCCATGCTTCATATGCAGTTACAAAGATGCATAAAGAGACTGGATTTGCAGTGGGCTTGTAAACACAAGTTTACAATAAGTTTACAATTAACTATACAATTAATGTATTTTACAGTGAGAAGGCCTCAAGGAAAAAAAATGGAAAGAAATCATTCAAGAAGTAAACAGGATGTAAGTTGTACTTTTTCTGTTTTTCCACCTGAGTGTGAAATAAACCTAGAAGTATAAAAGCTACAAGCTGATCTGTGCTGTGGGCAGAGGGCTCACTTTGTGATGTTACTGGTTTCAGTTTTTTTGGGACTAGTACTCAGCTAGGCAAAATGAATATTTTGCTCGGATAATGTGAAGCTATTTTACCAAACCTTAACAACAGTTTAAAAAGTGTCCAGTATAATACTTGAGACAGTATTCACAACTGGAAATATTAGCTGCATTTATATTCAGTTTCATAATGACAGATACAAAGTTTTACTAAAGGAATGTTTTTATGCTTGTGAGAGTAGAAGTACAGGGGAATGATTCCATTTGATTCTTTGACCTTCATTTGCACATACACAGGTCTTCTCAAGATCATTGGGAATTCTATATGTAAAACTGGCAGGATGGCTCAGCAGTCCCCTCTTTAAAAATGTAATAACAGGTAATAGGATAATTGGGAGAAGGAAAGAACTTTTTAGAAGAGATTTAAAGATTTTGACTTGGCCTAGCAAAATGAAGGATGAGAGGGAAGATCATCACTATTTTACACACTTAAAATCTTAAAGTAAATACTGGGAAAAGAGAAAAACTGTTGAAGTTAAAGGGTGATAGTAGAAAAAGATGAAATAGACGTAAATTGGTCATAAACAAATTTTAGTTTAGACATTTTAAAAAAAGGTTTTGGAATGACTTTCTGACCCAGTAGTTGGGAAAAGGAGCCTAACCATTTTGAGAGAGAACTTGGTAAATTTGTGTGGAAGGGAAAGATTGTAGGGTAGGGGTGATCTTAGAATGATCATTAATTAGAGTTTAAAATATTTCTGATCTTGAGTATTTGCAATTTCTTTTCACTATATTTAATCTGTATTATACTGGAAAGATGGATGTAATAGATATTGGTTTCATACCTACCTAGGAGCACAAATCCAAAAAGCGCCCGTGCAAAAAATTACTTCCGCCTGATGAACTTGATGTCTCCAGGATATTAAAGGTACCTGAGACCAGACAACTTGAAGAACCTGATGATTCATTTGGTTAGTACTTTTAAAGAATAATATACGACTGTCATGCATTATGGGCAAAATATTTCTAAAACATCAGCCTGTATATTAAGGGTTGCTCCTCTTCTTGGAGGAAGAGAGAGAGAAAAACATGCTAATTTATTTTGGGGCTTTTGAAGTCTTTAATATCAAGCAGCTCTTAGATAATACAGAGATAACTGTTAAATAGAAGTTAAAGATAAGGCAAGAAGTAAGTATATTCCTAATATCAGATTGTAAAACTGGGAACTGCTAGATATAACATTCATCTTGTAAGTTGCTCTTGTATAAAATAGCACTGTTTTCAAGTCCTTTGACTGTTGGTCATTTGGCTCTTGCGTCTGTGCCTGGTAAAAACTTTGAAGTGAAACTATTATGACACTATGACTATATATGGAAATAAATTAAAGCCTTTTTAAGGATGCTATGTAGTTACTTTCACATTTATTAAAAAGGAAATATTTTAAGTATAAACATAAAACATTATTTTCTGGTGAAAATTGAACCCACTTTTCATGCTTCATGTGGAGCCCAATGACTGATGTGGCTTTTTTGTTTATGTGACATTTGATTTAAAGGTATGATGATCTGTTCTTCAATACAGGTACTTAGCAGTTACCACATCTATCCACAGATGCTTTTGTATAGATTTTTCTTAATGTCATTGAAATGCCAGTGTGTTTTCCAGTAGTATCTGAGTGGTTCAGAAATTAAGGAAAAGTACCACTTCTAGAATGTGATATCTATCATTTATCTCTTTAGGGAAGTGGCTAAAATGTATCTGAAATTGAACTAGACTCAACGTTAAAAAGTAAAACAACACTCTTGTATGTGATGATCTAGTTTGTTCTTCTGTCTCAAACTGATTCTAGGAGTTGGACTGAAAACATAAAGGCATATGCAAACATTGTATAAATTTGACCAAAGGTACTTGACCTTTCCCTAACTATCCCCTTATCAGCTTATATTGGTGGTGTTCAACCTTTTGACCCTGTGGGCCAGATAAGGAGTGTGGAGCTGGTCCATGGGCCAGATTGGACTCCACATGCCAGGATCAGGCACTGTGCCATCCCTGCTTGTTGGGTTTGATCCCCGGGGTCCTGTGCACTGGGATTGGGTTTTGGGGGCTCTGCATCAGCTCCACCTGGCCCCACATTTGGAGATGGTCTCCAGGGCTCTGCACCACCTGGTCCTGCACACCAGGATTAGGCTTTGGGAGCCTCCACTTGCCTTTGTGTGCTAGGATTGGGCTCTGTACCACCCAGCCAACTGGCTCAGTGCCAGGAGCCAGATCAGGCCCACAAGCTGGAGATTGAGCACCCCTAGCTTATATCAGTCAAAAAGGAGAGGCAATAATTATGGTTTGTTCACCTGGATCTAACCAAAAGACACTAAAATTGGTAAAGCATCTGCCTTTCCCCTGGAACAGAACAGGAATTTTGGAATCTGATGAGTGACCCATCTCAGGAAAAGTGGTTAATTGTCAGTCTCAATATATTTTGATACGGGAAAAATGACAGTGGCAGAGGAATGTGGGAAGGAAAGACAGAATTTTCTGTAGAACCTTGCTAAGGCTTTACGTTTCTTACAGCTTCAAACCCAGTTTCTTAATCTTTTCCTCACATGTATTTAGTAGTCATACAACTTCTTTATCTTAACTGTAGCAGCCATGATTGTCCTCTGATAACATCTCTTAAAAGCAATTACAGTATGAGGAAGGGTGGGAGCTGGAAGTCAGAGTTATCAATATGCAGCAACATGACATAGAATACCAAACAGTGTTTAAGATGCCAGTGAAAGAGAGTGGTTTACAAGCCTTAGAAATATGCAAATGTGTGTCTGATGTTGGCACTGGATTTATGATCCTGTCCTGATACTTTTTCTGGGTGGGCCCAAACCCTCAGACCAACCATATCTTTTTCCATTTGATAATAGGCAAATTTTATTGATACACAGTAATAAGAGTAATGCAGGCAGTGAAAACAAAATAACCCCCCAATCTTACTTATCCACCAGTTCCAGGGTTCTCACAGAGGGACTGTACATCTAGCCCAGGAGTGGGCAAAATGTGGCCTGCGGGCCAGATGCGGCCCACCATGCCGTTCTATCCAGCCCACGGGGCCCCTAAAAAATTTAGAAAATTTAATATTAATCTGCCCTGGGCTGCCTGTCATGCAGCCCTTGATGCCTTGCCAAAACTCAGTAAGTGGCCCTCTGCCCAAAAGAATTGCCTGCCCCTGATCTAGCCAGTATGTGAGCGCCCCCCCTGTGTTTTTTTGCTTGCATGTCAGCAATCTTGGAGGTAGGCTGATGCCTACATCCATCCTGCAGTGGGGTGGGCAAGACAGGCAGCTGATGTGCCTTCTGGTCAAGCTGGCCTCAGGATCTCCTCTTGGTGCTTCAAAATCCCTGCTTTTGTATTCTTTTCTGCCTGAAGACTTCATTTCTGAGCATCACTGGTTTCCTTGTGGTGGTCATATTGTCCACATTCTGTCTTATTGGCCTATCCCTTTGTTTGTCAAACATAGCACATGCATACATCTTAATCCGGTCATTTACTGGTGTCTTAATTTGGGCATCCCCAGCCTCCTAATTTGGTCTCTCCCCCAAACCCTGAAATCCCAGGGGCTTTGCCTGCTAGTCATTGTGACCCAATGCCAATTCTATAGGTTTCCTTACCTCTCTTACAGGTTTTCAGGGCATATTTTCAATTTTCCAGCCTGTTTGTCTGCTAGCTTCAGACATACAGCATCCGCCTTGAAGGCTGAAAATGTAACTGTCACAAACAGACTTAGAAACCAGTTCACCCTTGCTGTTCCCTTGGACTGTTGTTCTAATGCAATATTTACCTACAACCCAATTCCTAAATGAAAATCTAAATAACATTTTCTAGCCACCATCTGATTTCAGTTTGTAAATCAGATTGTGTTTGGTGACAAGCTGCATAGTCTATCAGTGAAAAACCCTCCTTTGTCCTCAGGTTATTTTTACATGACTGCATTTTACTAACAGCTTTGAAGCAGTATTTTAGTAAGACTTAATTTGGAAAAAAAAATAGACAACATCTATAACTGATGTCACAGCAAATGGGGCTAGTAAAACAAGGTTCCTTTTTTGAAGAGAGAACGTTCTGAAGTTTAAGGGAACTTTATTTTCCATTTTATATAGATCATCCTTTACATAGTACTGCTGTAGATGCTGATGGAGATGTGGAACTGTTGGAAGAGGAAAAGTTGGAACATGATGCATCATCTATTCATTCATCTGATTCAGCTCCAGAGAGAAAAAACACAAGAGGAAGGTACAGTAAAAATAATATAATTACCAGCACAGAGAAGCTATCAAATGCTGTTTTCATAACTCAAGATTGCTTGGGTATAATTTCAAGATTATCCCATTATTTAAAGAAAAACTTTAAATGGTGAGAATCCTGTGCTTACTATATCTTAGTCATGGTTGCCTGAGATCATGCATTTAAATACCGGCATAATTTAAAACTTCCTGAATGAAAAACAGGATTTGAATAAATCAGTAAGATGCAGTAGGTGGTTGGTATAGTGCAGGGGTGTGTAATAAGTGTGTCTTCCCAGGGCTGGTCAGACGCTGGCCTACCCACCTGTTTCTGGGCTAACTGCCTGCCGCACCTTGTTGGAAAATGATGAAGATATTACACCAGCAGGAGGCAGCCCATTTTCCTGCCCCGATGCCAGGGGGCGCTATCTGCGGTTCCATTCCTCCCCTACACAGCAGCCCAAGCCTCGCAGGTATTCCCTCCAGCTAGCTAGCAGTGGGACCCAATCTCTGAGTCTCACCGGGACTCTCACTTCCCACTGGAGCTGGTCCCAGCACCCTCACGCTGGATTTGCTACACTCGCGCACATGCAGCTCTGAGCCCACACATACACTCTTGGGGCTTCGAGCCTTGTCCTCAAGCCCTCCCTGGGCAATCCCCTTATCCTTGGCTCCAGGAGCTTCTTCAGTAGTTCCCCAAGACTCAGGGCCCCACCCCTCTGGAGCTTCGCACCGGCTCCTACATGCAGCCTCAGACCTCCACCACAGAGTCTGGGCACTGCCACAGATCCTTCCACAAGCCTATGCCTTGCCTCGGTGCTCCATGGTGAGCCTGGGCTCCCCTTGCTCGATCTTGTCCCCCAGGGATATGGGAGATGGGGTTAAGATGCCCCAACCCGCCCTTCATCATAGTGGTAACTGACCTGGTGTTTCCTGGGGGCTCCTGCATCACTGGGAGCCCCACCAGGCCATTCACTCCCAGCAGGGTGCAGTTTTATGTCATGCCTAGTACCACGAGCCTCCTAGACATCCCTATCAGCTCTTGTCCTTACCTCCTGGGTGTTCCTGTTGCAGCTCAGCCAGGCAGTAGCAAACTGAAGCCTTTATATATTAGGTTCTCAAAATGGCTGCCACCATGAGGCACCTGGTAGCTGCCTGGCTGCCCTTAAAGTGACAGCCACCAACAGTGCCCTGCGACAGGATGTCAAACTCATTTGGCCCTGTAGGCTGGATGAGGAGTGTGCAGCTGGTCTGTGGGCCGGATCAGGCCTGCAAAGCAGCCCCTCATACTGTATCCAGCCTACCAGACTGGTCCAGTGTAGACACTGCAAGCTGTATGCACTGTGGACCAGCCTTACATGCTGCTCCAGCTCCATGTGCTGCATGCAACATGCACTTGCCCAGGCTCTACACGTAGCATATAGGGCTGTTCCAGGGTGCTATACACAGCATGGGTGCTGGTCTGGAGCGAGCACTGCATGTGGCAACCACACCAGAACAGCTCTCCATGTTGGATCTGGCATGCAGGGACCAGTCAGTGGGTCTGATCTGGACTGGCCCTGGATCCAGCATGGGTGTCAAATGTAGTGCAACCCAGATTAGCCTCAAACTGTGTGCAGTATGCACTGTCTGCAGCACAGCATGTGCAAGGGGCTGGCCTGGGGTACTTGGGCCTGACCAGTCCTGTATGCTGGATCTGACCTGCATGGCCTGTTGCTGGGCCCGATCCTGACTGACCCTGATCCAGTGTGGAGGGCCAGTCTGGCACAGATGCTTCATGCAGCATGAGTCCCAGACTGGTCTTGCCCCATGCCAGTTGGGCCCCACACATCACATTCAGCACATGGGGCTGGTTCTGGCGCATGCTGCATTGTGGCAGGCAGCACTGTGGGCCAGCTCTACATGCTGGATCCAGGCTAGATGTTTTGACGCTCCTGGTATCATGTATCTGTTTTAAGTTCAAACTTGTACTGTAACATCATGGATGTCAGAACAGTGGTGGCTGAAATGGAAGTTTTTAAAATTTCTTTGTGAAGAATTGTTGACTCTTCTAAACTCAGTTAACGTCTTAGTATTTAATAAAAATAGCAAAGAAATATTTTAAAAAACAAAAAATGATCTATTTAGCTTTGAATCTAGTTTGAGGTGATAAGGAATATTGCTACCTCAGACAAATTATTATAAACAACTATTTTTGGTTTCATACTTCTGCTTTATTAAAGCATATCTGGTTTAATTTTGGAGTAATGGTTGCAGAAATGAAATTATTTAGACAAAACTATGGTATTTGTGAATGTGCGATCTTCTGAAGAGGCTTTTCTATCTACATGCTGTCAGAGTCCCTGAAATTATAACTCTGTCCCTGTTTCCAGAGTTTACCACATCTTCTCTTGAGGCCCAGCTAACAGAGGCATTTTTAAGACTTGTATTGGGCTGGGTTCTTTTCAGAGCCTGCTAGCATTGCTTCTTAAGTTTTCAAAGGGTTAATGTTGAGTTATAGGACTCCATTTTCTTTACATGGCCTTTGCTGTACAACCTGCAGTTGATGAACTGGGGATTGAAAAATTGAAGTTAAATCTGGGACTTCAGTATGGCAATAAATGAGAACCCCATTAGGTCATTATTAATCAAGGCTTTGTTGTATGTATATAATGTGTTGAAAGCAAATATGCAACTCAGTGATCAGTGTGGATTTATACACACACACAATTTTTTTCTTTATTGTTCATTTTTACTGTAGTAAAAAGCTGGGTTGCTGGAAAATACCTGAAGATGGTGCAAGCAAATTGAAGCCAGAGAGTTCTGAAGACAAATCCTCAAAGAAGAATATGATACAGAAAAAGGTCAGTAAGCCTCAGTCACTTCAATTTAAATCTGTTCTATGGCCTATTCATATCAGAACCAGAAAAGGATCCTAAGTATGTTCCTTAGTACTTGTTGTTTTAAGAGCTTCTCAGTTCTCAAAACACCACAGAGAGTTGTGGGATGCTTGATACCACAGTGGGAATGCCAAAAAAAGTTTTGGGTCCTGCCACACTATTGGTGTATTCATCTTTCATTTGATGTAAAATAGTTATTCTTCCTTAATGGAAAAAAAACCTAAAAAATGGCTATATTTCAGACATAAAAAAGTGCTAAATTAGAATCTAAATATTTGGTATATTTTCAGTATTGAAGTTAGGACAAATTTGTTAAAAACAATGGAATTTTTAGTTAATTACTAAACCTGTATTTTTCAAACTAAATACACCTACCTGTCGGAGATTTTTTTCCCTTAGAGCACCAAGCACTTCATTTCTATTGCACTTTCTCTCTCAATATATAAGTTCTGTTGTCACACTTCCTTATCTTATAAGGAGCTTCCAAGCTGACAGACAAAAGGATAACTTGAGAAATATGCCATCTTAATAACAAGTGAAGCCATGCAGTAGTGCAGGATAGAAAGCTTACACATTGACTTGCTGAAGTGTGAAAGACTTAAAATCCTGGCATCTTTCACTTGGAGAACTTTTATGCAGCATTCCTGCTGGTCTGTCAGGAAAGAGAAATGTACAAAGTGGCGAAGTAAATGTGAGAAGTAGGTGAAGCTAACACTTGAAGACAGCTAATCTGATTAAATGATAAGAATGGCTCTGACCTTCATGTTAGACAAATTTATATTCCACTGAAAATGTGGGTTAGAGAAGTTCAGGTGTATGGTATCAACATTTGCCCTTGTAGTATGCTTAACAAAACTTGGTTAATCATTTTGTTGGCTTCTACTTATGTGGTTGTCTCAGGGGAACCGAAGCATAACACTTTTAATTCAGTGCAGAGATACCTAACTACACATCTACTTTTAAAAGTGCACATAACTTTAATTTTCTTCTTATAAAGACTATGGTGCAAAACCACCAAAGTTAATATATTGAAAAATATGTAGCGTTACACTGAAAAATGTAATAATTACATTTTCGTAAAGTTATGACAATATAATATTGAAATTCTCATGGGCTGTAATAATTGTATTATTGTTCAAGTTGTTTTAAAAATTCTTAGAGTTTTAATGCATTACAGTTTTTAGATTTTTTAGCTTGGTAGAACTTAAGTTATTCTTTATTTAGATAGCACGAAAAACGAGAACGAACATGGAAGAATCTAAATTACCATCTGAAGAAGCACCGAAGGACAGCTCTTCAGAAAGCAACTTATCAGATCAAATTACAAATTTGGTTAAGAAACTAAACGCACACAAGGTAGTCGTTATCCAACTGTAGAGACCCCATAATATCTATGCACTGGATAGATTCAAATAGTAGGACAAAAATAGCGACCTCCCCCAGACCTAGATGGAAGAAAGGAAACATTTTTTATTCTTAAAAGAGCAGGACTTTCAGGTGTGAGGTGCAGGAAAGACAAAATGAAGAGGCTTTATAAAGTCTAACATTTATTTTCAAAATCTTCTTGGTATTGTATTACTACTAATGTTAAAGAAGGTTGAAGTGAGATGCTTATCAGTAGGCAGCCTAATTAGTGTTTTGTCAAACCTCAGTTCAGTGTAGATCTAGATGTTTATTAAAAAGGTGCTGTTGGTAGTTTGTTACTACTGTTATTTCTATAGCTACTATCTGCCACCACTAGATATAGTTAGGTCTCATACATTTAAATGATTTAATATAGTTCTTAAAAATTGATCTATTGCATGTTATGTTACAGAAGCCTGAGAAGAGTACCAAATCCCATGAGAAACCGAAGAAAAAGCTTTCACAAAAAACAGCATTAGGTCCTTCTGATAAAGGTGATTTGATATTTTATTCTTCATACAGGGATCCTGGTTTTCTCTGATTAAAAAATTGTAAATTCTCTAGTAAAACCCCCAAAATCCACAATTAAAATGAAACACCAATGTGTGTGTGAGTGTGTGTGTATATGTATGTATCAATTGAACACAGTGTTTTGTTGATATGTTTACAATTTTAACGCCATTTGGAAGCCCACCAGTGCCTCAGTCACTATTCTGTATATATCTTTGTGTCTGTCTGTATGTCATAATGCTCTTGGAGCAGTCTGATTGGTTGTCTCAGCAGCCAATCACAATGCTTACTGAAACAACCAATTAGAGTGCTCCTCACAGACGGACACAGACAGATGGCAGGATGTGGCAGGAGGGAGGGGATGGCACACAGCTGGGTGTGGAGCAGCACATGGTAGTAGGTGGCAGCAGCCACCCACTGCCCTGTGCAGGTGGGGGTTGGGACATGGGGCCAGATGCAGGAGGGAGCAGGAGGTGGTGTGTGGCCAGATGTGGAGTGGCAGCAGTGTGGGCTGGTGGCTGGCGGCAGCTGCATGCAAACCTCTTCCCCCCCACCTCCTCCTGGGAGGTGGTGGCAGTGCGGGGTGATGGCGCTCGGCTCTCCGTCCCTGTCTGCTCCCCACCCCCAGTCATTCTTGACAGGCAGTTTGCTAGTAATAAAATAAATTCTAAATACCTATACATTTTGGTATTTGATTTTGAGATTTTTATCATGGAAAATCAGAGCTTCCCTTGCCCCTTTACTCACAGAATGCAGGTCCAGGCCCCTCAAGCCACAGCCCCTCAGCCTTGCTGGTACCCCTCAATTCCCCTCCTCAGCCCCATAGCTCTGCTAGTGCCCCTTACTTCCCCTCCACCCCACAGCCCCCTGGCCTTGCTGGTGCCCCTTATTTCCACTACCACAGCCCCCCGGCCCTGCTGGTGCCCCTCACCCCCACCCACAGCCCCCCTGCTCCTCTTCCCAGCCCTGCCAGAGGGGGACGCCAGGGCCATGGGGCGCAGGGACCTGGGTCCACAGCCCCCTGCCCCCCGCAGTAGTGCACAAGCCCTGGCTGCTGCTTGCAGAAGGTGACAGCTGATGCAGCATACTAAAGCGTGGAGCCTGGCTCTCCCTCCTACACAGGTGGCATGGCCAGAGCGGAGCCTGTGGAAAGGGTGGGTGCGGGCTGCCTGCTGTGGTCTTTGATGGGGTTGGGACAGCTCCTTGCCTCTCTGCATTCTCCCTAGAGTCCAGGGGGAACCCGTGCCCCCCAGATCTGTGCATGGGGCGGGTACAGACTGCCCACTGCGAGCTCAGGCTCCCCACACTGCTGCTTTCCCCAGGGCCTCTGCAGCCCAGTGGGTGGGACCCAGCACAGCAGGGCAGAATGGGGTTGGGCAGGGAAGCTTGTTGCTGCTGCAAGCTCTGTGCTGCCCTGGCAATGCACCCCCTCCCCGCCCAGCAGCAGCAAGGGGCACAACTCCATGACTTTGTCCCCACTGCTGCCAGGAGGACAGGGGGCGCACCACCCCCTGCCCTATATAGAGATCTAGGGGGCACAGGTCCCCCCTACCTCCCATGGAATGAGCCACCCGTGGCCCCGCCCCCCTCCCTGCTGGGACCCTGCAGCTGCACATTGTGGCCCCAGTCCCCAAGCCCCATGCACTGCTCGGCTGTACAGCAGCCTCAGCCCCAGCCCCGCTCAGCTCGCTCCCTCCCTCCCTATGGGGGCCTCAGTCCCCCTCCCCACCACCAGATATACCTAAGTGGTGCTGATGTTTCTTTATTGAACACAGATAGATTTTTGTAATGGTATTTATATACTAGATTTGTTTAGGAACATTTTTAAGCTAAAACACCTTATTTGCATTTTTGGTTCTAGATAGTTGGTGTATACATAAGACCAGATAAATAATTTTAATTTTAGAAACTAAACTGTTAAAATATTTATAGCATCCGCGTTATTTTTGTCAGCATTACATTATTTTAAATGTGAATCATTTGAATTGCATAGAATTCATTTTTACTGTGTTTTATTCTTACAGTTGATAGGCCACATTCTGTACAGGTCTGGTGCCCAAAGGGAATGAAAAGATTTTCCAGAGATATTACAGAGCTGGATGTTGTTCTGGCTAAGTTTGAGGACATAACAGCAGACTACAAGTAAATATTTAGGTTTTTTTGTGACTTGAAACTCCAGCTTAGCAAAACATCTTGTTTAAAAACTGACTACCCAGAGCACTAGAAAACACTCTAGCACCACTCCTGTATTACTTGGGATTATTGTGACTGTTTCTAGTTTCTTTGCTAAAATGTGATGTGATCCTAGGAAGGTTAGACTCTGGTTGGGATTTGGTATTGACCAAATGCAAATATAATATCTGTTTTGTGGATAGCAGCTGTTTTAAAGGTCTATTTTTTTAATATGCCATATCTGAAAAAATGAAATCTGTTGAAGATTGCACTTCGATTTCTCAGGGCCCAGGAGATGTCATGAGTTCTGTTTTGCTTTAAAATCCTACATTTAAGGGGTAGTCTGAATTTCCAAAGACCATTCAGCTTTGAGACTCTTTGAACATACCAATCCAACTTTTACTACCACTTTGATAACTCTTCATTTCTCTGCTTTGTTCTTAATGAGAATTCAATATTCTTGTTCCAAGTGTAATGTTTCAGTCCTGTTGTGAATGATAAGAACATAATTCCTAATACTGGGTAAAAAGAAAAAAATACCACCACAACACTGGTAGTGTTTTGCTAAAATCTACATTTTAGACTTAAAAGTTTTCGGGGATTTGTCTTAAGAAAGAAGAGTTCTGCATGCTGCAGTATTTCACTGGACAAGATACAAGAAATAGACTGGAAGCCCTATTTGTAATTTATAATTATGCATTGTGGTGATGCCCTTTTCTACTGCTCAGAAAGTCTTACTGCTCTTAAAATCCTCTTACTAATTTCTGTAGACCTTGTGTCACAGAAATAGTATTTCCTTTTTTGAGGTAACACGGTTCAAAGCATCAGCTGATCCTGAGCAAATTTAGGATAAGCAAAACTTCTTTTTAAATTAAATAAACCTTGTCATATACTTAACTCTGCACAAGGTATAGCTTAATGATTAAAAAGAAAAGCTGAATGAACTAAAAGTTTGGCTTGAAATGTCATCACAACTGACTCCTCAGAGGGAGCAGTTGGCCTGTTGCCAGTTAGTGACACGTTTGCCAGTATGTGATTGTGACAATGTGACACAGGACCCTTGGGGTTCTATGGTTGCTTACCCTTAGTCAGAGAGATTGAGGGTAATGGCAGAGCAGGCCAGAGAGCAATATGCTGCCATTGCTGGGCCCAGTTGCCTGGCTTTTTAAGTCCTTAGGATAGGCTGGGGGGAAAACCACAGCAGAAGTGATATGAAAGGGTCTGTGACTTCAGGAAGTTTAAAAACCACTAACTGAATGTATGGGTCTTGCTACCTGATCAGATGAAACTTTCAGAGAGGCTAAAAATATTTTCCCAGTAACCTCTGTGTGTGTGTGTGTGTGTCCAATCTTCCCCATCTCCTCCAGAGAAAGAGTGGAGTCTACGATTTGCATCAGAGCAATTGATGGATTCTTTTCTGGTTTCAAAGACCAACTCACTCATACTGTAAGTACATTAATAAATATAGAAAACAGTTACTTCAGTATAGTAGGAACGCCTGTACAACTTAATTCTATGCTGCCTTTTACTGATATGTCTCAAGACATTTTAAAATGAATCCACCTTGTTAGGAATTAAGCCAGAGAAATAAAGGTCTTGACTGTAGGCAATTAGATCCTATTCCTGCACCTTGCCACATGTGGAAAGACTGCTGCACCTATACCAAATCTCACGGATGCTTCATATGGGCACAGCAGTGAGCTCATATGAAGGGCCGTCCCTGGGGGGGAACAAATTGGGGTGACCGCCCCAGGTCCTGCGCTTTGGGGGGCCCCCATGTAGCAGCAGTGGCATGGAACTGTGCGGAGCGGCAGGTCCATGTCCAGCTGCTTGCTACCCCTCCCCACTGCCGCTGCTGCCGCTGTCAGTAGCAGCTTCTTTGGGTCCGGGGCCTGTGGGATCGGAGCGGAGGCAGGGCCCCGCATGGGCTGATTTGCCCCAGGCCCTGCACTCTGCTCGGGTCCACTCTGCTCACATGCACTGAATTGCAGATTGGACTATTACCCTGCCAGCTTTATGGAGCAGGCCCATCTCTAAATGTATAATGCTGTAATGCTGTCTGTTCATTAAGGGCCCTACTCTTATAGGCTGCCTATGCATATTCTCATTTCCGTTTTAATTAGAATGTGATTAATTGAGTCTGCTCCGTGTTCTAATTAAAACGCTCTACCATTGCCTTATCATCATGTCTATTAAGCCTGCATGCATTTTAAAATGGCTGCTGGGGCATGTGAGCTGAACCTTATCAAATGAGGTTTTAGCTCAAGTGTCCCACAGCCATTTTTAAACATGCAGGGGATTAATAGACATAACAATGAGGTAGTTTAATTAGTGGCTGTCCGGGAACCACTCTAATTAAAATACCCCTTCACCCCCAAGCACATGTATAGGTAGCCATAAAAACTAAGGAGACATTTCTAATACTGGTGAAGGAGCAGTCCTGTGAAGAGAGTGCAGGTTGAGGAAATGGGGCTTGTAGATCTGAAGGTCCAACCAGGTACACAAGGTGCTGCTGGTATGCTTGCTTCAGAAACCTTGTACTTGAAAAATTATTTTCTGCTGAAGTGCAATGGATTTGGCCTTAAACATTTGTTTTCCAAAGGGCTGTTAGTATATATTGCATTGAAAATAGCCTTTCTAAATAAAAAAACAGAGCTACTAATGCTAATTATGCCTGTGGGTATTGAGATATATTTGTAGTTAGCAGCAAGTAGTATAAAAAGTTCAGAACTTTTAGCAGCATCATAAGTAAAGAGCAGTCAACATTTAAAATTTATAGTGTGAAGTTAAATCATTTATCAGCCTGGACAAATTGAAAACAGTTTGCATGATGAAGTTCTAAAAAACTTGGATTTTTTTAGATAAAAAAGTAAGGCAATGTTATTACCTCCATCAGCACAAGAGAAGATGACTGTATTATATAAGTAGCATAAGAGATGGTGTAGCTATGATAGTCCAGGAATTATGCAAGAGGCAAAGATTTCTTCTGCTCTATGGTTTGGAAAACATGAGGCAGGGTGACTTACCAGTAATATTTCTTGTAATCAAAACAGCTAAGATTTTTTTGAAAGTAATTGTAACATTAAGGAGAATAGATAAATGGATGTTGGAAAAAAAGATCAGGTTTACAGTGATTTGTTTTTCTTGTGTCTAGATAACAGAAGTCCAGGAACTGAAAGATTTGAAAAGAAAAAATGCTAAGGTAAAAAAATGCAGTACCTGTCTCTTTAAATGAAATTATATTGATTCTCAGTGTTTTTAACTGAAACCAAACTTGGATGATTTTTAAAAATTACATTACAAATATACATACATCTTCATGTTAGCGTGATGCACTTTATTTAGGAATAATGTTAGTCGTATATATAATTTTGAAACTGTTTGCTGTCAGGTTTGTAACAGGCTGGAGGTTAGATGGGACAATTCAATAAACAGCGAAAAATCTGTATAAGGCAAAAGATACTGTTGAACAAGAATGTGGTGAAAGCAGATACTATCTCTTGTAACTTGTCTCGTGCTGTTAAAGATTCTTCAAGGTAATTGGTCTTGCGTAGAAGACTTTCTTAATAACGTTTTAAGTGCTAGAATAGTGCACTACATGGTATGTCTTTAGAGCAGTGGTTCTCAACCTCTTTTACCAGAACCCATTTGTAAAACATTTGCCAGTCCCAACCCAGTAAATAGTTTTAAGTAGAAAACAGCTCCCCTGGTTCTGCTGGTGCCCCTCACTGCCAAACCACCCCCCCCAGCCCTGCTGGTGCCCCTCACTCCCAACCCACTCCCCTGGGCCCCAGCTCCCCAGTGTGTGGTGCAGGGGGTAGGAGGGCAATGGTGGGATCTGTGCTTCACCCAGAATTGTGCACCCATGGTGGACATGGAGCTGCAGCCTGGCTGGACCAGCATGGATAAGACCCACCTCTGCAGCTCAGCAGACAGAACTTGACACGTGCGGGAGGACAGAGTGGGGTGGTAAGACCCGTTGCTGCCACTGCTGGTGGAACCCCTGCACCAGCCCACTGCCCGTAGTGGAGGAGGGAAACTATGTTGCCCTCACCTCCCACCTCCAGCTCCTTCAGAGCCAGGACATGGCTCTACCTGGATGTCACTGCTATCCCCCTCAGGCCATTGCTCTACCCTAAAGAGAAGGTAGAGTGGTGGACCATGTCACTGGTGCCCCTCTGACATGTCATCTATACCCCTACCCCATCCCTCCCCCACCCCATAGACTCAGCTGCTCTCCATGCTGCCTGGTGGCCATGTGCATGTGCACATGCATATGGCACTCCCTGCCTGACTGCCATGCCTGACTGCCACTCCCTCCAGCCGCAAGCAGCCCATCTCTGCCAGCCTGCAAGGGGAAAGCCACAGTTTCCCATGTTTTTCTCTTTTAAAGGAGAATCCATTTTTAAAGTTTTTTGATCATTTTTTAAAATTTGTTCATTACCTTTTCATATATTCTTGTGACCCACAGGTTGAGAAATGCTGCTCTAAAGTGTCACAATTAAAATGAAAGCCAAAACACAGATTTAAAATCCACTCTGGCAGTCATGGGGCTGGTGTTAAATTTATACAGATGCATACTTTAACTATGACTAAATGAAGAAAACATACTTTTAAAGTTATGCCTATATTCTAGATGGAGTATGAAACACTTGGCTCCCCTTTTATGCTTCATGGCCTCTTTTTTTAAATAAGAATGTTTCTGGCTTGAATGCTTCTGTTTCTTAACAGTACTATGTGTGCATTTTCTGATGCAAAGTTACCTTAAAACAGCATTTTACTACTACTTTCTTTTCTGTTAAGAGCTTTTTCTGTCTTACAAAGTGTTTGGTATAACACAAGCATATTTAATCTGATTCTGAAGACAGAACGTGAGCCACCACAGTAATTGCTGTCTTTTGACTATTTGGATTAAAATCAGTACTTATTTTAGGAAGGAATTTAAGAAAAATATTCTGTTTAAATTTACCTTTGGTAATTTGGTATTTTGTCCATGATTGAGAACACAATGACTTTTGTTTGTTCTCACTTAAATGCTTTGCCAGTCCCAGATACAGATTCCATGCAGTCTCCAGTGTTTTGTTTATAAATAGTTCTAAATTTTAAAGTCTTTATGCAGTTAGTCAGAACTTGAGCTGTAGTTCCACAAGCAGTTCCAGGCAGATGGAACCTGGCACACTTTTTATAAAGAGTCCCATTTGTTAAGTGGTCTCTCTCTTTGGGTAGGCTCCAGGATTTGGGCCATTGCTTGCAAATACTTAAAAGTAATTGGACTAAAAAAATAGCACAGGATAATCTTAAAAGTAGATAGGGAGTCCTTCAGGATGAAAGGCAGTTAAGTGCTTAAAAGCATAACATTTCCTCCACTGCTTCTGTATCTATAGCGACACATTACTTCATTGAAAATTTGGGTTGTATTACGCTAGCAGGTGTTATTTTTGTCTACAACAGTTTAGAATATTTTAAATGAAACACGCCAAAATGTTGTTGGGACTGTGTGTGTCCATCTGCTTGTAGAGCCAATATCCTTTAGTCTTATGAGTTCAGTCAGCAGTGTAAGTCTTAGAGGGATGGAGGAAATTCTTAGAAGTTTTAGAAACTCTTTAAAACCTTGGCCCTTCCAAATACTACAGCATCAGGCACTGTTATTTATGCCTGATAGTTCAGGATTATCCAAGTCTAGAACCAGGAGCACAGATAAGGTGCAACCCAAAAGAAAAAAATCTGTCTTCATTTTAAGTAACTTTCCCTTGAGGTTACAGGAGAAATTTTCAAAGAGTGTTTTGCTTAATTGTTTCCAGGTGTTAGCAGAAATTAATAAGAAAAGGCGGCGTTTGATGGAAATTAGGGAAGAACTAATTGGGTGAGTTTGTTAACTACACAATAGTTACTTGTGGAACTTAAGTGATTCTAATACAGTGCTCAGAACATCAAGGGAAGTAATTCTTACTCCTGTCTTTATTATTTTGTTTAAAGATTGTTTATTTGAGACCTACATCCATGCACTTCTTTCTATTTTGTAAAAGTCCAAAAGGACTCCTTTTCCATATTTGAGTTACAGTGCTGCATAATAGAAGCAGGTAGTCAGTTTTTAACTGTTCCACAGTAGACTTGATTGTTTGGAAAATGGTTTCTTGTCTTTGAGCTACTTGTCCCATGCAGAATACATCCATGAGTAGATGTGAAATGATCAGTTAACCCTGTCTTTGAGAGTGGGTGTTATGTGCAGCTGTCATCTTCCCTCCTGGGGGGGGAACAAACTGGGGAAGGGAGTGCTGTATGGTTCCCTCCCTACCACTGAACCACATAATTACCTTTAGTAGAACTTGCCTTTGAGCATGCTCAGTATGTTCTGATGTGACATGTTTATGAGCATTTGCAAGATTCAACATGCAGTGATTGGTGAAATGATAGAACGCCTAAGGTTGAGTTCTGTAAACATTAGAATATTTTCTTAACATAGACAATTTTTAGGAATCGTTACTCTGGGCTATGCATTTAACCTTTAGATATTAGTTTACTTTAGGTTGTATTCCTTGACAAGAATTATCCCTTGGAATCCCCTGACCACTTCTCTGATTTTTTTTTTTTTAAATAAGAATACAATTATTAATTGATGACAAAATAATGTATATGCCCAGCATGTATGGGATCTGCAGTAAGTTGTGGATCATAGACTAGAACTAAAAAAAGATTCAGCAGAGCACTGAATTGTTGTTACACAATACCTATTTTTAGTTGTTTGGTCCCAGAATTGGAGTCCACAAAATCGAGTCATGTGCCCTAGGGTATAGCCATTCACAAAGCACACCGTTTGCTTGTTCCCACTCCACCGTTGCCAAACCCAGAAATGAGGCACTGGAAGATGCCCTTGGAGCCTCCCGTAACTGCTTTGTGTCTGCATCTTTTTCCAGCATGCTTGAGTGCTGTGGCTTTTTTGGACTCTGACAGAAGCAGTGGAGGCATAGCCTAAATTCTGCTTGCTGAGCATGGGGAGAGCTGAGAGACAGAATGAGGTTTCCAACAGTAAGCCTGGTTAACAGAGAAATACCTAAACTGGCCTGTAGGAAATGTTGGGGAGGACTGTGTCTGAAATTCTGTGTCTGAACACCAGGATCTGGGGGAACGTCTGTTCACCAGAGCGCCCCAAGGGATGATGAGGTGGAACGGTCACAAACTCCTGCAAGACCGTTTCAGGCTGGACATAAGGAAGAATTTCTTTACTGTCCGAGCCCCCAAGGTCTGGAACAGTCTGCCAGCGGAGGTGGTTCAAGCACCTACACTGAACACCTTCAAGAGTAAATTGGATGCTTATCTTGCTGGGATCCTATGACCCCAGCTGACTTCCTGCCCTTTAGGCAGGGGGCTGGACTCGATGATCTCCCGAGGTCCCTTCCAGCCCTAATGTCTATGAAATCCTGCTCCCTCTCCAGAAAGTAAGTGCCTGTGAGATCAGGAGTAATAGTCAGAAGCCCCTATCTGGACCCTGCACCCTTTGAGCTATATTCAATTGCTTACTCTTTTTTTAAACAACTGGAGGAAGAGCCCAACATTGCCTGCCTTTGTCAAGGAAGCAGGACTCAACTTTAAACCCATAGCTTTCCTCTCCTAAGAGTATTAGGCTACCAGCTAGGCTGGGAGAGGCACTCTCTACCACTTCTGCTAATAAGGCTGCACCTACGATGTAGTAGTCATGGGGCCAGGAGAAAGGAGTGTGACTCTAGTATTCACTGGAGAGGGTTGGACAAAGTCCAGTGCTTCCTTAAGTATTTTAGCAAATGACATTGTGCCCAGAGAAAACCCTCATGGGGGCTCCCTCTTTCTGGCCCCTAAATATTTTAAGTTCTTCGTTACACAGTGGTACAGCTTCAACAAGAGTGCTAGATAGCACCCTCAGCCATATAGCATTGGGAGCTCTGGATCTCCTGCTTCCTGGCAGAGTGATCTTAACCAGGAGGGAACCATAGAAAAGGTAGGTACTTCCACCACGGCTTGAATGAAATGGACATTGCCGCAGTGTTTTGTGCTTGACTGGACCATGTTCCAAGTATGCCTAACACTAGCGTATTAGCCTATCAGGAAATGTAGGTGGTGGACCCCATCTAGTCATAGATCCCAACTAAGCTAAGGCATGAGACATACTGACCAGCCTGCAGGTGCCCACAGCCAGAACTCTAGGCATTAAGGGAACTTCACAGATTAAACCCTTGAGATACGTCTGCAGCTTTTCAGGAAACTTCAGCCTTAACTGCAGGTTTTGGGATTTGCATCAGTACTAATATCCACTAAATAAAAATGTTTATCTCAATTGAACAGGAAGCTATGCTACATACCAAGCCATCTTCACAGAAACAAAACACTCAAAATAACTCCTGAAAAAAATGTTCAGAACTTGATTCTTTGGTAATTTGCAGGACTGAACCAAAGCTGAAGCAGTTACAAAGGGAATATGCTGAGCTACAAGAGAGGAAATCATCCTTCAGGATCACCACCCAATTTATGACCGACTTAAAAGAACTGCAAAAAGAGTATTCCAATTACAGAGAAAAACACCCACTAGAAAAAGTAACCGTAAGTATATTTTGCTTATTATTTATTTATGTTTAGACCGTAGCATTGTTGGTGGCTCCAACTCCAAACCACAACTGAAAAATAAGTGCAGTGAATGGATCATGTATCTATAGTGTTAGGTTTATTTTAATATGGAAACTGGGAAAAAAATTTCAGTAGGGAAACAAATTAAATCAGTCTTTAGTTTAGCTTTAGGGAATAAAAACAGTGTCAAGAAGCTCTCATCCTGTGAAGATTGTAGTATGATTTCTAAACTTTCACTACACCTTTAAAATCGTTCAGATGTTAGTTGCTTCTAGAAGGAGGTAAGACAGTATTAGTCTTATCTCCAGGAATTATATTACAGAACAGAAGTGGTTTTATTCTGGAGTCCTCTCTCAAATTTGCTGGCCTAGGGAAATCTCTTACACACTGGGACATTCCCTTAGCCATACATTAACTTAATGATCTATTCTGCATGTTTAAATAGTGACACTAAATCAGATTCCAGTGTTTTAAATAATGGGACAAATGAAGTGTTCAAAACAGATAAGAACTTAATGGAAAATGTTTGCTTTCAAAGGAGTGCCATGTAATTTTCTCCTTCTCCAACAGTATGGTGTTTCCAGCCTACCTGCTCTTCTGATCGAATCTCGAAGAATTTTAAGAGCCGAGAAGCACTTTCAAATAATCAATAAAAGATTACAACAGGCTTTGGATTTACAAAAACAGAAGCCACCAGAAAAACTTTAAAACGCTTTATACAATACTCTTTTAAAGATTTTTTTCAACTAAGCACTATTTTAATTTTGTTTTCTATTTAATTTAAGACTACCGACTGCTTTAAGATAAGGTCACGTTTTACTGTCATTGACGTAGCTTTGGTTTGCACTTAATTTTAGATAGGAAAGAAGCAACAATTAAAACTACCCATAAGCATTAGTAAAGTAAACTTGTGTTTTTAATTTATTCTGTTTTTTCATTTCTAGTGGGGAAAGCTAGTGTTCTGAAGACTCAAAGTCATAAAGAGCAGCTGTGGTTTTCTTTAGCATTTTGACATAGTTAAGCTACACTGATTGAATCTTATCACAAATTTCTCAGGATGAGTCAATGAATTGAACTCTTGCTTTCCAGTAAATTAGTACTGTAACTCCTTGAAGAGTCTAAGTCAGAGGTAGGCAAAATACATCCCGGGGGCTGTAGCTGGCCCACAGCAGGTCCATGGGCCCTGCCTAGCCATAGGGGGCAGCCCAAGCTGTGGCATGTGTGGCTGGTCTCACTGCCCCCTGGCGCATGTTGGGGGGGGGGGGTGTAGTGCCAAGCTGGTGCCAGTCTCTCTGCTCCAGATTCTTGCCCTGCTGCTTGTCTGCCATGAACCTTATTACCAGGGTGCTAGACAGAGAGGGTGGATACTTTATTATGACCAGCCTGGGAGGATGGGGTGGGGCCACAGGCATGTGGGGAGCAGCATCCAGGAGTGGGACAGGTGGATGGGGCACAGCTGCAATACACTGCTTGCACGTCCCTTCCTGTGGGTCTGGTGCCTGTCACAGGCACATGCAGGGAAGCAGATCATGGCTTTGGCCCACTCCTGGACACTGATCCCCACCTGTTCATGGCCCCCATCCTGTCTGCCAACTGAGTGGGCCCTGCCTGTGGGGGTTCCAAGCCAGTCTCTATGGAGACCCCACCTGCTCCATCTGGTGGGTGTGGGGCAGATGGGCCCAGGACCACATAAGATCAGTTGCTCTCCTTTTTCCTCCCTCCCCCAGCCCACAACAATTCACCAAGAGTCCTTAAGTTCCACTTCAGCCCAAATAATTGCCCACCCTTGGTCTAAAGTGTTAACAATGGACATTATATATACAGGCTGACTTGATCATGAATCTTGCTGAGGACCAGTTCCAGGTAAAGTAGACAAGCTTGCCTCCTAAGAGATTGATGGCAAAGGGCACAAGCGATCTGATAAATTTCTGTCACCACCACCTGTTGATGAATAAAAATGTAAACATTTATTTTAAAAATAGTTTAAAACATTGCACATTTCCTTTTCTTTGACTACTTAAATCTAATAGAATTGCTTTTGTCATCTGAGAAAGGTACACTTTATTGCTTTAGATAAGCTTTTGATTAGTGATTCTTCCTGTTCCTTGAAGAGATTACACACAATAAACCCCAGAACTTTTAAATGTTGGTTATAACATGTCACCTCACTTTAGATCCCAGTAAGACTGTTACTTGCATCAGTTTTCCTTGGTGTTTTTTTTTCTTTTATAGATGTTATACTTGCCACTTTGTGTTTTATTTTAAATTCATGCCCCATCTTAAACCTATCCTGGGAACAGGAAACACAGTAACAACAGAATAAGCCTGTATGGATATTCCACTGTGCTTCCTCTGTCCAATGACACCCACTTCTTGGGAAATAAGATGATAGTCTTGTTTTCACAGCTATGGTCTTTGTATTTGACAACTGGAGGGATAAGTTTGTGCTGTGCCACACTGTTGAGGGAATGAAATTACCTGCTTGGTATGTAGGCCCAGAATCTCCATGTGACTGCTCCGTCACTCAACCCAAGTGAGCTATAAAAGCAGCAATGGAAGAAGGCTACATCCCTATTAAGCCATACTTGCACTTAGTTCTTGAATGTTTATCTAAATTGCTAATGTGAAAGTACAGCTGATAACAAGTTTAAGTATATACTTTTAGAGGCAGAAAAGTAGGAATTTCTCTAGTTGTTATAAATAGGATTTATGGCATTAGGACATAGTTGTGGTCAACTGTGATGTCTTGGATTCATTAAGTAGATAAGCCAAGCTTGTTGCTACTGGTTAGCACATTTCCAGTTTTCTCAGCCTCCAGTAGGAGTTCATCAGGTATTTCTTCCAGGTTATAGCTGCATGTGGTCAAACCATTATCTGCAGCTTCAGCTAGTTCAATGTCTTCAGTAGCTTCCAGAAAACAGGCATCATCACTTGCATTGTCCCATTCTGTATTTGAGCAGAGTTTGCCAAAAGACGTCCTGTTGTCTTGAAATATTCTTAGTGGTGTGCTCTCTGAGAAGTCTGGAGGGTTTGAAGATAGCTCCACTTTTTCTTTTGTGTTACCACTTTCATCCATAAATACATATTCTTCTTCCTTAAAAAGAAAACGTCATCGTCTGAATTTCACATGAATGGTTTTTAAAAACTCACTGTTGGTTTTAGATGGCAGCAAAGTTAGGCTAATATTGGATCTTTCAAAAAAGGCCAAATCTAATAGGCATGATGTAGGTCAGTGCAAGACATGCTCTCTTTGTGATTTGGTCTATGCGTCGTTTACAATACAGTTAAGCACTAATCCTACAGAAGTCAGCTCTTGTTTCACTGGAAGTAGAATTTTGCTCTTACAATACTCTGGATTAACCAAGAAACTTTGAAAACTCATACTCAAGAACATTCTTACTAGCAACCTAACTTTATTATTCTAATGTTATAAAAGCTGTAGTTTGTCCATAGCGCTTTATCTGCACTCTGATTGGTTGTCTGAAACAACCAATCACAGTGCTCCAAGAGTGTTCCGGACAGGAGGTGGCACTGCAGACGGGGGCGAGACCAGCACCATTGGCCTCACGTCCTCCCCCCCGCCCCCGCTACCTACAGGCAACAGCACGGGGTGCTGGCTGAGGGGGACAGTGGGGCAAGCTTCCCCCTCCCCACCCTGGGAGACTGTGGCAGCACAGGGTGGTGGCACTCAGTTCCCTCCCTGCTCTGCCCCCCCCAATCATTCCTGACAGGCAATTGGCTAGTCTGTATAGAAGCAGCTAGAGCAAATGTTTCATGCATACTGATGTTTTTCCCTGCAGCGGCAAGTTTGTTGTTTTCAAAGTGCTCTACCAATCTTAAGGTATCTAGCAAAAAACCTACAGTTAACTTAAGTAGTATTGTAAAACTAATCTTAATATAATAAAGATATACATACAAATCTTGACGTTCGTTGTCTTTAAAGAGATTATTTACTATATATAGTTACCAACCTCTGATACCTTAAACGGGACTTTTAACTGCATATCTGCATGTAAAACAGATTAATAGTTGGAATTACTTTGACCAAATTTTTACTAAGCGTTAATGAAAAACTGTTATCTTCAAAATTCAGGATATTAATTGCAAGATACTCTAAAAATGTAGAAGTCTTGCATTAAGTATATTCTTCAAAATGCTTTATTAGAGAGAGATTAAAAAATGATGATACAATTTTATATTTAAGAGTCACTGACTAGTTTAATATTGTACCATTTTAAGGCTGAATCATTGTCAGTATCTTAAGGCAAAAATATTTAAGTTCTACACAGATACCAGCTGTATTTCCATGGTGTTTTGTGTTGCAGTGGATAGTTGACTTATTTGCTCCAGCATATCCCTAACCTAAAAAAAAAAAGCCTCTGCAAGGAGCATGTAACTACTTTGGTTGAGAATCACAGGTCTAACCAACTTGAGTGCCATAGCCCTGGAGTGCCTTAAGATCCTTTCAAGGAAGCTGTGGTGTGTCACACAACGTTAGGATTTTTAGGTGTGCAAACATGATTCACAAGATAAACAAAGAGATTTCAAATAGGAATTCAGACTTTTAAAAACATCCTGATGTCTTGTGGTCTGAGTCCTTTGAAACAGCAGAATTGTTATTTTTTGTACTAAGGGCTGGTATTTTCCAAGGTGTGCCTTGAGTCTAAAATAGGTTGAGAACTACTGAGTTAGATAGTGAAGAAATAGCCAGAGACTGAACTCTTGTACTATTATAAACAAGACTTGTATAGATACAGATAAAATGATGTCCAGTGTACGCTACCACTTCTTTAGTTGCTATACTATTATCATATTTAAAAAAAACCCCAAACACTTGGGGTGGTTACACAAGTTATATTTTTCATGAATTCAGGCCCCTAAAAGTGCTCTATAGCTGTGCTGACAGACACATACACAGCTGCAGAGTGCCTTTAAATGGTTGAGCACGCAAAAAAGCCTCTCAAATGAGGCATTAGATGATGGCGCTCTGCTTCAGTGTGTCTTAGGCAACTTGTGTTGCCTGCGGTTAATTTTTTGCGCTTTGTGGGCTGGGCTATCAGTGCCGGGGTGGGAGAGGGGGAAACAGCACCAAGTTGCTGGCTGGGGTTTGCTGCCTAGTTGGAGCTGGAGGGGAAGGGATGGAATAGAGCCTCTGGCCTCATGGTCCTTCTCCCACAGCTACCCCAGCTGGGGTATTGAGGGGACCTAAGAGGCAAGGGGGCTCCGTCTCATTCCCCAACCCCCCAGCTGAGGTTGGGCAAGCTGACAGCTCATGCTACTCCTTTCCCCCTCAATGGATTAGAACACAGCTAAGGTAAGTCTGTCAGCACCCTTGCTGACCCCATTACAATTAGTGCCATAGACCAGTGCTTCTCAACCCATGGTACATGTACCCCTGGGGGTGGGTACATAAGACACAGGCAGGGGGTACACAAGTGCTGCATTTTGCTCTTTGCCTGTTCAGGCTGTAAGTTCCGACCACTGCCCCTCCCGCCATGCCCTGTGTGCCAGAGCTTTCACTCCCCAGTGTCAGTGTGCCAGGGGATAGCCCTCTGCTGGACTCTCTCCAATTTGTCCACATCCTTTCTACAGCGGGACCCAGAACTGACCACAGTACTTCAGAAGTGGCCTCACCAGTGCTGAATAGAGAGGAATAATTACTTCCCTTGATCTGCTGGTAACACACCTACCAATGCAGCCCAGTATGCCATTAGCCTTCCTGGCAACTAGGGAACACTGCTGGCTCATTTTCAGCTTATTGTCCACTGTAACCCCCAAGTCCTTTTCTGCAGAGCTGCTGCCTGGCCAATCAGCCCCCAGCCTGTATTTGTAACTACTTTATTCAGTAGTTAGAAATAAAAACACACGTACCTCTCTGAAGAGAAATGGGAGGCATATCTCAGGTGGTAATGGAGACCCTAAATCAAATATAGTATTTTTTTTAAATTCAGAAATTATTAAATACAACTTTAAATGTTAAAATGTATTGAAAAAATACTCACATTTTGACTTGAAGTTTTCTGCTCTACAAACAGGGTCATGACATTTTTGATACCAAACTTCCTTTTTTAGATCTATCAGGATCCTTGAAATACAAATGCATATGTTGGCTAAAGTTTAACAGCATAAACACAACACACATTTTGAGGGAGAAATCCCGGCCTTGCTGAAGTGAGACTATGTCAAAGGCTTAAAGGATTTCAACCATTATCTATAACAGTAAATAGAATCTGTCCTGTTTGTAATTAGAATACAACCTTTATATTAATGTAATTTTACAGTAACAGCATACAACTAACGAGATCATGTTGCATATATTGAATATAAAGGAACTGGGGGGAGAGGAGGGATTAAAGCCGAGGTTTTGACAGAGAAACAATTAATCTCAAATGTACATTAAAATAGGACATGGGACTAAGACAGGTTACAAAGCATAAGTTAAATCCCTTCCTCTTGGAATGAATCCAGCTAAGCCTCTGTTTGAACTTACGTTCATTCTGTCTGTATGTTTCTGCAGTTTTCTGGAAGTGCATGGCTGGAAGGGACCTCAAGAGATTATTAGCCCTCCCCTTCCATTGAGGCAGGATCAGTTATGCCAGGGATGGGCTGGATGCAGCCCACCAAGCCATTCTATCCAGCCTGCGGGGCCCCTAAAAAATTTAGAAAATTAATATTCATCTGCCCTGGGCTGCCTGTCATGTGGCCCTTGATGGCTTGCCAAAACACAGTAAGCGGCCCTCCACCCAAAATAATTGCCTGCCCCTGAGTTATGCCAAGATATGCTCTAATACAGTGGTTGGCAAGCTATGTAAGATGGCCCATGGAGTCACTGGATCCAGCCAGCAGAGATGGGGGGGAAGTCTTTGCCTATGCTGCTGCAAGGCAGCAGGGAGAAGCGGCGGTGGGAGCTGCATCTTAGCTCTGACCTCAGACCCGACCCAAGTCAGCCTGACCAGCTTCCAATATAGGAAATTCTGTGATTTGTTTGGCTAAGCTGCTGCAGAATTTGACAATTCATATATTTCTTAATATCTAATCTAGATGTCCCTTGCTGCAAAATGAAGCAAACCACTTTTTGTCCTCTTCCCTGTGGGCATGGAAAATAATCTGAACATCTGCACCTTCCTTGTCCCTCTCTTTGAGACTAAAGCTCAGTTCCTTCAATGTTTCTTCACAGGCCATGTTTTCTAAGCAATTTATGCTTAGGGACCTACCAAAATTGTGATTTTGCAGATTTTGCAATGCCCACTAAATCTGGGGGGGAGGCTTACAGAAAATAAAAAAGCAGTCCTTAGGGTATAGTGGCAGCCTGCAGGGACGGCTACCCGCTCAAAGTGCTGCCAGCAAGATGGCTGCTGCCCCTCGCCACTGACTGGCTGTAAGAGCTGCCTGTCATGTGGCCCTGCCCTTTACCAATCAGCAGCAAGGGGTGGGGCTGCATGACAGATAAGCCTTACAGCCAATCAGCAGTGCAGGGTGGGGGCCACTGCGTCCCCTCAGCCAACTGGAGGTGGAGGGGCACTACTCCACCCAAAACGGCTGCTAGACCCTGCATTCTGCCTGTGAAATCGGTGGGCAGCTGCTGTGAATTAAGTAGGTCTCTACATGTGCTTGTCGTTTTCCTCTGGATTTTTGTTTGTACATTTTTCTTGAAGTGTAGGGCCCATGGCTAGACCCTGTACTCCAGATGAGACTAAATTACTATCAAGGATAGACTGGAGCAATTTTTCTTCCAAATCTTACTTGGTATATATGCTAACACATCTCAGAAGGAAATGTAACATTTTTGCAAGTGTCACATCATTGAGTCAGTCAGTTTACAGTTCACTATCACCCCACATGCTTTTCTTTAGTATTGTTGCCTAGCAAATTATTCCCCTTTTATATTTGTGCATTTGATGAATTCCCTAGGAAATGGAAGAAAACCACACAATAGAACTTCAGAACTTTTTAGATATGCTTAAATAAACATCATGCATTCAGTATTTTAAATACTGATAAATGCCCTCAGAAATGGAGTGGACTTAAATTTGGATCCAATCAGACATGTTGCCTTTGCAAAGTCATACGTCTAGTCATTTGCAGTCACAGTCAACTTCACATCCAGTCACTCACCAGCACCATTTACTTGTCCAGGGTATAACTATTTCTATTCCAAGTAAAACTGACTTAACATTCTTAAAGCTGTTAGTTTCTCAACAGCGTTAACCAAAAATTTGGAGTGATACCTTACTGCAGTCAATAGCAAACTTTTACCGCAGCAGGGTCAGGAATCATCTTTGCCATTTTACCAAAACTGAAGTTAATTCTCTTTGTAACTCCAGCAATATTAACATGGCCTGCTCTTCATTCTAGAATGTCATACATCCCAAAATTACACTTTAATAGTCACACCACAGCAGTCATGTTGTTAAGCTTCATGAACAGAAGAACCACACAAATGTGGTCACTGGACATTAGCATGCCTTCTTGTCTTACTGCTCTGAGAAACTAACAAAGCAAAATTCAACTTAGAACAACTCTTAAGGCAATCTTAGCTACTATACTGAAAATCTTCCCTTTTATTGCTTCTAGTGAGTGGCACAGAGAATCCATCAGGGTCAGAACCCTGTTTTACTAAGTGCTATAAAGGACATAAGACAACCCCTACCCTGAGTTTTCATTCAATAGGGCAAAAGCATAAATAAGTTGCATTCCTTATCGAGATGTTCTTTTATAAAAATGTGTGTGTTAAGTATAGCTCCTTCAGGGAGAATAATAAACAACATACATTATGTTGTTGCTTTTGTGAGCTCTTCCAATGTTTTCACACCAGCGATATCTGCAAATGTCATAAACAAGTAGTTCTTCCAGGGAAAAATAATTCCAGTGTCGTATCCCTGGAAAATAAATAATAATGTATTTGAATCAGTGACGTTTGTAGAGTATCTCTCTCTCAAAAAAAGAAAAGGGTGCATCTCACCTCCTTGAACACCATCTTTATTAACTAAAGAAAGGACAAAGCGGTCAACTTCAGGATAGGGAGAATACTGATATCCTTCTATGGGATCTGTTAAAATTAAAATACATGGAATTACTGTTACAGATTAGACAGGCTCAAGAACAGAAGTGTACTTTATTCTTATTAATCACTATGGGTCTACTCATTACTATAAAATAAAAGCAGAATTGAGCTTAATGATGGTTGGTATTATCTCTTAGAAAGCCACTCTTGTACAAGTTGTTCTTGCTTGACCTCTGAGGACACTCTGGTAATGGCATATTGTAATCACCATAGAAGATGGTCCTGCAGTTTAGAAGTTGGTAACTGCTTAATGTTCAAATGAATAGCAAAATTCTCACCATGAGCTAGATTATGCAACATAGTTTGAGTACTACCTTATACAGCAAGCAGTTCCACCAATTTCAAGTTGGACTGTTGCTGGAAAAAGGAGTAATTCAGGATGAGCAAGGATGACCAAATCTGACCCTTTAAGTTACTAGCCTTACTCACATCTCAGATCACTGACCTGGGTCTGGAATGGGCAGCATAACAGTAGCTGTTCTGAGATGATGAAACTTTAAAAAACAATTTAAATGGGAAATTGTGGAAAAAGAAAACATGCACAGGCTACAACCATGCTAAGCCAAAACTACAGGTTATCCTATTTTCTGGATTCGCTTTTATAACTCTTGTCCCTCATGAGTTTCACTCTATTCTACCCACCCTGCCTCTCCCATCACTGTCCCCTTTTTTTCTTCCCCCTTCCCTACCCTTTACAGTCTAACCACTATTTTCTATTTAGGAACTCAGTTTCCTGCAGTCCCTTCTTGGCATCTGATGAAGCAAGCTTATGAAAGTTTTTACATCTCTGATTTAGTTAGTCTATAAGGTGCAAATCTACCTTGCCTTCTGCCTGATTTAAGATTAACATGGCTAACTACTTCTCTCTGCTACATGTAATAAGCCAGCCAAAATGTAGATCATCACTTGAACAGTCAGATGTTGAGAGAAATTAGGTGCATTGTACTATGTATGATAAAATGATTCAGGCATTTATAGTTCAGAAAAACTGTTTCTCTACAGTAAAAACATGCATTTAACAAGTTTTTAAACTACCTGAAGGGCTCCTAGAAATATTACTATTTAAGTGCATAGATGTGCCTCTCTTCTCATTTGGGTTGTCACAGGTTAGAATTTTTTCAATGTCTGAAGACCTAGCAAGAGAGAGGACAGAATAAGATTCCACTGCAGTAATTATAAGTTGCAACAACCTGGCTTCTCATAGATATGGGGCAGGCAATTATTGTGGGTTGAGGGTTGCTTAATGAGTTCTAGTGAGCTGTTGAGTGTCACATGGGTAGTCCTGCCCCTTGACAGTTGCCCCGCCCCACTGTCACTACCTTGGGACCAAAGTCCCACCCCTAATGTTTGCCACTGGAAGTCCCTCTCCTCGCCCCCTGGAAATGCTCCTTTTGGAAGGAGGGGTTGTCAAACAGAAACAAACCAAATCATAGACTAAAAGTCACACACCCACTATAACTTACTTTAATTTTATTATGAAAAATATTTTTGTCATGATTTGTGTTTGTGTAGTGTACACAGAGGTGATTGCATAATAACTCAAAAATACATTCTTAGTTTTGTACATTTTGGGGGGACTTGTGTATGGTGGGGTGTGGGTGTGTGTGATGGGGTGGGCTGCTGTGTAGTGTGTATGGTAGATGTGTGTGCAAGGGGGACATAGGGGATGGAGGGGGACTGTAGGGTGTGAGGCAGGGTAGAGAGAGTGGGGACCACCCCCCCAAACTCCTGCCATGGCACAGCAGCAGCCAGGGGTGTTCAGGGTGCTGATGCCTAGCAGGGCATGGCTCCACAGCACTGCACAATGCAGTGAGGGGCACGTCCTCCCTTGGGCTGTCTGTATCATCAGTGCTCCCCACCACTCACACATGGTCCCTGCGGTCCATGGGCCCGGGAGGGAAGCCCCATGCGCTGGAGCCAACTGCCTTCCCTGCCAGAACTGCAAGTAGAAGAAGCAAGCCCCAGGCACCTTCCCCTGGAGGGGCAGGGAAGGCAGCTAGTTGCAGTGCATGGGGCTTCCTTCCTATGCCCAACAAGCATGGGGGCTGAGCGCAAGTGGGAATGCCAGTGATACAGATGGCCCAGGGGAGGCTGCACCCCTCACTGTGTTGTGCAGTGCTGGCTGGAGCTGTGCTCCACCAGGCACCTGCACCCTGAGCACCCCACCTGCTGCTGCTGCCACCACTGCCTGTCAGGGCTGTGTGCCATGGGGGCAGTGTAGGGGGATGGTCCCCACACCTCCCACACACTGCCCAGGCAAGCTCTGCCCACCCCAGCCCCACACTCAGTGCCCCTGCCCAGCTGCAGCTCTGCCCCCACTGCTTCTCTACCTGCTGCCCAGAGCCAGCGGAAGACTGGGAAGTGGAGCAGGTCCCCAGGGGCTGCAACCGTGTGAAAGCTGCACGCTGGCCTGGCTGGACCCTTCCACCCACGAAAGTGGGATCAAGGCACAACTGGATGTGTTGGGGGGGGGGGGGGTTGTATACGTAGGGCACCTCACTCCCACCCTCATGGGCAAAAGGGCTAGGCAAAGCACAGTTTGTTGGTGGGTGCGGTGGGCCAGACGAAAGCGCTTGGTGGGTCGGATCCAGCCTTCCAGCTATATTTTGCCCACCCGTCATAGAAGATGCTCGGTAAGTTATAGTCTAAGGCAGCTGTTCCCAACTTTTTTTTTTTTTTACTGTGGCCTGGCGGGAATGGGACAGGGCACATGGAGCCAGCTTCCTTCCTCCCCGGGCTCCCCTGCCACCTGGCTTTAACCCCGGAAGCTCATCTGTGACCCCAGAAGCTGCTCCCCCAGGCAGACAAACAGGTGTCCAAATGGGGGGGCTCGTGCCACAATCCGGTGGTTGGGAACTTCTGGTCTAAGGACTTTATCCCCTGATCTCCTTTGATCATAAATTGCAATTTGTATATCTAGCTGAAAGGCACTGAGGAAAAAATTGCTGATCCTCAAGCTTGTGTACAGAACAATTCCTTTTACTTTACATATTCAGGATGCCAGACCAAGTGTCTTTAACTGCACATACAGAACCATTGAGGAATCTCGTCTAAATTTAGGAGTACAGTAGTAGAAATATAGCACTTATTTGGCACTGGTCTTCACCTGACAAGTCAATACCTTTTATCTTGTTTTTTTTTAAATCAGGGGACACTTCAGTAACTATCAAATGGTTTCTCTAAACTCACTGCAGATTAGAAGGTAAGTCCAAAAAAAGTTGCGTCAGAAATCCAAATAACCAGAGAACTTAATCTGTTAAAAATAGTAACTAAGCTTTCTTTGAATATTGTGTACTAATGTCTTTAGAATATCAGCCCACCAGCAACTCTGAATGTTATTAAAGTTTACATTTTAGATGTTTGCTAAATTCTAGCGCAACAAAAAGGTTACCTAACGTTGCAGACCAAAGAGGAAAGGAAATACTGCTCTTCAATAGAAATATTCTCTTTGAGTTTAGGCACAAATTTGTTATCCTCTGCTATTTCCAAAGTCACGTGTCTTCCTGATTTTGATGATTTATACAGCCGAAAGTTTCTATTCTTTGTATAAACTCCTACAAAAAGATACATGTTTCTTAACACATTTGGAGTTGGCCAGGTTCTATATAACATTTAGCATTTGCACACTATACATGAATGTCTAATTGAGCAGAGCAAAATGTTGCTGATTCTATTTCAACACCCATGGTGTAAGCTTTACTTCTCTGCTGCAATACATACTTTCACATTATCAATTTATTAGGCCAGTTGCTCAAATTGCTGCCCAGGCATTTTATTAAACCAAACAACAGATTAGTACCAAAAGAGCTAACTAGTTCAGTCAGCTCTAAAAATTGTTTCCCAGTCTCTGTTTTAAATAGTTATTTTATAAAAGCTAGTTTACCATTAAGTACCCTGCCCCTTAAACACAAGTATTTTGCATCAGGAACACAGTTTAGCTCTTTGTTTCCTGTCCCTTGTGCATCACTGATCATATCATATCTACACTATAAACAACATAAATACCATAGACAGAAAAATGCAATTTTCATATCAAACATCTTGAGAGATGATTTGACAAGTTCTGCTCTGAAACTGCTGGGGAAATGGAAGGTTTAATTTGTGGCTGAATTCAGTTTTGTGCAAAAGTAAAAGGGCAGAGTGCTGACAGGCAGTGGAGTTAAAAGCATATCCCTCCCTTCCCCCCTCAGTTCTGTCACTGCATTTCATCTCATCTTTCAATATCTTCCTGTTCAGTCTTGTTCCCTCTCTGACACTTTACAGAGGTAAGGTGATCCTGGTTTTTGGTGATTATCACTTACTGGACCAAGTGCATAGTGGGAGAGATGTTAGACCATTGACTTTGTAAGCTATGGTGGTAAAAACAACCACTATGTTCTCTCTCACATTTGGCTAAAGCTAATATCTGAAGTTAAACACTTGTTGTGTTACATAACTGTGTTCTCCTTCCTTAATTTTTATACGCTAGGTTTGCTGTAGCAGTTACTGTTAACATGGATGAGGTAACAGTCCCATTCTAGGGCACTTGATTGCACTTGTTTGTCACAGAATAACAGCACAATAGTAAGGTAAAAAAATGCCACTGGCTGATAAAAAGATTAGTGTCCATAATGTTACATTACTGCAGAAACATACTTGTGTGAGCCAGGAACTAGCCTGTAAGGCTCTTGCCCACAAGCCAATCTTCCAACACTTTATAACACAAGGTTAAAAAAAAAAAAAAAAAAATCGGAGAAAAATCTATACTATAAGCAGCTATGGCAGATCAGTTGTTACTTCCTAACAATATGAATTTGTATTTTGATAAAGGCAGCGATTTTTCTGATACACAGGCACTTGGAGTACATCTGCATGAACTTCTTTACTGTCTGAGCCCCCAAGGCCTGGAATAGACTCGCTCCGGAGGCGGTGCAAGCATCTACTCTAGACTCTTTTAAGAAAGAGCTGGATGCCTATCTTGCTGGGATCCTTTGACCCTAGCTGACTTCCTGCCCTTGGGGTGGGGGGCTGGACTCGATGATCTCCTGAGGTCTCTTCCAGCCCTAATGTATATGAAATTTATGACAATGTAATGTTCTACAGAGACCCTTGGGCCAAGTGGCAGGCCAGCTCAAGTTCTAAAGGCAGTGTAGTCCCAGTAGCACAGCAGATAAATCAGGCTAACTACACCTGAAGAAGAATAAGTACGTTAGCTCAGATAAGTGCTGTGCTGCCACAGCTCCATTATGTCTGGTTTTCAAATTGGCTTGTGCAGCTCTGTAGTTGTGTGTCATGGTCATATACCTATAGCCCTGCTGTCTGCCGTTGACTATTTTTTTTTTTAAAGTATTTCCTATGAACTATTATTGCTTTAATAACTACAAGTTTTATGTTCAAAATTCAGCAACTTATTTGCTTTTTAACATGGTAGTAAACTGATCCAGATTACCTGAAACTGACTAGCAACTGAAATACTTGTCGAGTAGATCTTACTTCAAAATTCTCCCCTAAAGGTACACCAAATCATTCATTAGAAGGATTTCTCTTGAGACTTGTATATACTCCAGAAAGGAGCATTCTGCTTTTGCACTAAACCAGGGATCAGCAACCTTTGAGCAGCAGTGGGTTAAATTAATAATCTTCAGTCTAAGACAGGCCAGTGCTTACAATTTGGTTGCTACTAATGTCCCCCCATGACCACATTCCACTGCATAGTACCCTGCACCATAAATTCCTCCACTGCCAGATGTTGCTGCTGTCCTGGCTCTGCGAGTCAGAAACAATTCAAATCCTACCTACAGGCTAAAGGCTTCCAACCCCTGCTCCAGACAGCTGTTGATTATTATATTTCCTACACAACAGATGAGAGCAGAATTTGGCTCATCATTATGGTGACAACTCAGGTTTATATTTACCCATATCCACAAAAAGTTGGTTGCCTCCATCTTTATCATTTACTACCAGAAAGGAAAATTCTGATTTTTCCTTCTGTTGTGAAGTCTCAGTGTCCAGCGTTTTGCACATGCAAGACTGCCAACTTCCAAAAGCATCCATTACTGCTACAGTATTAACAGGAGAACCATTTAATTCAGCTGTAGCTTTGGAAGACTGGAAAACATGACCTATCTCCTCTTCTGGAATTGGAGCAGCAGCTTTAGTCTTAGTTAAACGAAGAGCAGGCTGCAAAACTGTTCTCACAAAATTACCTTAAATAAGAAAAGATATATATCAGAGTCTTATTTGTTCAACAAAAATACATTTCATCTTTTGTGCAAAGAATTTTAAGTGGAAGGTGCAGCATAGTGTCTTTCTGCTCTTCATAGACTATGTCAATGCCCAACCACACCTGAAATCCAAAAGCACTGAAAATCCAAGTTTTGGCATTAACTTTACAGAGACTGAAGTTTGTTTGTAAAAACCACAAGAACAATATTTAAAAGGATTGCACACATTTTGGTTATAGTATTTTAAAACAGTAAACTAAGTAGTACTATATTTGGAAAACAAGTGCAAGCACATGCTGGCCTATTGGAGTCTATTTCTTCTGAGGCAGTAGTTAAATGATCAACATATTTCAAGGAGGAAGACTATAGTGCTATCATTGTAGCTTCATCTAACCATAACCATATTTATCTGCTCCTGGCTACCTGTCAAAGATGACAGGAGCCAGGGGCAGTAGGACCCAGGGGAAGCTGACAGGAGTCAGGAACCAGGCCAATACAGCCCCACCTCCAGCCCCCTCCCCAACCAGAAGCCAATGCCTGCCACAGCTTTCACTGCTTCCTCGCATGCTTGCTGGCCATTCCAGCCCCATGTGGCCCCCCGCTGCATCACCAAAGCATGGGACCCACGCTGGTACCACAGAGCCAGGAACAGGAGGATATGTATATGTATGCACCCCTGCAATGGGAGGAAGGGGGGAGAGAAACAGAGAAAGACAGACACAGAGAAAGAGCAATAAGGGAGGGAGAGACTGTGCACCCACCCAAACCCCTTGCACTGCCATATATGCAGGCCCCCAGACCCACAACCCCTCATACACAAGCCACCTTCCCCCCCACACATCTCCCCACAAACCCCATACCCACCTACACTCCACATATCCACACACCCACATGCTCCCTCACCCCACATACCCACACACCAACAGCCACCCACAAGTCTATACCCACCCCCGCTGTTCAAGTGAGACAGAGCCAAGGGGCCCAGATGACAGAGAGACAGAGCCAGAAGCCCAATCTAGGGTATAAGGATTGTAGACTGGCAATCTGATGATGAGCAGGGTGGATGGAACATGACACCACCTAATATATATCTTTATTCATTAACTTAAACATCAGAGTGTGACAGGTGACGTGAGGCCAAGGGAGAGTAAAGGGGAACTGGAGTAGGAGGATGGGTGCTGTGTGACCTCCAGGGGCATCACAGTTGCCCCTGGGGGCATACTCCATTAGGGATCCCCAATAAGCACAAGCAGCATTCCACATTCTTAGTCAACTGAAAGTCTGATTCTGTTAACACTTGTGAATGTAAGCAACTAGTAAAGTTGCTAGGATAGTTCATATGCATCAATGCAGCATCAAATGCTTAGGGGAGAAACTTTGTCCACCTAAAAGGCAGTTTTCCAGCTGCACAAGTGGCCTTTTTTGGCATCATTGCACAGTTTGTGATTTTATTTCCAGCAAAACAGAGGTGCTCACATGGCTACTGCACATACTCAGTAGGCTACACACTAGTCAAGAAGGTACGTGGCTACCACAAAGGAAAAAAGATATCAGGTGGGGGTCAACCCTCCCAAACTTTAACCTCAATAACCATGTGGTTAGGCACTTCTCCAGGAAATGGGAGAGCCTGGTTTTCTCTTATCCAGAACATTTGAACCTCATAGCAC
The DNA here is from genome assembly GCF_001723895.1 of Crocodylus porosus. Lineage (NCBI taxonomy): Eukaryota > Metazoa > Chordata > Crocodylia > Crocodylidae > Crocodylus > Crocodylus porosus. Next base: position 35,046,311 of record NW_017728913.1, on the reverse strand, counting down.
TCAAGCCACCAGAGCACGGGTCAGGTATTTTCTAGTTCCCTCTCCAACATTCCTTTTGAAGCTGAGCCACCAAATCACGCATTTAATAATATTGGATAAAATGGATGGAGAGCAGTGGGGAAGTGTCCACCCCATTGAGAGCAAAGGTCCAGGACCGGCTTCTTTCCACAGTAGATCCATCCTATTGAGCCACAGACCCTCCAGCTAGATCTGTTCCTCCTTGTCCTATACATCTCCCTCTTCCAGTTGCCCAGGGCCCCAGGTGGTCAGCTTCAAAAGAAAAGCTGAAGAATGTCTAACCTGCAATGTTAAAGCACTGTGCCAGGAAGTCAGAGAGAGACAAGTTCAAGCTGCTCCTGAATTAGGTCTCTTGTTTTCTGGGCAAGTGCCTGAACGTTTCAGCTACTGAGGCTAAAATACAGAAGAGTCCTCCTCCTCCCCATTTCCTGCCTTTGGTTAGTAGCAGTGGCATATACAGGATCAGCAGCAAGAAGTGCTTTCCTAGCAGACTAGAAGAGAAAATTAGATTCAGTTTCTGTATTATTAGTATCTATCTCCACCCTCTTTCTTTCTGTTTCTCTAATCACTTCATGTTAGAATCACACCCCATATTTCTCAACTGACTCTCCAGTGTTCTTTGAACCATATTTATCATTGGCATGAATAAAACTAAGTTACCTGACATAAATGAGATTGTATGTGCTTGGCTGGCTGTGAATTTGATTCCTTTCCTCATAAGCCTTATAAGGTTTAAGAAAAGGGGTCTTCTGTTTTTCACATTTCAGGACATTGCTTAATTTGAAGTCCTTTAACATGAACTCCCCTACCCCACCTGGGGTAACCTGCTCATAAATAAATTAAGAAGCTGTGACATAGGTGTCTACATGGTCTGGTGGGTGGCAAATTGACTTAGTGGTCACACCCAGAGAGTGGTAGTAGAAGGGTCGGTATCGGCCTGGAAGGATGTGGGTACTGGGGTCCCACAGGGTTCAGTCCTTGGACCTGTACTCTTCAATATCTTCATCAGTGACTTGGATGTGGGTGTACTCTGTCCAAGTTTGTGGATGATACTAAATTGTGGGGTGAAGTGCACACTCCGGAGGGTAGGGAACGACTGCAGGCAGACCTGAACAGGTTGGAAAAGTGGGCAGTACACAATAGGATGCAGTACAAAAACAAGGACAAATGCAGAGTGCTGCACCAAGGGTGCAAAAATATCTAGCACACCTACTGGCTGAGATGTGACCCTCTCAGCAGCACAGAAGCAGAAAGGGATCTCGGAGTCACAGTGGACTCCAAGATGAACATGACCCATCAGTGTGATGAAATCATCATCAAAGCTAACCGCACTTTATCATGCATCAGCAGATACATGACAAATACAACCAAGGTGATACTTCTATGCAGCACTGGTCAGACTGCAGCTGGAAGTACTGCATCCAGTTTTGGGCACTCATACTTCAAGAAGGATGTTGATAGACTTGAGAGGATCCAGAGGATGGCCACTCATATGGTTAGGGGCTTACAGGACAAGGCCTATGAGGAGAAACTGAGGGACCTGGACCTCTTCAGCCTTCACAAAAGAAGGCTGAGAGGTGATCTTGTGGCCACCTATAATTTCAGTAGGGGAACACATTAAGGGATCAGAGATGCTCTGATCACCAGGGCGCCTCTTGGGGTAACAAGGAACAATGGCACAAACTGACAGAGAACAGATTTAAGTTAGATATCAGGAAAAACTTCTTCACGTTAAGGGTGGCAAAAATTTGGAATGGGCTTCCAAGGGAGGTGGTACTCTTCCCTACCTTGGGGGTCTTTAAAAGAAGGCTGGATAAGCATCTGGCTGGGGTCATCTGACCCCAGCACTCTTTCCTGCCTAGGCAGGGGGTTGGACTTGATGATCTTTTGAGGTTCCTTCCAACCCTAGCATACATGAATCTATGAACTCCCCTACGCCACCTGGGGTAACCTACCACATGCCAGAGCACACATGGCATAGGTGTGCCCTGGGGACAAGTAAACTTGTCCCCAAGGAAACAAATGTCCATGCTCATCTGGACACAGCCTTAGACTGTAAATGCTTAGAGTTCAGAGAGGCATAAGCGTTGTCAGTCTAACATCTGACAAAGTAGCCTATTGTCTGCAAAAACTTGTGCCATCTGAACCAGTTAGGGCAGAGAGGCACTGTAGAGACGGCCTTTTGACTTAAACCTCAGAGAGCTGGAAGGTTTTCAGGACAGCTGAACTATGTTAAGAAAGTCCCCTTTTTCTGAACTCCAGGGAACCCATGCTTTTGGGGGACAAACTTAAAATTTGCCCTAGGGTAGCCTTTGTACTGTGGATATGCCTTCTGGCATAGGGGAGTCTACTGACCAAATGTCAAGGCACCCAGATAAGTAAGAGCAGTCAACATCTCTGAGAAGCAAGTCACTTAAACTAGACTTATCACCACACAGAAACTGTGGCAGTTGTTTCTCCAGCCAAGTTTTCAATTGCAATGACTCCCTCCACATCCTGCAATCTCCTCTGTGTCAGAGCATGTCTTCCCATTTCTACAAATGAGGGGACGTGCCATCCCATAGCCAGTCACCTCTTTCACTACAAAATTCTAATTAATCTCTAGAGGAGGACCTTTCTGTGCACTGTATAACAAAGGGATCACATGGAACAAACAGTTACATGTGTAAATAAACAGTGTCATAACATAATACATGTGTAACCTTAATCCTAGTATTTTCCAAATAAAGTTTCACTTTGTAACCAGATTTTTTCTCCAACAGTTGTGTGCAGTTACACATGAAGATTTAAAACTGCCAAAAACTGGGCACAAATCCAATCTACAAATCTGTCCCTTCTGTATACATATAATAGTCTTTGTTTACAGTGTTCAATCATTTAAAAGTTGTAAAAATATGTATATATTTACTTATATCTACAATACATTTTTACAACTTTTATATAGTTGAACAGTACCTCTGTAAATAAATACTATTACACAATCACTTGCATTCAGTTACAACTATACTCAGGACATTCTTATTTCCAATTTATTCTGATTTCATTGTTCTGTAAATACATTACAATTCCAGCACTGTACATGGACCCAAGCTGCCATATATATGTTAAGCAGAATAGCTGAAGATACCACAGCAGCATGCCAGGTAAACAGTTTCTAAAAGTTATTTCTATACAAAATGTTCAGTCACTGAGTAAATTTTTATGATTCTGAGATAAATAATTTTAATTAACCACACTGAAGTTGTATAAAGACATTTGGGACCACATCAGTGGTCCCTGGGCTGGGCGATCTGTTGTTCCAACAGTATAATGCACCCAGAAATCTGCTTTAAAATTACAAATGAAGCCCTACTTACACTTAGGAAATTTGAACTACAAAAAGCACAGTCTTTATGCTAGTCCAGCAGCCCTTCCAATTTACATTAAGGCCCAAAATGGCTTCCCACCACTCCCTATATGCTAAAGATTTAAGAAAAAGGCTTTAAGGCACCTGTGTTCTGTCCCACAAGTTTTCTGCTGAGCATAGTGTATGGGGATTTAAGATTTTGACCAATAAAGCTTAATTTAATCTATTAAAAAAACAACCCCCCCCCCAAAAGCACGTTACAAAATGAGTTATCTAACTTGTAACCAGCCTCAGTGATGTTTTAGTACAGGTTTCCCTCAATTTATGCAGGTTCAAATTATTTGAATTTGCTCTTATATGATGACCCTTTTGTACCCGAAATTCATTATATGTAAGGCAAATTTGCATATATGTGATCAGCATAGGCCTGGAGAATGCCACATAAATCTAGTTCGCATAAAGTGAACCTACTTTATAATGGAAAAAATTGGGATATGTTCCCCTGTCGGCTGTTCCCGGGACCAGCTGGGGTGAGTGCGGACAAGCAGAGCACTGAGTGGTGAGGGGAAGTGGCACTTGCCCCAGCTGCAGCGGCCCTAAGAGCTGCCTGCACCAGCTGCCATCAGCCACTGGGCTGCACCATGCCCCGAGCCCCCCAGTGCTCTGCCTGTCCCCACCTCACCCTAGCTCCTGTGCAGCTTTCCTGGGAGCTGCTGATGCCAGCTCCCTGTAGCTGCTGGGCTGCACTGTGCCCTGGTGCAGGCAGCTGGCTCCAGCTGCTCCCAGGGCTGCTGCAGCCAGGGCTGGGGTGGAGACAGGCAAAGCACAAGGAAGAACCTGGAGCCCCTGAGCCTGCAGCAGCCACCAGCCCCAACCTGCTCTCACCTGGCTGCAGGTGGCTGCCTGCCCCTGCTACAGCCCTGAGAGCAGGCGGCAGGCACCTGCTTGCAGCTGCTGGGCTCCACCGCACCAGGGCGCAGGGCACGGTGCCCCAGGCTGTTTAGGGCATGGCACAGCAGGGGGCATCCACCACTCCCAGGGCTGAAGCAGAACAAGAGCAGGCTAGGGCCGGCAGCTGCTGCAGACTTGAGCTGGTCCCAGCCTGCTCTTGTTTGGCTGCAAGTGACTGCCTGCCCCTGCTGCAGCCCTGAGCGGCGGACGCTGTCTACTTGCAGCCACTGACCTGCACCATGCCCCAGGAATTCATATACAGCATAAATCGAGTGAAATCTGTACATATAGTATATAAAACTTTTGAATTTAGAATGTGTCTATTCTAAATTAAACTAGAGGTCTAGTCACAGAAAACTAACAAAAAACATAAGCAGAAGATGAGTCAAAGCATAACGAAACATAAGTAAAATTAGTTATCCTAACTGGAAATGAACATTTGTTTTCTTTTATGATCCTTCCACCATTAAAGTGTCTGTCTGTACAATAAATATACAAACATGCATTTTATTTCTCATAGAAGGAAGAAACATACATACCAACATGAATATTATCCTTAAATGCTGTCTTATGGAGTAAAAATATTAAATGATGGCTGAATTTTTCATCAGTGCTGGAATCTAAGTTCAAGACATCATTAGCAGAACATTTAACTCCATAACGTTCTTCAAGATTTTTACAAAAAAGCTAAAAAATATAAAACAGTTAGATTTTATTTCTGTAAAATGCTAGAAAAAGGTGTCTATAAATCCTGGCCCAACTACAGGTTTTTGTCTTCATTTAAGAGTTTATCAGTTTCAGTTGCGAGCACAGATTTTCTTCCTTTTGGATCAGACTCAGATTTCATAGCTCAGATAGCTGAAATAAACACAACACATTTCACACCTCATAAACTAACAGGTGTAATATTAGGATACTACTGGGCAACAAACTTCCAGTTTCTCCTAAAAAGCCTAGGATAGTGTCTCATACTATTGCTTCTAAAGTGAATTTCACAACTCCACTGAAATCCCTAATAAGCCAGTACTACCTCAGAACTTAAGGTGCTATCCTCAATATCCACTAAATGTGAAATCTTTTTTTTAAGTATTATTCTATTTAAATAACTGCAGCCATGATATACTTGAAACAAAAAGTTCACTTTTTTTTTTTTAGTTTCCATCTTATGGCCAGTAACTAATATAGAGACCTATATTATGTTGTAATATCTGTTTCATCTTTACCTCAATTAACTGTGCAACCATCATTTTGCCATCAGTGCCTGGATTCCCTGGTTTATAGAACTCCAAATCAAAATAAAGTTTGCAAACAGCTTTCTCACGAATTACTTCATAACAATGAAACAGACTTGATTTCTGACCTCTGCCAAGTAAAAAAAAAAAAAAAAAAGACAGAGAAAAAGTTTCAGGATTTATTATACATGTTCATGAACAATAAACAATCATCTAAAACAGCGCTAAACTCACTTTGTTCCCTAGGTTAGATCTGGGCCACAGGACTCCTTCTGGGCTGAATACAACCCTAGGTACCAGCTTGGGCCTTGCAGTGACAGTAGCAATCAGAGCTGTGGCTCCAACCCACGACATGCAGCACAGCTCCTGCTATATGCCCCTTGCTGAACCCAGAGCTGTTGCCATGGCCACGTGTTCCATGCCACCACAGCAGCTCCTGCACAGGGCAGCAAAGAGATCAGCAGCTGTGGAGGGAAGACTGCAGCGGTGGCAACAAGCAAAGCCAATGATATGTCCACCAGGGTGCAAGGCCCCTAGATTCTGGGGCGGGCCACTCCCATCCAGCCATGCCTCCAACTTCCTGCTATTAGCACAGTGGGGTGGAAAGAGCAGCTCCATGGGCCAAATCAGGCCCACATGCCATACATCTGAAACCCCTGATCTAACATATTAAAAATCTAACATATTCCCCCTAACCAAAGTAAGAAAAAAAGAATTAGAAAATACTTTTGGAAAGAATGGTCCTATTATGTCCTGTACAACTTTCTATATGCATTTTGAGACTAGAAACCTTAACAAATACTTATTGGCAGCATCCTATAAGTTACAAACACAAAATCTATAGTACTGAGAACATACATGTGCTAATGAATTAAAAGATTTATGGAAACTAATTTTAGAAACACACCCCTGAGATGATTTACAATGCAAATAGAAAGCACTGAAACCTGAAAGCAAAATAAATGACTTTCACATAAAAGTAGATGCAATTAAATGTCGATGTCTGAACTGAGGGGACACCCCCCCTTTCACACACAATGATGTTAATAGCTTCAATAAAAGGAATATTGGACTTTGAGAATTCTCTCAGTAATCAGATATTACTGATAATATTTAACAAATTGTATTTACCACATGTAATTAAATTGACTTTGAGATTTCTATAGCAACAGACAAAACGAGAAATTAATTATGTGATACATTTCTATGAAAAGTGCTATTTAAGTTGTTTATTTATGGAAGCATAAGTTATGTCCTCTCTTGAGGCTCTAAAATGATGTTTTTCTACCCCCTCCACAAAAGCAAATTCTCTTTTGTAGTCAAGTTCTGCTTGGCACATGAGGCTACCTGATATGGTCTCCCTCAGTGACAAAATCATGCTTCTAAAGGCCAGACTGCACCTACCCCAGCCCCAGCAAAGCACAGAGCAGCTGAGAGGTGTTTATCAAATACTTACTTATAATAGAACCAAAGCTCAATATATGTTGTCACAAGGTAAAACCTTTGTCCGTCTTCAGTGTTCTTTTCCAAAGCAAATACATGCACTTCCTTTTCAAGATTGAAACAAAAGGACAGTTTACTTTTTTCCTTTTTTTTTAAAATACTTTGTTGTCAATATGGTCTCATTGAAATTATTTACTAACCCTTCATCTGAGACACTAAGTTTCTATTTATTAAAAACCTACCAAATGATTGTTTTAAATTAAAACAGTAGAACTTGCTGCTATGCAAGAACTGCGTTCTGACTTCAGTTATAGCAGTATAAGTCTGGAGAAGCCCACTCAGTAAAGTTAACATCAGTGCAAATCTTTGATAACATATCAAAAATGAGGCTGAAGTGGTATTGTATATCTTTAGTAATTTTGATCTATAGCAAATACCACCAGTTAGAAGGCAATCATCTATAGAAAAGAGCACTGTACATTAAGAGATAGAAGTATAAAACTCTCAGCGAAGTATAATAATGTACAAGCCATCTTTTTATTATATACTATGTATAAAACTACAGGTAACCCGAAGAGAAAGAAACGCTAACATACTGGTAGTGATTAGGTCACATGCTTTGTCATGACCATAATTTTGGATAATGAGGTATTTATAAGAACCCAATACCACTATCTTTTACTGCATTTACCATCACAATAATCCTAAGGTTGGAAGTGCAGTTTCTCTATTTTACAGAAAACTGAAGCATAAAGATAACTAAGAGTCACAAAGGAACTTAGGCCCACATGACTCATGCAAAAGTCATGCTGGGAGTCTTGTGCTAAAACAGGGAACTGAACCCAAGTATCCCAAGTTTCAATTTCTTTTAACTTGATAGTTGACTTCTTTGGTGAGACCTATGACTTAAGTGTTAGTTACCATCACTTCTGGTTTAAATACTGTATTTTCTCATTTGCTACATAGCGTCAAATACAATATAAACCTTGTTTTTGGAAGGCATAATGTAAAAAAGATTTTTCCAGAGTCATGCCCAACTGTGACATAGTAACAGAGAACAGGAAGTGCAGTGTCCCAGGAGAGAGTCAGGGTAAGGTAACAGGGACTTCCTAATGTGCCAGGACAGCAACAAAGCTGGGCCCTAGACTCTTGCAAGGGCAACAGCAAAACTGTTACTTCTTTACTGTAGGTAGTTCTCTATATAAGTTCCTGTAAATAATAAGTATTACTTCTGCATAAGCCTAAAGATACTACAGACTGCATGCAGCAGCTCACCCACCCTCAGCCAGCTTAAAAGCTCTTTAGCCAAAAGCTACTGCCTCACCAACAGCTTTGAAAGGGTTAACACTAGATTCTGACCCTGCTGTTTGTAGATGCAAGAAGTAACAACCCTCTTGGTGACAATAAGTCAGAGTGCCTGCTTGCTCTATTCCACCCTGTTTCTAACAAATTAAAATCAGCTTCCTTGTTTAAGATACACACACCCATTTTGGAGGGTGAAAAAGGAGCATGTGGTTGGTAAGTAAGTACAGTAGCTCACTTCGCATATTACCATTTGCACCCTTTCCCCTGCATTGTTATTTAGGCTCTGATCCTGCAAGGGCAGACCTCCCTACCCTGTGCAAAAGCTCAGAGTCAATATGCCTCCTCATAAGATGGAGGCAAATGCAGGATGGGTTCTTTAGTAATTTTTCCCTGTTATTCTGTGAGATTTATCAAAATACAGTTCTAATACAAACAAGATGAACTGAATGTGTTATAATATATTGTGCTAAAATACTCCTAGCTTTTTCAATTAAGCAAATGTATAATTGTTGCTATTCCTCCAATGACTGTGTTTGATAACTTTACCAATTCAACTTTAAAGTTTATATTTATATAACTTGGTAATTTGCATAGGTATGGTCATAAATGCATGGGTATGGTAATTTGCTTCAACACTGGAAAACTGAATGATTAAATGAGTATATTTAGGAAGCGCTTAGGAAACAACTTAAGTCACTAACTCTGATGGACAACTTTATGGCATATTTTATAGGGCAGAAGGATTATGTTATAGCAACCACGCTTTTAGAAAGATTACAATAGAACACTGCACTCAAGACTAGTGAATAATTTTCATTGCAACAATATATGAAACCTGAAGGGAAGAGGCCAGGGGAAAGAACCACAACAAGCAACTAACCACAGAATGAACAACAGCCTATTTTCCTTCATCCTGTCCTTGTTATACTAGGAGACATCAAGATAGTCATTTGTTTTCAATTATTCTAGGTTTTCTTTACATCTAGCAGAGGCCTACAATATTTTTTTGTAGAAGTCATTTTAAATCATCAAATGGAAGTGTCCACTGAAATGCTGTTTGTGTTTTGTTTTAATTTTTTGGTTGACTTTGTTTTCATAAACATTTCATTTAAAAAAAAAATTGTCACAAAATCTGAAACACAAACGGTTATAAATAAATGGAGTTAAAAACTTTGGAAGAGGTTTATTTCAGGTGATTTGGCTCTTATTTCAACTTGTGTCCCACCTTGTTTTTCCAGAGGTACTGTCTCTGGTCTGTCAGTAATGAGGTGCCCTCCTTTGTGGAATTTTTTGGTCTCTGTGTCTTTTGTTTTCTGACTTGTTTTCTTCTTCCTTCTATATTATTTTTCTTGACCTTTTTCCTGCTATCACTTGTTTTTTCCTTCATCAACATCATTTGCCAGTCCTGTCTTTTCACTAACAAGCCCCTCCACTATCAGAAGTAAATGCCCTCTAAAGCAGGGGCAGGCAAAATATGGCCTGCAGGCCACATTTGGCTCACCAGGCCATTCAACCCAGCTCACAGGGTACCTAAAACGTTTAGAAAATTAATATTTATCTGCTCC
>NW_017728913.1:35014116-35036261 GCF_001723895.1 Crocodylus porosus | reverse complement strand
GCTTTCACTGCTTTCCTGTGTGCCTGCTCCAGCACTACGTGGCCCTGGCCTGAATCGCTGAACCACAGGAGCATGGGGCTGTGCCAATACCTGGGGGCCAGAAGCAGGTGGGGGGGGGAGTGTCCATTCAATGAGGGAGGGGGAGAGAGAGTGCTCATAGGGCAAGTCCCACAAACACACATGTACCCAACACCCTCTCGCGTTGCCATACATGCAGAAACCCACCCCCACACTCCCCCCTCCAAAGCCCCCCACATGCTCCCACACCCCACAGCCTCTACACCAGTGGTTCTGGACCTTTTTCAGTCAACACACCCCTTGGTCTCAGAGTGAGACTTCACATACCCGCTTTCAATGGGAAATTATTTTTTTTAGGCCCTTCAACCCATGTTAGGGGATACATGAGAGATATTTCATACACTGTCTAATGAAGCAACACATACCCCCTGTTTAGAACTGCTTTTCTGTACACCTATCCACCCCCCCCAAAAAACCACTACACATACACATCCGTACCCTCCCCACACCCCACATACCAACAGCCTTCCAACCTATACCCACCCCCCATGCTCCCCACCTCCCCCCACAATATGCAATAGTAAGACTTCATTTTAAGCTATTGTATAATCACCTTTATGTACACTACACAAACACATGTAAATCAGGACAAAAATATTATTTTAAAGCAAATTAATGAATGTTGTAGATGTTTGATTTTTAAAATATAATTGGGTATTTTTCTGGTTCTGAAGTGGCAAAACCCCTTGCTGAAAGGAGTATTTCTGGGGACAAGCAGAGGGACCTCCGTGGCAAAGGTACGGGGTTATGGAGTGGGACTTCCAGTCCCAAGATGGTGGGGCACCTACCAGGGGGTGGGGCAACCCAAGAGGCTCTCTAAGCAGCCCTCCACCCGAAATAATTGCCTGCCCCTGCTCTAAAGTCTAACGTTAGACATCATGCTTATTACAGTTACGATCCCTGGATGTCCCATGCTGTCTTTTGAGGATTCAAGTAACATGATCTACCAGGATTGCACAATAAGAATCCTGTAGCTTGAAATTTACTTTGTAGATTATCACAACTTTAAAAGCCAACTAAACCTTCAAAGTATCTCAATAGTAAAGTAATTCTTGTAACAATCTGATGCCTCACCTCTTTGCAGGTTTTTACATAGTCAAAAGCTTGAGCTTGACGAGGAAATATTTTCCAAACAGAGGATGGTTGCCATGGTTTGGACAGCTTTGGCCTATAAGCTGAGCAAAGTGGGTTTCTTTTATATTGAGATTCTAGTTCTTCAATCTTCTTCAGTTTTTCTTCCCATTTTCTCTTCATCTGTCCTCAGGCAGTGAGAAACTAACCTATAGCACTATATTAAATATGTAAATATAAAAATGGTTTTTGGTTTGGGCTTTCATTTTCAATAAACAAGTCTGCTTTTCTAAGGTTGATCTGTTGCATATAGTGAGTATATACTCCACTTAATGAATAACGGTAGCCATATTCAAGATTAACACTCACTTTGCCATAAAATTCCTTTTAACGTTACAATCCCCTTACATTCCCAGATCAGTAAGAGAACTTGTTTTCACATCAGCTGCATGAAGAATCAAGTTGTGGAACCGTTAGGCTTGTTCCACTATCGGCGCACCAGAAAGGGCTTAGTCTAAAGGAAGCCTGAGATCATTCTATAACATTCTGCTTACAGAACACTAATAACTTACCTACAAGAACAATGTGCCAAATTATAATTAGGCATTCTCCCACCAATACTGGAAAGTATATAAATATGTTTCACAAATAAATGAAGAGTGTAAAATGATTAATCTAGGCCAGGGGTGTCAAACTCATCTGAAAGATGCACGGTATGGGTCTGGTCCATAGACCAGATCAGGATCCATCACCCCACATTGGATCTAGCACCTGTGGCACCTATCTTGGACCCAGCAGAAAGAGGCCCAACCACCCTGGTGTTTGGCTGTCACCCTGAAAACAAACTGGCATAAGGCTTCTTCCCAGGGTGATATTAGAGCTCTAACACTGCTGTTCTCACCTGGGTGCTTGGCAACCAAGCAAGCAAGAAATGTGTATGGTGCTGGAGCCCCAGCAGCACTATGGTTTCTTCCTGCAGCTGCAGCCAAGCGGACAGGCAAGAGCTGGCTACTTGGCACCTGTTGCCAGAACAAACCACAGCATCGGGCTTCTTCCCACAATGCTGCTGCAGCTCCAGCACCGTGACTCTTGCCCAGGTGCTTGGCTGCCACTGCAAGAAGATCCCCTATTGCAACCAGAGTTGGGGCAAAATCTGCAGCCCGAATGACCCAGCTCTGCAGGATGGATCCAGTCCACAGGTTGTATGTTTGACACCCCTGGTCTAGGCCACACAGCCAGTCAGTCCTTGAGACAGGATTAGATTTGTGTCCTTAGTTCCCGACCCTAAATTTGTTAGACCCTTGTATCCCAGGCAAATGAAAACAACTAAATCTGAACTTTGTATTTCAGCCTCACCTTGATAGTTGGTCATACTGTTTTATAACCTCAAGATTTCATGGATTTATTCACTTGTATACACGTTTACTGGAAAAGTTGTTACGCTTTTGAAACAGCAGACCTACCTGTGCTCAGAAGAGGCATTAGCACACCTGAGCTCACTATCACTCAGTCTTTGAGCTTCTGATCCTGCAAAGCAAATCTGAAGCAGGAACACTGAAAAACAAACACCAGCATCATTACAAACCAGCCTCACTTTTGGCATTTTTGCCCAGCGAAATGCCCTCGATCTCAAAACTCTTTCAAGCGAGCACGGCAGTTTCTAGTTTTATCACAGACACACAAGACCTGATCCTGCTACCATTAACTGATTTGTTCCCCTTTCCCCTTGTAAATCTTTTTTTTTGCATCATTGCTTTCTTTCCCCTGCTTCTTCACACCCCACCTCTTCTACTTTGGATTCTCTCTCCCCGACTCCGTATCCCACCAGGATTACTCAGCCGGGACATCAATAGAGTACAACTAACTCCGGGGTGGGCAAAATGCGGCCTGCCAGGCCATTCTATTTGGCCCATGGGGATCCTAAAAAATTTAGAAAAATCAACATTTTTTTGCCCTGGGCTGCCTGTCATGTGGCCCTTGATGGTTTGCCAAAACTCTGTAAGCATCCCTCCACCCAAAATAATTGCCTGTCCCTGAACTAGCTCCACACCCTGCCCTCTGGTCAATTACAGGCCAGGTCCACAAGGGGAATGTCAGTATTTAACACCCCCTTTATGCACTCATGTCCAGAACAATAATATCCTCAAATGGCCCCGTCTAATACTAGATACCTTAATGCCCTAGAAGTGCTACAAGCGCCTGTTTCCACCAGCAAAGTCTCCCAGGCATGTAAACTGAGGCTGGTGAGCACGCAGCCACCTACCAGTACTTTCCAGACCTCCTCAGGTCACTGAAACCATTGGTGCCCAACTCCTACCCCCTTCGTAAAGACCTTTGCTCCACTGATGCCCCCGTGTCTCGGCAGGACACAACGACCTACGGGAGACCCCAGGGCAGGCACCCCCTGGCCTCCCCTGCATCCAGTGCACAGGGGGGCACCTTTTTGGCAGGCGAGTCACAGGCCTAACCGATCCCCTGTTCCCGCCCTGTCTGTCGCTCTGCTTGCTGCTCCCTGCCGTGTGGCGGAGACGGAGGCCACGTGCGGTACCAGCCCTGCAGCAGAAGCCCCAGGCACGACCCCGGCCCGGGGACGAGCTAAGAGACACCACAACCCTCCCACAACGACACCCCCACTCCCCGCCCTGTGTGGGTGGGGAGCCGCCGCAAAGGCTGCCGGGAGCCCCCCCCCCCCCCCCGCTTCGAACAAACCGCGCGGGGCGGGGCTTCGGCTTCCCTTTGCCCGCAGCTCAGGCGGCGCTCGCAGCGGGAGGAGAACGGTGGCAGGTCGGTACCACAGCGCGGCGCCGGGGAAGGGGAGTGGGGATTCCGCCCCCGTGGTGCTGCCCGCGGGTCCCGTGCGAGGACCAGTCTCCTCGCCGCGGCGGGGGAGGTGGCGGCGCGGGCCCGCCGGACAAAGGCTGCGCCCAGCGCGGGGTAAGAGGCTGCGGAGCCTGCGCGGACTTGGCGGCGCCGCCCCAGCCCCGGCTTCAGCTCTCAGTCTCGCCCTTCGCCGCCCGCTGCTCCCCGCTGTCTGGGACCCGGCTGCTTAGCGCGGCGATCCCTGCTGGCCCGGTCACTTGGCAGCGGGAAGTGGTGCCCGTTCCTCCCCCGCCTCCTGAACTGCCGTTGTAGAAAGAGCGTTTGAGTGAGGTTGTACCCCTCACTGGGTGCAGGAAATAGGGAAGAGGCAAGGATTTATGTGGGTGGAGTCTTGTACTGGACCCCGGTTTGGTTGGGAGAGACTTAGACAAGCTTTTGAACGCAGTTAGAGCCGGGTGATGCTGCTGAAGTGTCCCTGCCCGGCTCCCTACAACTTCTGCTTTGACTTGCCCTCTCTTCCCCCACTGGCCACTGTATTCAGCAGCTCAACTAGGTCTGTCCCGACTGAGCGGTTACATTGTGGTTTGGGGTGTTAGCAGGAGTCTGGATGCCAGGCTCTAGAACGGCTTCTCTGCCCATGCGGCTCATGCGCAGCCAGCCAAAAAATGCCAAAGGCTTGGTGACATTCCCTGGCTTGAAAAGTGCTGCTGCCTGAGCAAGACTCAGCTGACCCAAAGAGCTTCAAATTTGTCTCTCTGCTATACCACACACAGAAATTATACCGTTAGCTGATGCTGAACGGGCTTGCCCCATACGTAAATAAATGCCTGATCCCCAAACGGCAGCCTTTGCCCTAGAAAATTAACACCAAGCCAGCTGCTTATTCTGACTCAAGATACTAAGGATGGTTTTGGAAGAGGCCAAAGCGCCAGAGCTGTGTTTATCAACCTAGCAGCCGCCTACGATACAGTTAACCACCAGTTCCTCCACAAGGCCCCAGAAATGACAAAAGATCTATACCTTACAGAGGTGATATGAACCTAGCTCAAAAACACTCTTTTTGCCAAAAGATGGGATGGGAACTGAAGTAGATGGAGGTGACAGATTAATGGCCTCCCCCAAAAGAAGCATACTTGCACCACTGTTACAGAACATGACTAGCTGATCAATTTGGAAACAAAAGGTTTCATCTGTGCAGACAGCCTGTGCATAACATGCCCAAACACTAGCTTTGACAATGTTGAAAAATCCCTTATGGAAGCACTAATTGGCCTAACTTCATACTACACTGAAAACCAATTGTGTATCAGCCCAACAAAAACCCAACCATGTATGTGCCTTCTGTCTGAAAAACCATTGAGGCCAACCACCGGCTCAGCACTGCATGTCTGGGACCCCACTATCCCAATCCAGTTTACCTTGTAGTCACCTTCGATCAAACCCTCATATAAAGCACACATCATGAAGACAAGAGCAAAGGTGAGCACTCAGAACAACTTTCTGCATAACTTCACCAGCTTGAAATGGGGAGTGAGCCTCTCAACCATTGGAAACACTGCTCTGGCTTCCAGCTTCTCTGCTGAGTATGCCCTGTACCAAGTGCCTTGACCCTATTCTGAATGATAGCTGCTATCACAGGATGTCTGAAGCCTACCAGCCTAAACAGGGCTAGCTGGCAATGCTCTGCCTGACATCAGAAGAGCAGTGGCCTGCAGGATAGAATCATTAAGACAAACTGAAGATGTGAGATGCCCCCTGTATGACCATCCTGCAACACCCAAACATCTGAAATCACGCAGGAGCTTCCACACCAGCACCCAACCTCTCAATGCCACACTCAAGGAGACAAGACTCCTACACATGTGGAATGAAAGGCTGAATAAAGTTTACCTGACAGTGGAATAAGGGCATTCCAGCAGCCGAGCCCTTACCACTAGGGGCTGATGAACCATGGCAAAGGTGGCAGATTCTCAACTTCCTACGTGCCGGAGTTAAGTGCTTTAAGAAACCAGTGAAGAAGGGGCTATACCATCAGTTCAGCCCTCTTTGACTGTGGCACAGAGCCTCAGGCTATGCAACTCCTGCTGTAATAATGTCTGCTGCTTGCAGGTGCGTGTACAATGAAAGACCTCACAAAGTACAATAAATGAGCATGTGTAACAAAATGGTCAATGGTTTTGTAGAGACACGAGAAGAAGATGACAACCAAGCAGCTGGTCCAATAAAAGATACCACCCACACACATCCTTGACTCTGACATGGAAATAGTATGTTTCTGCAGCCCCCATGGTTTCCATCAGGGTCCCTGTCCAAGGTATCCTCAGCCTGAACCTGTTAAGAAAGAGGAGTGTGCTGGCATTTCTGTCAGGTTGCAACCTTTGACCTATGCCTTCTGGTTTCTTTGTTGCATATCTGCCTCCCGTTAGATATTAGATAAGCTTGAAATTCTGTTTCTTACCTCAGAAGCCATCTGAACTCTAAAAAGTGCTTGGTTGCTACTATGATGAAAGCAGTATAAGAGCTGTATATAATGGGTCTGTGCTGTTTTATCCAGCCAACATTTCTGGGTCATCTCTTCCAGGAGCAAATTCAAGGCCTGATATTCCTGTTGTTCCCAGATTTTTTAGGTGTCTATGAAATCAGTGCAGTTCTTGACAGTTTTGCTACAGCCTAATAATTATGAATAGAGTTAGCTAACATATTTGACTGAAGTTGTTCCTGAAAAATGTAGTTTGAGATTGACTGAAATATTTTGCAAATTTATGCAGATTGCAGCAAATCAAAAATAAATTCTAAAATGGTTGACACCTGTTGTTTTGACTTGCCTGTTCAAAATACTGTTTAATTTCCAAATTTTACTTTCATTAAAATACTTCTGAAGATGTTAAATAATGTTCAAGAAGAGAATTAAAAAAACGATTTAAGAAACTAACTTCCCTTTGTTTCTACATTGGTCTAGTCTTCTGAATAGGATCTGGGAAATCAAGCACAAATGGTAAAGTTTATTATATTACATATGGCCAACTGCTGAAGTTTATAGTATTACAGTAACAGTTGCTTTCAGTAAGTGGACTTATGCTCCATTGGCTTCCCTGAACCTCTTTGTATAGATGCATAGTTTCACATTCACGATACATTTCTTTTTAATATCTTTCATTATGCATGATTATATTGTTTTTATTTAGAGAGCTAAGGACTTAAATCAGATGAGCTACTGCATTGGTCTCCAACCCCTTGCTTGCAGGAAATATGTTTCCCAAAGGATGTTCCAGCATAGTTCCTGGTAACAGGAAATCTTGCTTTCCCCAGATACATCTCACTTTAGGTTAACAGGGAGAACAAAGCGTGATGTTTCCCACAGCAGATTATTTCTTCAGCATTGTTACCACTGAAGGCTGGGGACTGCTGAGGTAATAAATGAAGAATGACTACTTGAAATTGGACCAGCATAATACAAGAAGTCAGGCTGGTGAGCTAAGAAAAGCCTTTTGGAGAGTTTACACCCACAGTGTAGTCTCTCTGCTTATTGTTAATTCATAGATGTTATGGCCCAAAGCCACCATTACTGTTATGTGGTTTAACTTCTTGAATAAACTAAGCCATTTAATTTACTCCCAAATTTATGCTTTGAGTCCTAAAGCTTTTAGAAAGCTATCCAGTCTTCACTGAAAGATTTCAAATGATGGTGAATCTACCATATCCCTAGGTTACAGTTGTTAATTATCCTCTTACACAATAGCTACACCTCATTTCAGTTTGAATGTTTCTCATTTTAGCTTCCAGCTACTAAGTATTGTTATGCAGCTGTCTGCTAGGTTAAAGAGCCCTTTGAACTGTAAGGTTTTTTTTCCCATTGTACATGGCCAGGTCACCTCTTAGCTCTCAGTTTTTAAGCAAATAGTTTGAGCTGTGTAAATCTCTCATTGTAAAGCATATTTTCGAGTTCTCAAATCTTTCTTATACTTTCTCTGAAGTCCTTACAATCTTTCAACATCCCTTTTAAAAGTTTGGACGTAATATCAACAGTGGAGTCTTAAGTCAGAAGGCAGGGTAGATATGCACTGTATAGGCTAACTAAATCAGAAATGCATAGCATAAGCCAGGGGTTCCCAATCTTTTTTATGCTGAGGACCAGCAGGTTGTTGACTGGAAGTGACCACAGACCGGCAAGCTGTGGACTGGAAGTGACTGTGAACCAGCAAATTGCAGACCAGAAGTGACCAGCATACTGTGGGGAGGTAGCCAACCCTTTTTTTTATATTCAGAATAAAAAAGGGTTGACTGCTGCTCCACAGTATGCTGGTCACTTCCAGTCCATGGTCACTTCTGGTCTGGCAGCTAGCCCTCCTGCAGACCAGCAGATAACCCTTCACGGCTTGCCACGGGGCCACAGCCCAGGGATTGGGAACCCCTGGCATAACCTTTATGAAAGCTTTGCGAAAGCTTATACTATGCATCTCTGATTTAGTTAGTCTGCAAGGAGCAAATCTACCCTGCCTTCTGCCTTACCAATTAATCCTTTCAGCCAAAACATTTCACTGGACAAATATATTCACCAGGTATCTAGAATAACCCCATAATCCTTTTCTAAGTCATTGCTTTCCAGGATACAATCCTCCTTTCCAATATGGCTTATACTGATAGTAGATTTATGGCTTTACATTTTTTGTTTTGTTTTGTGTTAGCATATTTTCTATTAATTCAGAATAAATCATCAAGTATTAGACTTACTGAAAGAAATTTCCTTAGTGGCCACAGGCAAAATTAGAAAACCAAATTACAGTGTAGTAACTCCATGCTTCAGCTACTGTGTCATGCAGTATGTATTGTTTGTTTTTTTTCCCCCATGTTGCATCATTTTACTTGACAGAGCCTAATTTAAGCATTTGCCATCTGTTACCTATGGATGCAAACAAACCATAAAGCTATCCCTGCGGTTAATAAAAAGAGATGTTTTAAGAAATACTTGTTTAGAGCAGTGGTTGACGGTGTTTTCCAGCAGTGGAATGGAATGGCCCAGCTTGTGTCCAAGGCGGGCTGGCACTAGGACTTGCCTGTCACTGCTACTTCTTCCTGCTGCCACTTTTCTCTCCTGCCTGGCTGCAACACAGCACAAGAAAACTCCTCACTACTGAGCTGCCCAGCTTACACAGCCCCCCCGCCCCACCTCCCCCCACCTATGGGCCCCAGCTCTGCTAATCAGATGCCATGGCCCATAGGTTACTAACCCCTGCTTTTGAGGGTTAAGAGACTAGAAACCACAGTTCTTTCCAAGGGATGAGAGGAACTCATTTTCCCTATTGACACTTGAGGACTGCTGACAATGATTCCCATGAAGCCTTTGTCAGTGGAAGGATGATAGTTTCACTAACGCTTTTCACAACACTACATAATTTTCTGGATGTGGCTGTTAGAAAGCACTTTTCATTCATCTCTTGCCCACCCATTTGGGACAGGATTCTTTCCTTAAGTGTTAAAGAAACATAATTTTTTGTCTTTTTTTTTTTACAGTATTATGCTCCATATACAGGGAGTTCATTGTAATAACTACTGTTGTCTTTGTTTCATAGCATAGCATAATATGTGTTCCATATGTGAACTATGGTTATATAGAGCATAACTCCACAGATCCAGATTTCAGTAGCATGAGTAAGAAAATGTGCAGTATTTAATATTAGCAATATTCTATAGAGAAATGTAGTTTAAATGTTTATTATTCAAGTCTGTTGTTTCTTTTTTCCTTCTAGGCTGGTCATTTTAGACAGCTGTACTGGTCATTCCAGTATTCCATGCGTGCACACTTTCTGCTTGTTCTCTTAGTTCAGGGGTGTCAAACTCACCTCCTCCCTATTAAATCCACGCAGCAGGGCTCCTCATATGGTCATGCCTCCAAAATCTCTGGTCCTCCCCCAGCCTAGCAATGCTGTGCAGCCTGGAAGGAGTGCCTCTGCAGGCCAGATGCTGCCCTTGGGCCATGTGTCTGACAGTCTTGCCTTAGAAGAATATTTGCAGTTTTCCAGTGTAATTGTATAGGGTGAAAAACTGCAGAGAGAAAATAAATCACAGATGATCTTGTAAAATTCTTAACTCATAGCTTCTGTTTTGGTATGCTTATTTTAGTATCGCTGTGATGATCACTACTTCACAACAGTTGGCATATATTGAACACATGTTGTCTTGTCCATAGCCATTTGAATGTTCAGGGTGTTTGAATGTTTTCGGGTGTGTGGAGTAACTGGATACTATTCAGTTATTTACTCTTTTTATCATAGGAAATTGAATATTATTTCAATTTATAGCAATTTCCCATAATGTATATGTTTCATAATTCAGATGTATACTTGTGTCCTAAAATGAAGCATTGTTAAACTGGAGTTAGGGACTGGATTAGTAATGGCTCTAAATAACTCATTTGACTTTTGTAAAGAAGATTAGTAACCGATCATTGTTACAACAAAAGGAATAACCTGGAAGAGCTATGCTAAATTTAAAAAAAATTGTATTCATAATGTACTATGCATGTAGGTTGTGACAATTATTTTGTTTTGTAGCCTGCCAGAAGTTCTAATTTTTGGACCTGCTTCAAAGATTGCTTCTTTGGCACACACCCCTATACATGAATTTACAGAGCACATTCACTTATATCTTCTACTCCTTTTGTAGCATCTGTCTCTTATGTCTGTGATCTTTTTATTATTAATAAAAATAAGAAATTGAGTAGAAGCTACCCTGTAATGCAAAGTAAATATTCTACAAGCTAAGGAAAAAAGACGCATGTTATGCCAGTGGTGACCAGCTATTTCTTTGCGGGGGGGAGAGGGGGTTATTTATTTTCAATTCTATCACTGTTAAAAGCTTCTCTTACCTAAGCTGATACTTTAAGCATTAGGGATACAGATCTATAGAAGCAAAACAAGGAATAAAAATCTATAGAAGAAAAACAATAATTTAAATTAATTCTGAATGTGTTTTCCCAAAGTACTTTTTTCACCCTTCATAGTATGAGATCACCCTCCTTAGAGAGATGTGTCCTCTGTTTGACAGAGTATGACATCATTGCATTAGCTAAGTAAGATGAGGTAATTCTTAGCCATACTGCTATAAATTATCTAGAACCAGCCTTCTCCCAAGAGCATTGCTGCTGCCTTGTGTTGGTATCAGCATTGTGGAATGGAAAATAATGTTTCTGACAGAGCCCAGCAACAAAAAGATGACTGCTCCTAGGTCTGTCTTTTGTTCTTCAGACAAGTGCAGCTGGGTTGTTTCATTAAGATGCTCAAAAATTCCTAGGACGTTAAAGGTGAATTGCAGGTATTGCATTGAAAACAAAGTGGATATATTGGTGTTTTAATGCCCAGATCAAGGGGAAGTAGAGCATTCAGCACATAACTGACTTCAATCTGTTACTTCAGTTCTCATGGTCACAAAGGCTACCTCCATGTAAAAGACTACAGCATACATTCAAGTCATATAGCAGCTGTTACTGTAACCTCTCTAGCCTATGTAATTAGCCAAAAATGTGTATTGTAAAAGCTTTTTTTTTGTGTTTTATAATAGGAATTTTCCACACTTTATGTGTAAAATGTTTGGCTTTTTTTAAATAACTACAGTTCGTTATAATTCAAAGATAGACTTACTACTTATTGGTGCTAAACATGGGGTTTACAATCCGGTAGAGTTTCAGGGGTATACATGACATTAACATCTTTTCTATATTGGACAGTTAATATGCTGCAAACTAAGATATACATTAACAGTGAATTTCCCATAGGTGCTGTAAAATCACACCTTAGCTTATTGTGCACTAACTTCCTTGTGTAGACAAGCCCTTAATGATTGTGTCTCAGTGTCCCTGTGCCCCTAGAAGAATAAAATGAGAGAGGGTGGGAATTAATGTAAGATCAGCTGTGGGCTTTTCCTTCCTATTTCTTCCTATTTGCACCAATCTTTACTATTTATCATTTCAGTTACAGTAGCAACCACTGTCCCCAGTCAAGGTCAAATTCTACGCTAGGCGTTAGATGCCATTTGCTTTATCAACCCCCCTCTCATTTCACCAGTTGGCACCACTTGAACCAGATCCCTAATCAAGTCTAAGGGTACAGGCACAGGACAAAAAGTGGACATATAATGCACATACAATTCCAATTATAAAGCAGCCCCATAGGGATGCAGCTGGGTGCCCTGGGCAGCAACAACTTCTGGTTTCACGAATCAGGTCTGATGAAATAGTGGGTAGTCTGTTTATAGCTAATGGTAAGCTTATGTTTAGATTTGCTGTGTACTGTGTGGTTTTCATGGGCAGCCAAAGATAAACTGAATCTAGTTTTAACTTTTGTATCTTTTTATGGGTTGCAGCAGGGGTGTCAAACTCTCTCCAGGCCCTCAGCTGGATCTGTGGAGCCAGCAACAGCTGTGGTGGGTCTGGGTTCAGGTTTGAGGGTGAGTGGCCAGCAGCACAGGTTGGGGAGCAGGTGGCAATACGGGTCTAGAAGTGGGTGGTGTTTGGATCAGGAGCAGACGGTAAGAGCTGTGAGAGAGCAGACAGTGGTGTGGATCCAGGGGCAGAAGCAGCACAAATGAGGAAACAGATGGCAGTCCAGGATGGACAGCAACAGAGCAAACAAAGACTGTATTTGCACAACCCTAGCTTGTATTGCTGCTGATAGCCCTGTCTCATTAATCATTACAGATAGCTAGCAGTGCTGGATTAGGTTAAAACAATGTAAACGTTTGCTGGTTATAATTGGATCAGGAATCATACCTGACTTATCAGTAGATGTACATTGGGTGGGCAGGAAGTCATATACAGTACATAGTGTATGCTCCCCAGTAATTCTATGGAGTATGTACATTACCTCATCAGAGACCTTGCAAACCACTATCTAGCCTCAGTTGAAAGTCTGCCTGTTTGAGGATATTTTCTGTTTCTCTTATGTCTGAACTGGAGCGATCAGAATTTAACACTGTAGTAGTCAATGCAAAGTAGGAACACAGGGCTGGAAGGGGCCTCTCCAGTCTGCTGCATTCATAAACAGCCATTTAACCACAGATTTCTAAAAATTGGTCACTACAAACCCTCACATATAACTAAAAAGCACAAAACTATAGGTAAAACAGAATTCTTTCCTTCAGTATCTGATCTAAGACTTAACATACTGTGGAAGTCAAGCTAATGGATTGTTTGTGTCACTCTTCTGAATACAGGCAACAAATCTGCTGTTCTTCAGGCATAGGGTACTATCCCAGTTCACTA
Organism: Crocodylus porosus; assembly: GCF_001723895.1. Taxonomy (NCBI): domain Eukaryota; kingdom Metazoa; phylum Chordata; order Crocodylia; family Crocodylidae; genus Crocodylus; species Crocodylus porosus. Next base: position 35,023,036 of record NW_017728913.1, on the reverse strand, counting down.
CAGGAGCTGCTATTTTATGTGTCAGTTCTTTCAGTATTCTGGACAGAAATGATCTAACCCCCCCGATATTGTGACAGAAAGCCATCTAAGTTTTGCTTCCATCAGTTTATATAATAGCACAATAAGATTTTTCAGGGCTATTTTCTATATAATTATTTATCCATACTGCTATTTTATTTGCTGTTTTGAGCAGGTGCTGTCACTGATTAGTTAAGACTAACCCCTATGTCTTTTTTCCTGAGTGATTAAACTTAATATAGAACACAATACTATCTACAGACAGGTCGTATGAGTCTTTCCAAATGTGCAATATTCAGAAAAAATCAGTTATACAAATTCAGTCATGCTGACCAGTTGCCTCACTTGAAATTATCTTGTAGTTCCTTGTGGTAATAAAGCAATGCATATATAAACTGAAAGTAGGAATTGGTTTCATACATTTCTGTTTTACTAGGTTTTCACGTTAAAAGAGAACAACAATGGCAGACTTAAAAGCCGGACTGCAGTCAGGAGAAGATGTAACAGATGCAAAATCTTTCATTGGCTCTGAACAGTGAGTGGGGTGTCTTTAATTTTATTGTTGTGAGAGGGGACCTTTCAAAGGGTTTTGTGTAGGTTGGAAGTAGGGGTTGTATTCAGTTTATCTCAGAATCAATTACGTGCATCACCTGCCCGTCTACATTGTCGAAGTAGATGCACTTCCTGGGCACATAGTCCAACATTGTTAAAAATTGCAAATTAAATAAATCAAGATGCAATACGAAAAAGTAAATTGCTTTTTTTATTTGTCTAACTGTATGTTTAATAGAACTGTACACACACAGTTTCACATGCTGGAGCTTTACTGTTCAGCATGGTTCTGCAGGCTGTTTTACACAGGTGACTGACTACCTGTACCTGTGTGAAACTGAGTGGATCTTATCAAGGATATTTTCATTGATGAAAATTGTATCGTAACAATATTAATGCTGATATAACATTATAGCAAGATTATAAATGGATTGAGGACATTTTATTTCTATGAATGCTTGGTGGACTTTGTAAACTCATCTGTTTATATTTCCTGGTTTCAGAAAGAACCCACCTGCTGGTAAATCCATGGACTCTGAAATACTGCCAGATGACCGTTACAAAATGGATTATCCAGAGATGGGGATATGTGTAATAGTAAATAATAAGAACTTCCATCAAGACACTGGTATCTACTGCTATTTCTATGTTCTTTTTACATTTTTGTCTTAATTGAGATAAAGCAATAAAACATAATTTTCTTCAAAATTAAATATGCAACGAAATGGTCTTGATATTTGTAAGAAAAATGTAATCAATACATACTGCAAAATATGTGAGGGGTAGGAATCTGTGAATACACCAGAGTATAGGAATAGGGAACTTGAAATCCTTAACAAACTGGTTTGCAATGCAAACTCATCTCAGGTCTTCAGTTTTGGCACATTACTTAAACTCATAGACAACATAAAGCCTACAGGCCTCCGCTTACACCCAGGCTGGGGCTGGACAGTGAGGAGCTATGATAGGGATGGGCAGCTGGAAGCTGTGCTCTCATTGTCACCACTTCTCTCTACTTCCTGCTCCTTGGCTGCTGTGCAGGCATTTTCCATCTGGTGGAGAACTGAGCCAGGGCTGGGCAGCTTCCAGCTGTGCCTGCACTGCTGTTGGGGGCAGAGAAGATTTGAGGGGGAAGTGGGAGGAGTGAGTGGATAGGCAGCTGGGAGAAGTGGAAGCAGTGCAGACAGCTTTCAGCTCCCCTGGCTTCAGCACAGCTTACAGCTGTTTGGCCTTAGCACAGGCTCAGGTAAAGCTCCCTTGCTGCTGACACACCACCAAAACCACCCAGCCTATGCCTGACTGGACCCTCTGACCTACAGCTTAAAAAGGTTGCCAGTACTTGCCATAGATTATTTTTTCACAGCATTTCTTTTTTAGAAGAAAAATGCTGATTTTTTTTTTTAATGAATAATCTTTGATTCTCTAAATAAATGCCTAATGTAGCTGATGCTTTTTTTTGCACAGGTGTAAATCTGAAAAAACATTGGTTTCAGTGGAGTTATTCCAGAGTTATCTGAGTATAACTGAGAAAAGTATTTAGCTCTGATATCTCATTCGCATTGTATTTTCATAATGAACTCACAGTAAATCTTTTTTTAATCTACAGGAATGGCATTTCGAGCCGGTACAGATGCAGATGCTGCACTTATCAGAGAAACTTTTATAACTTTAGGTTACAAAGTCAAGCTTAACAATGATCTTAAATGTGAGCAAATTCTTAGCCTTTTGAAAAATGGTAAGTAATAATAAGCTAGGCATTGGGGGTGTGTGAAACGGGCCCTATTCAAGTCCTGATTCGGGCTGAATCCAAGACAGCAATTCGATTCGTTGACGGATCACGGTCCCTGATTCGATTAGGCCAAGTCTGAATCTGAAGATTCAATCCTGATTCAGAGACTCAGCAATTCAGCTATAGACACAGCTTTAAATGTTTTTTCTACATACCTCAAGGTACCAGGCATGGTTCATGAACACTTCAATGCCAGGACAGATGGAGTGTCCCACAGAAGCGCGGTGTGCTTGGCAGTGAACTCCCACACATGCTCAGCAGTGAACCTGGAAGTGGATCAGAAGTACTTCCAGTCCACTTCTGGGTCCACCGGAGAGCACGCTGTGGGCCCCGCACCCACCCAGCTTGGCAATCGGCTGCAGGGGGACCCCAGGTGCCCCCCCCTCCCCCCGACCCAGGAGGCACCAGCTAGTGGGGCACAAGGGAGGACCCCCAGCATTCATGAGCTCCCTGGTACCATGAGGTATGTAGGAAAAACATTTAAAGCTTTGTCTATGTCCAAATCTCTGAATCCTTCCGAATCTCTCTGAATCGATTCAGAGGGTTCTGATTTGATTCAGGAGATTAAAGGATCTCCTGATTTGATTTGGATTTGGAGATTTGGCCACCAAATCAGGCCAGATCTCCACCAAATCTAATCAGGGACCAGAGCTTCGCACAGCCCTACTAGGCGTACATATTACAATGTTGCTATGGTGTAAAGCACAGGTGTTGAACTCACTAACAGCTCCACACCAGATCCAATCTGCAGGGCTCCTCATGGACCAGATCCATGGGGGTGGCTGCCATTGCCACTGTGGGCAGCAGTGAGGGGTCCCACTCCCCAGGGACATCCCAACAGTGTGAGGAGCACCAGTCAGAACCAGCCCTGTAGTGAGGTCCTGTCCCTGCATGATAGGTGGAGCAGGTTTTATTCCCTGTGTAGTGATCCCACAATGGTGATGGTGGTGGGTCTGGGTCATGGGTCCACTGGCAGAACCAGTGGGTCCAGATGTGAGATCTGGAGGTGGCAGCAGCAAACCAAATTCATTGGTAACAGCAATGGCCAGCAGAGCCTAAGGGCTCTGAACTTTGTAGCAGGGCATCCCCCCAACTTCTGGTGGTTTGCTGGTAGCGTGGCAGGCTGGATAGAGCAGGCCGTATGCTTGACACTCCTGGTATACATTTCTTCAAACACTTAGCGAGTGAATAGCGAATGCTTCTAACCAGTAGAAAATCATGGCTACAAAAAAAATTATGATTTCTGTTATTTTAGGGTCTTTGGGCTGGATCCTCTGAGATGCTGAGAACTTGGGGCAGACCCAGCAAAGAATGTGCTTAATTTTAAAACTCATCTATAATCTACTAGCTTCAGCAACACTGCTCACATGCTTAAATATTTTGTGGAATTAGCCCAGAACATTCTTCACCTTGCAGGATTGCATCCTATATGTAGTTTACTAATACTATCAAAATGTAAACTTCCTTTCACCTCAGCTTTGTGTTCACAACTGCTTCAGCACTGCTTTCTTCTCACAGCCCCTGCTTTGGAAAGCGAATGAAGAAGTATTTTTAATCTATCTTAGACTTTAAAGTTCCTTCCTGTAAGGATCTGTTCACTGTGTACTTCTAACATATATTAAAACTACCAATAATTGACTTAAAATAATATTTTTCATTTTAAATTTCATTTACATTTTCCTCCTGTATCATGACTTAACTTTCATATTTACTGCTGCTATAAATCTGCTTCTATTCCTACCATTACTTCTGTAATTATTATGGGGATATGGCCACAGTATTTCAACAGTCTTTCCTGCACCCCAAGAATCAGTTTAGCAAAGATATTTGCTCCATCTTGGGAGAAATGCAGCAGAAGGTTCAGGTTTCGTTTAGCCATGTTTTGATTAAGGAATCTGAACCCTGAAAAAACAGAACAGCAAGAAAATTTTATATAATGGAAAAATAAGACCAACTCCCTTGCGTGATCTGAAAAAATTGTAGGGACAACAACATTGGGGACGAGGCAGGCACAAAGGGCAACACAGTGAAAGCTATGAGTAACTTGTGAAAACCCAGCAGGATATTTTGAGTTTGATTCAGAGATGAGTTACATGTACTTCCAGAAGAAGAATATAATTCAGGTGAAGCATTCTGGATCACTTTCATGTAAAGTAGGGTAATTGGGAAAAAATAAGAGGATTAATTGCAATAGCACTCAAAGAATGAACTCAGTGGAGTATGAAATTAATGTTAACCTGAAACTATGCATATAATAGTGATAGGTGTTGCAGGAAACAACTTATAAATGTTTATGATAGAAGCTTGAATTGGTATTCTTGGCTCTTCCACTGTCCAACAAGGCATCTGATCCACTGTGACCCAGTGATTCAGGAAAATACACGCACCCTCATTGAAGTTGTTCTGGCAAGCAGGGAGAATGTTACTGTATTAGTCAGTTTTGGTTGTCAAGCAGCTCATTACTCAAGATGTCAGTGTTGCTCCCCAAAATGCAGAATGTTGATTTAGTTAATTTCTTTTTCTAAAGTTCAAAAGACTGGACCACAAGGTCTCTCGCCAGCAGTCAAAATTGACTGAGTGGCTTTTAAGGCAGGTGGGGTGGGGTAAGACTAACCTACGGTGAAGTTAATTAATTTACTGTAGCCAAATACTGGCACACATGTAGACAGTAATGCTTTACTACAGAGCTAATTAGTCAACTGCAGTAAAGGGCATGTGTAGATGCACCCAAGAATTGTCAGAATTCCTAAAATAAATACATAAATTGAATATAAGTATTTATCTTTTCTTTCCAGTTGCTAAAGAAGATCACAGCAAGCGGAGCAGTTTTGCTTGTGTGTTGTTAAGTCATGGTGATGAGGGAGTGATCTTCGGTACAGATGGTCCTCTTGAGTTGAAAATATTAACAGGACTCTTCAAAGGTCAAAGATGCAAGACTCTAGTTGGAAAGCCAAAACTCTTCTTTATTCAGGTAATATTAACTGATTTGGTAAATACTTACTATGTGCAAGTTTTGCTTAGGCACTGAGGCAAACCAAGAGTTTTATACTTCCTTTGTTTCCTGCTTGAGGAATAGAGTACTTTCCATGAGTGCAAGAGGCATGACTCTGGCTCTTTGTAGATAGCCAGTTGATATGATAGGCTAAGCTATGAATTTCAGAGGGGTAATTGAAAGAATTATTTAAAATAGTGGTGCTCAACCTTTTTGGCCAGCTGGTGGGATGGGCAGTGCCCAGGTTGTCCACGAGCCGGATCTTGTTGGTCCCAATCTGGCACAGGGTGGTTGAGGCAGGGCCCCATCCAGCTGCACCCCTGCTGCACTGAGGGGTGCAGGTGGCATCCAGGGGCCCCAGCCTAGCTCAGTGTGGGGGGAGGGGACATGGCCAAGCCCCAGCCTGGCCCTGCAGAGGCGTAAGGTGGGGAGCTTTGCCCAGCCCCATCCAGGCCAGAGAAAGGGATATAGCCTGGCTTCATCGTGCCATGGGGGTGAGAGAAGAGGCATGGCCTAGCCCCAGCCTGCTGCATGGGGGTCGGGGTTTGGGAATTTGGCTGTAGGGAAGGGTGGCAATATTTATTGCCACCACTCCCCTGCAGCCAAATTTCCCAATCTGTGGGCAGCCCTGAAGGCTGGAATACCTATGGCTCCATGGGATGCATTTGTCCCGTGGGCTGGAGATTGAGCACTCCTGCTTTAAAACATTAGTTAGAATTTCAATGAGTTCTTAAATATGAAATCAATGTATTCACTGTAAGGGTGGCCAGAGCCTGGAATAGGCTTCCCAGAGATGTGGTGCTCTCACCTTCCCTGGAAATCTTCAAAAGGAGACTGGATAGGCATCTGGCTGGGGTCTTATGACCCCTCCCACCCCCAGTGCTTATTCCTGCCCATGGCAGGAGGTCGGACTCGATGATCTGTCTAGGTCCCTTCCAACTTATTGATTCTATGATTCTATGTTAAATGAATAAACCTTTAATTTACTAGAACTGGGGCAATCAGTTACAGAAACTCAGATTGTTTTACTTGGCATTCTGACAATAGGATTCTCATTCTTAATTCATTTAATAGTTTTTGAAATGTGAAACAGCTCTTCAAATTATGTTTAAATTAAAGTTTTAATTAACAGTAAATATTGTGATTATGTCTTTAACGTTTTTGTTCATTACCAAGTAGGCTTGTAGAGGGACAGATTTGGATCCTGGCATTGAGACAGACAGTGGACCAGAGGAAGGAATGTGTCAGAGAATACCTATAGAAGCAGACTTTTTATATGCATATTCTACTGCTCCTGGTAAGAGCTTCACTGAAAAATTCTTCATGGCTAAATATATAGAAATGTGTTTGTACTGATACAGGCAAGGTTCTTTGGATAGATGTGATATCTTTCATTAGACCAACTGAGTAGTTGGAAAAAAGTTCTTAGCAAGCTTTTGGACGCAGTCACCCTTCTTCAGGCACAGGGAGTCTCTGCTGTTCTGAGACTCCAAAGAATGAGAGAAGCTAAAAGTCTGACAGGATGTCAGGGAGAATGTAAATAGGTAGAAATTAGGAAAACAAAAGGTGGAGCAGGGTTTTTAGTTGTAGCCGTGTTGGTCTAAGGCAGTGGTCTCCAACCTTTTTCAGTAGGAGATCTTCTTTGGCATTTAAAAGCAACCCAAGACCTACTGTGCATTCCCCCCTGCCCCCACCCAGCAGGTAAATCTGTGGGGAGGGAAGGTGGGGGTGCAGATCAAGGCAAAGGGAGAAAAAATATTTGGGCGTGCAGCCCCCCAGCAGGTAAGTCTCTGGGGAAAAGGGTGGGAGGAAGGGAAAGGGCTGTGAGGGGAGGGGGCAAATCAAGGCTCCAGTCCAGTTCCTCCCTCAGTGGGGTCTTGATCTGGCCACCCAACCCCAAAGGCAGTGAGGGAGGGAGTGGGGCTGGGGCAAGGCAGTGGGATAGAGCCATAAGTGGCTTATCCATGGGGAGAGGGAGGCACGCACCCCAGGAAGGCATGCGGGGCGTGTGCCCCCAAGTCTGCACCCTGGCTGGGCTGGCTGCCACTGTGGGCTGGGTGGGGCCAGGGCTACACTGGGGTGCACTAGGGCCGGGCGGCGATAGAACTGGGAGAGGGGCTATGGGGGATACTACTGGCACCCAAAAATTTGCCATAACCTCCCCCATGGTGCCCCTTACAGTGCCGCCACCACTGCCTGGCTTGAGTGCAGCACGGCCCAGCTCCCCACCATGAATGCCTTCCAGCCCCAGCCCGCTCTCCCCCCCGCGCAGATCCCAGGGGGAGGGGTGGGCTCTTCATGGCAAGGAGCTGGGCTCCCCACCAGGGGAGATGCCTTGTTGGACCTGGTGCTGGCCACGGGTGATGACCTGGTGAGGGGGCTGCGGGTGCTTGACCACCTGGGGAACAGTGATCATGACCTGCTGGAATTCACCATCCAGTGCAAGGTGGCAAAGGCCTGCTGGAAGGCAGCAGCCCTAGATTTCAGGAGGGTGGACTTCAGTGAGCTAAGGAGAATAGTTGGGGAAGCACTGAGGTCCCAGAGGGGAGGGGAGCCAGGTGTCCAAACAGAGTGGTCACTCCTTAAGGAGATGATCCTCCAAGCCCAAAGGGAGGTAATCCCAACATGGATCAAAGGGAGCAGGATGGCGCAAAAGCCCCCATGGCTCACCAAAAGCATCTGGGAATGTCTTCTAGCAAAAAGAAAGGTGTACACCCAATGGAAAGGAGGGGCCATCACCAGGGAGGACTATACCATGGTTGCTCGGGGATGCAGGGGGGCGGTCAGGAAGGCCAAGGGGGAGATGGAACTGGAACTAGCTACCCGGATCAAGGACAACAAGAAGTCCTTTTTTAAATATATATGGGGCAAAAATAAGGTACCAGGTAACATGGGGCCCCTGCAAGACACGCTGGAAAATTTGATCATTATACCAGACAACAAAGCTAACCTATTTAACAACTTTTTTGCCTCCATTTTCCTGAGCAGGGACTGGATTAGCCCTGCCACTGGGCCCCCCTCAGGCCCCAGGGGAGGCGCTCCTAGCCAAGGGTCAGTGAGGATCTAGTCAGGGAACTTCTGGAGGGACTGGATGTATTTAAATCAGCTGGTCTGGACAATCTCCACTCCAGAGTGCTGAGGGAATTAGCTGAGGTCATTGCAGGACCCCGGCACGGCTTTACGAGCACTCGTGGTGCTCTGGTGTGGTGGCAGAGGACTGGGGCCATTGTGGTCCCATCTTCAAAAAAAGGAGGAAGGAGGACCCAGGAAACTATAGGTCAGTTAATCTTACCTCGATCCTGGGTAAGCTTTTTGAGAGAATTATTCTGGCACGTGTCCATGAGGGGCCAGCAGGGGAGATTATGTTTAGGGGCAAACAAGATGGGTTCATTAAAGGCAGGTCCTGTTAGACCAACCTGGTGGCCTTCTACAACCAGGTCACCAAATCCTTAGATGCAGGGGTAGCAGTGGACATAGTCTTCCTGGACTTTTGGAAGGCCTTCGACACTGTCTCTCACCCCATTCTTATTAAGAAACTGGGGGGCTGTGGTGTTGACACCTACACAGTC
>NW_017728913.1:34980065-35011801 GCF_001723895.1 Crocodylus porosus | reverse complement strand
GATCCGCACTTCAAGAGAGATGTGGACAACATGGAGAGGGTCCAGAGGAGAGCCACTCGCATGATCAGGGGGCAGCAGGGCAGGCCCTACGAGGAAAGGCTGAGGGGGGATCTAGTGGCCTGTTACAAACTAGTCAGAGGGGACCAGCAGGCATTGGGGGAGTCCCTGTTCCCCTGAGCACTACTAGGAGTGACTAGGAATAATGGTCACAAGCTGGCAGAGGGTAAATGTAGATTAGACATAAGGAGGCGCTACTTCACTGTCAGGGTGGCTAGGACCTGGGACCAACTTCCAAGCAAAGTGGTGCTGGCTCCTACCTTGGGGGTCTTTAAGACAAGGCTAGACAGTCACCTTGCTGGGGTCGTTTGACCCCAGTACTCTTTCCTGCCGTGGCAGGGGGTTGGATTTGATGATCTGCTCAGGTCCCTTCCAACCTTACTAACTATGAAACTACACTCAGGCCAGGCGGTGGCAGCGCTGTGTGGAGTGGCTACAGCAAATTTTTGGGTGCCTGCATCCCACCCCTCCCATAGCCTCACTCCCTTCACCATCACCGCCCAACCCAGGATGCAAAACTGGGGGCACAGGCCCCCCATGCCTTCCCCGTGTGTGTGCCCCACATCCCAGCACCCCTGGACAACCTGCTTCCAGCTTTGCCCCGCACCCCAGCTATGCACAGCCTGCCCCTGCTCCAGCCCCACTCCCTGCTTCACAGCTGCTGCGCTGCCTAGCTTTTGTGGGAGGCAGCTGCAGTTGTGGGCTGGACTTTGCGCTCTAAGCCCTGCTGCAGCAACTGGAGCAGGAGCAGCTCCAAGCCACATGCATCCCACACTGAGCTGAGCCTTGTCCCCTGCCCTCCCAGTGGCTGGAAGCACATGGTGTCGGACCACTTCCGGATGTGCAGTGGGGCTCTGGATGCAAAGCCCAGCCGGGAATGCTAGCTGCCTCTGCCATGCACAGATGGGGTGGGGGTGGGGGGGCATGTGTCCCCCAGGGCCTCCACTGGGGTGCACAGAGTGTTGGGACCACCCCCTCCTTCCACACCCCTGGAGAGCCACCCAGGCTTGATTCTCCCACCACCCACCCAGGAGGGGCCCCACTCACCTTACCCCTGCTCCTGCCTCTACAGCACTCTGTCCCTCACCGCGGGGACCTCGATCTGGCCCCCACCTCTTCCCTCCCCCAGGGACTGACCTGCTAGGTTGGGTGTAGGGCTCATGCTCAGTCCCCCCAGCCTCAGATTGACTCCAAGAGGCTCCAAGATCAACCAGTGACCACTGGTCTGAGGACATAGGCAAGGTTCGTTGAGTAGATGTAGGTCTTTTATTAGACCAGCTGAGTAGTTGGAAAAAAGTTCTTAGCAAGCTTCCAGGAGCAGTCTTGAAGACAGATGACTGCTCCCAAAAGCTTGCTAAGAACTTTTTTCCAACTGCTCAATTGGTCTAATAAAAGAGATCACATCTGCACAAAGAACCTTGCCTGCCAAAGGTAGAGCAGGGAAGGGAGGTGGGGAAAAAGCACAGGGAAAGAAAGCCAAAGGTGAGGAAGGAAGACTACAATAGTAGTAACTCAAATTAGAAAAGAACCTGTCTGTGAAAAAAGGAAAAAAAGAAATAGCTGGAAATTAGGAAGACAAAGGGCAGGAAAGTAGGGTAGGAAAGGGGAGAAATGGGGGTGGGAAAGAAAAGTGTAAGAGGTCAGGTCTGGCAGGTACTTGGTGAACGTCTACCTTTCTTTTTTTGTTTAAATTCATTCTCTTTTTTGTGTTACCACATACATCCACCAAATGAGGTAGTGGTCCAATGGCTCTGTTTACCACAAAATGAATATAAGTCTATATCATTGGCAAACCTTCAGGCTCAAACATTTCTTTGCAGACACATTGTGTACCTGTAACTGATTGGATTCATGCAAATTAGGACAAGTAACAAAAAGCATTGCCATTTAGAGTGAGGTTGAAGAGAGGCAGGGATGGTGACAGTGGGCGCATCTAGATGAGATGCTATGTCAGCATAGCAACATGCTATGACATAGCGTAAGTGGGCACAAACCGTGATGCCGCAGCAACATCGCTGTAACAATGTGCTCCTTTGCTATAGCACATTGCTACAGCAACCCCTAGAGGCTAAAAATAACTGTGCTGCCAGTATGGGCTGTTACTGCACCGTCATTTAATATTTCCAACAGGAAGTACAGTCTCTGTTATCCGGCATCCCTGGGGTAAGGGAATTGCCAGTTATGTAAAAATTCCAGTTATCTGAAAACCCCCAGCAAGGGTTTTCAAGTAACACAGGGGAGGGGGTGTGGCAGCAGGCACTCATGGAGCAGCCACATGCAGAGCGGTGGCAGTTGTCGCCGCATGTGAGCTTTCCGCCACCCGGCATCTGGCCAGCCAGCCAGAAATTCTGGTTAATGAAACTTTCAGTTATTTAAATGTCAGCAGAAATTTTACTATACTAAATGATGGCACAGTAACAATGGCGCAATAGGGCCACGTGTAGACACATCCACCAGCTCAGATCCCCCCACACACTTACCTGCATCTATCTACCGAGTCTGATCCCAGGACCCTGCTTGGCAGGGGTGTGTCTGCCTGGTGTGTGTGTGCACGTGTCTGCCTGGATGGGGGGTCAGGGTGTATCTGCTTGCCTGGCTGGCGGGTGGAGAGGTGTGTGTCTGTCTGTGTCTCTGTCTGCCTGGCTGGTGTGTGCGTGTGTGTTTCTGCCTGATTGGTGCATGCATGTGTATGTGTGTGTGTCTACCTGGCTGGGGTGGGTGTGTGTATGTCTCTCTGTGCCGTGTGTGTGTGTGTGTGTGTGTCTTCCTGCCTGCTTGGTATGTGTGTGTGTCTGCCTGCCTGGGGGGTGTGTGTGTGTGTGTGTGTGTGTGTGTGTGTGTGTGTGTGTGTGTGTGTGTGTGTGTGTGTGTGTGTGTGTGTCTGGCTGGCTGGGGGGAGGGGTGTGTGTGCATGTCTGCCTGGTTGGTGCGTGCGTGTGTCTGCCTGGCTGGTGTGTGTCTATCTGTGGCTTGCTTGTGTGTATGTGCATCTTCCTGCCTGCCTGGCTGGTGTGTGCATGTATGTGTCTGCCTGGCTGGTGTGTGTGTCCATGTGTGTGCGCCCGTGTGTGTGTGTCTGTATAGCTGCCTGGTTGGTATATGCGTGTGTGTGTGTGTGTGTGTGTGTGCGCGCGCGCGCCTGCCTGAATGGTGTGTGTGTGTGTGTCTGCCTGGCTGGTGTGTGTGTGCGCGCGCATGTGCGCGTGTCTGCCAGACTGGGGTGGGTGGGTGTGTTTCTGCCTGCCTGGCTGGTGTGTGCATATGTATGTATGTTTGTCTGTATGAGTGCGTGTTGGTGGCTGGCGCGCGCGCGCGCGTGTTTGTGTGTATGTCTGTGGCTGAGCAGCAGCACAGGAGGAGGGGTTGCCTTTTTCCCAGCACACAGGCAAGTATGTAGCTGGGATTAATGCACGTTAAACAAATTAATGCATTAATTGCAGGCGTTCATTGCAATTAATTGACCGCCCTAATTGAAAACATATTGGGATTGGTGTGTTGCCATTTATTTAAAGACCTTTGTGTTTAAATGCTTGATGAAAGATTGTTCTTATGATCAAAATATACTTTCCACAATTGTTCTGTCACATTTTGCAAGACTCTGATAAATATTATGTATCCCACTTCTGCAGGCTATTACTCCTGGAGAAACTCAGCGGTGGGCTCCTGGTTTATTCAGTCACTATGTACAATGCTGAAACAGCATGCAAAGAATCTTGAGCTTATGCAGATCTTAACACGTGTAAATCGCAAGGTGGCAGAGTTTAGCTCGTGTTCAAACCGAACAGAGTTTGATTCAAAGAAGCAAATTCCCTGTATTGTGTCCATGCTTACCAAAGATGTGTACTTTTCTCACTGAAGACCAGCACCTTTATTTGTATTTGTAATTTATGCATAGAATAACAGTAATTTATACATTGAATACCAGTTACAAATCTGAGTTACCGTTCACTACTGTATGTAAGTAGCCTAGATGAAATTAAGACTATTTAACATTAAATTTGTGCAGTATTGAAGAGGTTAACATGATGTTACCACTAGCTGAAATAAGGACAAGTTTGAAAGTAGTGGTTCCTGAAAAATTAGGAGGAGATGGATTGAATTGCATATTCTCCTTTTTAGATGCATCATTTCATTCTGGCTGGAATAGGAAGTCATGAAACTTTAGGTTCTCTTTTCATCTATGAAATCTCATTAGGAAGGGATTCAGAAAATGGTATGCACCAGAATCATTTCATTGATGGTGGTGATACTACATTAGTGTCACTACAAATTAGTGTATTTGAGAAGTACCATATTTTCCTCACATAACGCACCCATTTTCTCCTAAACCAGCTAGGGGAAATTTGGGTGTGTATTATATGTGGAAAAGATGGATTCCCAGAGGTCCAGAGATTTGATGGCAGGGGGTGCAGTGGTAGCATTAATTGTTGTGGCTTCCACAACCACCCACAGCCATAGCAATTAACACTGCCACCACTCTCTCACGGCCAAGTCTCCAGATCCTTGAGGAGGCCTTGGCTGGCTGACATGCTGCTGCATGCCAGATTGATTCTGTATGCCAGCCCAGTCCACAGCTGAACCCATCACCCCAGATCAGGCTGATGCATGGGTCAGTCCATATCTGAACCCAGTGCCTGGCCATGGAGATCCCAGACCTCAGGTACTTGCCCATACTCCATGGTAAGATTTTTTTTTCCCCGCTTCTTGGGGCCTTCCAAAAACCAAGAGTGCACATTATAATCAAGATCATGCTATAGGTGAGAAAACATGGTGCTCTAGAGGACTGTGTGAACTATGGAAAGATACCATTCTTTGTGTACAGGGAGGCATCCTATTCATTCAGCTGTTTTGTGGAATAGCTAAGACAGCATTCCTGAAAAATGCTCCTTGCTTGCTACTCTCAACTCCCTATAGATAAAGGTGCTTAACACCTGCTGACAGCACTTGATGCCTTGCAGGATGAAAACAAAATGGGACTATACTTTTGAGTGACAAACTCCAGTTTTTGGCCATATATCATGAGATTTTTTTTGTTTTTCTTTAAATACTGTATGTACATGATTCCATCTGTCACCAAAAATAAATGTGTCATATTGGAGAAAACTCAGTGACTTTTTTTAAAGTATCAATTTTTATAATTTAATAAAAGGTCTGGTAAAACAGCATATTTAAATCTCTCATTAGGTTTTTCCACTTAGTGAAACTCTATACTGGTATGTAAAAGTGAATCAGATTTTTAAAGTCATAATAAGTTTAATCATAAATATTTTTATCTTCATTGATAACAGTCAAAATCTTCTGATTTAATGGAAAAAGGAAACTCAGAATTGTAAATGACTATTGTATGCCTGCAGACAAGACTTTTTAAACTTTTTAAAAAATAGGTAGCATGAAGTAATGGTAGCAGCTCGACATTCACTTTGATAAAGTCTTTTGAATTTTTTTTTATCAATTAAATATTGTTAATTTAACAGTGCTTTCCTGTCTTTTATTCTCATCTATTTTTCAACCTAACTTGTACATTTTCAACTTTACATTTGTTTAACCTTTCCTCCCACCCTCGCCTGTTGTGGTTTTTCTTCCCTTCTTTTTCCTTCACACCAAACATTGAGAGGAAATGAAAGAACAACAGATCAGTTTTTATATAGAACCACATTCTGAGGCACCTGGAATTGTGCACATGAAGTGTTAAAACTGCTCAAATTGTCTGTGGGAGGGAGAGACCTGGGTTCCAGTTCCTGTCTCTAATAATAATTTAGAGAAAAGTATTTGTTGGGACCAGGTGCTGAAAGCCACATCTTTCCTTTCTTATGAGTTTCTTGTGGTTTTTAGCTTTTTTTAATACTCTAGGTACCCTTTGGAAAATGCCAGCTCTAAGCTTCTGACTGTAGAAAAACAACAGAACAATTCTTTTTTTGCAAAGCGCTCAAAGACCATAATAGGTCAGAATGTTTTGAATGCTGTGGATTTCTAATGGAAATCTGGTTTATCTTGTGAATCGTGTGTAGGTGTTTGTACACTGACAAGGCTAATAATGCACAGTACACCACAGTACCCTGAAAAGGATCTCTCAATACTCCAGGGTGCTGCAGCATACTGGTTGAGAAATCACTGTTATAGAACCATATCACTAATTCTTCCATGCAAAGTGAAACAACTTCAGTAGAAACGCACAAGAGCACCCAATACCAGAGTACTCGATAACCTAGTGATTAGAGCTTTTGCTTTGTCAGTGTGAAGTGCAGGTTCATATCCTCTCAGACAAAGGAAGAAGTTGGAAACCCTGGTGTGGCTCATCCTCGGTAAGGGGTTACAAAGCTTCCTTGATCTAGACAGTTTTGCCAGATAGATGTGTTATAGGCATCTTACTGTAGAAAAGGGGGGTTACTCTTCATATTTACATGCCTGAGATGTGTAGGATTTATGATGTTCTCCCATCCTTGATGTCTTCTGCTGGTTAACTTAGCTCCCTACACATTTGCTTACTTTTGTGAGTACCAATCTTAAGACACACATATTGCATAGGAAGCCTACATGCCTGTCTACTTTGGTACTTTTGGATTACACTCAGCAGCTAGGGAGCCAAGTCATATGTGCTGCAGTGCTCAACTGCTTATTAATCTAGCCCAAAGTAATGGGCATGCTTCTGAAACTTTCATATTCCTCTACCAAAATGCAACTTCTTTCACTGAATACACTTTCTTGCCTAGGGAAAAAATTCTGTTCCTAAGTCTATAGTGTGCCCTTTTCTCCTATTTATAAGTCAGAAGATGCTGGATTTCTTTCAGTACTGAAGCATCTGTGAGGTTCTAATTGCAGTTTTGTACACTGGAAAAAAACATGAGTTTGTGTCCACAGTTTGCTCAACAAGTGAAGCAGGTTTTCTCATTCAAAGCCTGTTACCATTGCTGCCAGGATCAGGAGTAGGAAAAAAAACCAAGCATGCTTTTTAGCCAACATGATACCAGTTTAATGCACCCAATCAAAAACAGATGTAAACCAAAATGGAAGCCCAATTGTACAGAAGATACATGTCTTTCATGTAACTAAAATAACTCGTTAGATTTATCATCTGTTTTACACGCATTAAGTGGACCCTGACTGAGCCAGTCTAGTTCCAATTATAACGACAGTAAGAGAAGGGCTGAGAAGGGACAGCAGATTCACAACTATGCAGGCCTGCTAACCAAGGGATGAGATTTGACTGGGGATATCAGCCATAAAGCTACACTGGGTGCTTCTACAAGAGACATTTACTGCGCAGTAAATGTCTCAGCATCTACATCCCTATTAGGGCACACAAAACTAATAAACTCTGCAGCAGGGTAGTATTTGTAAATACTACAAGTACCACCTGGATAGCCCCACACTGGAGCACCCTCATGCCCCAGTCAGCCCCTCCGCAGCACATTGAGCTGGGTGGCAGGCTGATCCCCTGGGCTGCTGGCCACCCAGGGGCTACTGCAACCCAACTCAACGGGGTGCACACGTGCCCAGGAGCAATCAGCTATGGTGCATTAATGACACATGTAGATCCATCCACTGGCAACAAAATAACTCCTTGTGTTGGAAGAGGGGTTCTTTTCTCTGCAGTTCTATGCCCATCACAAATTTTCAGCCCATCAGGTTGAGTATTACACTGAGATCAAAGGGTTGAATTTGAAGAGCTAAAGCTGGGAGTAAGGAAGTCTGGGTTGTATTCAAATGCCACTAAATTGTGGTTTGAGCTTGAGTAAGTCACTATCATCTGTGATCAGACTTTTCCCATCTGTAAAATAGCAGGGAAGTATGGTCTTAGAGTAACATCCCTTAAAAGGCTGTTAATGATAAGCAATACGTAAATGTCAATTTATTATTATGATGTCATTATATAGTCCTTACCTACATGATTTACTGTACTGAAATTATAACTACAGATTACTAATGAAACTGAATGGTTATTCAGCTAAAAGAATGAGGGGAAGAGAATTACACCTCCATTTTTCAATAATTATGTAAATGAAAAGTGAGACTGAATCTAGGCCTAACAGCATGATTAGGAACATAAAGGAGTTGGAGGGAGAGGTAGTATTTTCATCAGTCCTTCCATGTGGGAAGACAGGCCCAGGCAGGGACAAATGTATCTTGAAGATGAATACCTTGTTATGCGAATAATGTCAAGAAGATGCTTTGACTGCTTTGGCTGTGGGGAAGGTATTCTATGAAGCGGCCTGTTAGGCAGAAGCCATTAAGCTGTTAGGCATAGGCATTTAAATGTATGTTTAATGTGGTCAATGACAAAGATCAACGGGTGAGTGGAAAATAAATAGTAACCTAATCAAAGGGCTTAACTCTGGGACAGAGAGCGACTGGAAAATTGCCAGTGAACTATAGCAGGAATGAGAGGAAAATAGTGGAGCAACTTTATGCATATCTTAGATGTATGGACATTAAAACTAGAACAGGCAGCAGAAAGAGCTAGCAACCTACCAGTACTCCGTGGGCAGGAGATGTGCTGTGTGAAATCACAAGTGCATTTGGGAAAAAGGAAGGTATATTTTATATCGTGTGTGTACTATTTTAGAGAGAGCGAATACTTACTCCAGAGGACAGGAAGATGGGAGAAGCAGCATTGTTAAAAGTCTAGGTCAGGGGTTTACAATCTTTTTTAATAAGTGTACCCCTGGCAGCTGGACACAGAGCAGGGGGAGGGGTGGCACGTAGTTGGATGCGGAGTGGCAGCAGTGTGGGGTGGTGGATGGCAGCGGTCCGTGCAAGCTTCCCTCCCCCCCATGTCCAGCTGACGGAGCGGCACTTGTGCGGCCTGCAGAGGGGTGCCGATGCCCTCGCTCCATCCCAGCCCTGCTCCTGGGAGGCGGCAGAGCAGGGTGGTGGGTGGCAGCACTCCATCCCCACCTGCCCACACATACTCTCTAGACCTTCCCAAGTGCCCTCGGGGGAATGCGTATCCCCAGTTGACAACCCCTGGTCTAGGTGAAGGTATCTGCCTTTGAATGTACAAACAAGATTAACGCCTTTGAATCTTCTAGCACAAGTCAGCTAAACACATCAAGAAACCAACATGTATATAAAACCAAGAAAAAATAATATTTGTGTTCACTGACAGCACGGTGAGCATGGTTTCCTGTAGAGGCGAGGTGCAAAACAGTGCACTGTTGTAAAAGATTCTCTTTCACGTTTCAGCCTCGCTTACCGAGACAGTTTAGGTTAATATTTAAGAGCATTTTTTTGCTCAGAATTATACCTAAGCAACACCATTCAAGTCAATATATCACACTAATGTAACTGTAAGCAGAACTGGCCCAATGGCATCAGATTTAGCTTGATATGTTTATGTAAGTTGTCATAAACATTATATTGGTTACCATCTTACATGCAATGGTTCTAGTCCTACCACGTCCCTTGGTAGTATCATGTATTAATTCAAACTTTGAATGGACCCATTCTTCCAAGTCCTTCCCCATGGTTTCCATTACAACTCCTCACCCTTAACATTCCACTCAACTTTGAAAGTTCCTTTTGTGCAATTTCCCTCAAATTTAAATTATTTTCTTTTCCTCTAAATGAGTCTTTTCTTTGACAAGTCATTGACTAAAAACTGCAGGCAAAGTGTTAGTTGCCATGTTGAACATTTGTTTGTGTTAAAGGTTATCTTCCCTCAGTTCACAAATCCAGCTTTTTCCTTTCTGTTGTTAATTTATTGGGACCATTTTCAGAATGAAATTGATTTAGCTAAAACATGCATTAAATAAAGTCCAAACAGAAAATCAAATATTTAATGTGGTCTGTACATATATATTCTGATTATTAGCAGACTAATAATATTTACATGTCAAACTATCTTCGTTTTGTTTTTATGTACAGTACTGAATACAGTACCTTGGCTTAAAAATAATAGTGATTGTAATAATATAATTTTATATATAAAGAATTTAAAAACTAGTAATACAGTAAATTGATTTCTTCAGTCACATCCTACAGTTGGGATTATCCCCATTACTTAATAAGAATAATTTTAGTTCTATACTGCTGCAAATAATGATGCTGGATGGTACAATTATCATATCAATGTATCCCAACTTTTCAGATCATGTGGTGGTGTGTGAAACATCAGTTTATTACCACAGGGTGTCACTATAGCTAATGGAAAAATCAACACCAGCAGTGAACATTAGCACATCAGTGTATCTGATAATAAAAAAAGATTCCCATCTCCTGTGATCCTTTTATGCTTTTCAGTTTGTTTTAGTCATATGGCTGCATCGAAAAGTTCATCATGGCATCAAGCTATTGCTCACCAAGTAGAACTTTTTTCTTTCTTCTCATTACAGAACACAGTAATCAATGTTCTGAGGAAACAATGGTTATCTCTAATGACCAGGCCCAGTTCAGACAGGACTGCCACACTCTCATCCTCTTATATCATTGAGCCCTACCTTGCAAGTGAAAAGTGGAACGTATGACTGCCACAGATGCAATGCTGTGTGGTGTGGGGTACAAGCTGATTCATGCTTACTGAGACCTCAGGTTATAATCATTTGTACCTCCTGAAGAATTAAGATAACTCATTCCTTTATCATAGCCACCATTTGAAAACATCAGATTCTCATAACTTTGTTCATCAAGAAATACCAATTTTCTGTTTCCCTAACACTAGCCTGTGAGAATCACCCTTTCCAGCTGGCAAGCCATAGGAGTTTCAGGAGGTGATAAGAGATTGCACACTGAATCCAGAACCTTTCACCTGGAGGCACTCAACATGAATCTTCACAGGGGCCCCACATTTGCTTGAACCAGCTACATGGATAATACATCTCATTGCCATTGTTAGATCAGTGGAAGGTTACAAATTAAAGCAAATATAATTCTAGACGTTTTCATTCACATTATAAAACGGGATATTTGAGGTAAAGAAATGTAGAAGTTAAAGATGTTCAATTCAGTGTTAGAGTTCAATTCTTAGCTTTGTCAGAGACTTTCTTTATGGCCTCAAGCAAGTTGTATAGGGTAAGGGCACATGGATTTAAAAAATGTGAAGTAATCTAGTATGTGATCTTACAGAAGGTCAGCTATATAACAGTCAATGCCTGTAGCATGCTGTTAAATGCAGGACAGCTTATCCTTCAATGAAACAGAGGTCAGCTACCTCACATTTCATGAGGGTAAGAGTGTGTACACAGACAATTATAAGAATAGTTGAGGTACTCTTTGGGCACATCTACACATGGTTGTATGGCGACATTGCTACAGCACCATGCTTTAGTACTTCCTTTTGGCAGTAACCACCCATACTGCGTAGTGCACACTTAGATTTCGTCACTGCATCGCCGTAGCAAAAGGAAGTACTAAATGACAGCGCAATAACAACAGTATTGTAGGGGCATGTATAGATGCATCCCCTGAACTCTAACCTAATTATTCTATGTTGCTGCTTGAGGCCTTTGCTCCTGGTCCTGTTCCCTCCAGCCACAGGAAAAAATCCATCGTCATCCTGTCTGTAATTGCTTTTCAGGTAGTTGAAGACTAAATTATTAAATTCCCCCATAGTCTTCTCTTCTCCAAATTAAATCACACTAGATCTTTCTACCTTTTCTCATAAATCTTGCTTCCTAGGCCCTTAATCATTATTGTTGCTTTCCAACCTGTCCACATCCTTCTTGAAGCACAAGGTGAAAACTGGACATAATACTCCAGACAGCCTCACCAGTGGGAATGAAATGGAAGGATCATTTCCCTTGATTTGCAAGGGTGACACTCCTGTTAATACAACCCAATATGTTGTTGGTTTGTTTGGGGTTTTTTGTTGTTTTTTGGGGGAGGGTGAGGGTTGGAACAAGAGCCCACTGTTGGCTCATGTTCAGCTTATGGTCAACTCCCAGGTCCTTCTCTGCCTGCCATTTTAGCCACAGGAAAGCTCTGAAAGGCAGTGACTCCACAAACAGATTTGGAGAGCTTGGGATTTAGCTCAGAACTCTCCAAACAGTGGAGGCAGATGCAAAATTTGGAATAGCATCCAAATCTCAATATACCTTTCTCCCCCGAAGTTCAAAGTGCTGCCTCAGGCCCATGCCTACAAATAACAATAAAGAAACCTAAAGTATAGCAGAGCCAGTCTCTTGTGAGCCTGAACAGAAGTGAAAGGGAGGCCATCTCAACACCCCATGTGAACAACGGAGGCGATTTGAAAATGTCTCACTTGTCTCTTCTCAAGAAGGAAAAGAAGGCATTTTCCTGTATTGAGGTCTACATTAAGGTGTATCATTTACTATATATCATCTACTATATATTTTGAGATCTGTGGATGAAAAGTACAACATAGGTATTTCATATTAATTAAAATATTAGTAGTATTTATTTAACGATGACATCTTTAAAGAGAGCAGTAGAAAATGTTAACATTCAGTAATTTGTAATTTTCCCCAAGAAGGTATAATTAATGCTAAACTTTGAAAGCTTTGGTAGAGAAGAATTTCTTTTTGAACAGATATTCTCAAGGTTAGTTATACTTTCCTTTTTCTCCCTGTCAGAGACTCAGGTGTTAGAGTTAACATAAGAGTACAGGCTCCTTGTACCCAGTTCAGCTGGAAACAGCTTCCTCAGCCCCATCTTCCATGCCCGTTCTGTCTGATTCGGTGTAATAAAGCCAACAAACATAAGCTTCATCCTTGGCTTATTAGCAATTCATATTCATTTGTCTTATCTAGGTAAAAGCCTTTCCTATGAGGCATCTCTATTTATCTGCCTAATATACACATCACTGAGTCATTCTTCATTATCTTCTCCCATTTCATGTTTTTTCTACCCTCATCTATCCTGTGTTATCCCTGTTAAGGCTGTAAGTTTTCTGAGGCAAGAGCTGCCTTTTATTAAATATCTCTGCAATTCACAGCACAGCAGAGCACTGATCCTTGTTGGGGATGCAATAGAAAGGCCATCCCAAAGCACCCATCCCTAGTGGGACACACTATTTCCAAGCCCCATCCCTTCTAATATATCACAGTTCCAAAGCAAATAGGGAAGAGTCCTCTATCTCCCTCAGGCTGGATCCACCCCTCTTTACTCAGCCTGCTGCTTTCTACTCAGACTGCCAATTATAGTCCTGTAGCAGAAAAGCGCTGAGAGGCAATTATTCCATTCCCTTTCCAAGTTTCAATTGAACTACAAGCTCCCTTTTGTACGTGCATCCTCCTAGACACACATTGCAGGTATAGTGAGGGGAAGGGGTAACTCTGATACAGCCCACAGGCTCTTGCTTATTAATATGTTTCTGCCCAGTGTGGACAGATTACACATTGTATAAATACAATGTCCCTGGGGTTACAGAAGGAGACTATGTTGGGAATCAGGGGAGGCCTAAGGGGGCCAAGTGTATGTATAGACAACATCATAGAGAGAACACCTGTGAAGCCTGGGGCATGGTGTAGAGGAGAATTTGGAGCCACTCAAGGAGCCCTTAAGGCAGCTGGTGCCTGGCAGGGGCACAGGTGGACTAAGGGGGCCTGCATGTCTGGGGGCACAGGACTGTAATTGAGGGGGCCCAGAGGGAATTGACACAGGCTCAGGCAGCCTCCCTTTTATAATTTTTATTAAGGTCAAGGCATGGCAGGCAAGATCCAAGGGAAGGGCTGCAGCAGGCAGACGCTGCACAGCCACTAGGCTGCCTCCACGGCCACTATGCTGCCCTCATGGCTTCCCTCATGGCCATGCTACAATGACCTGACCTGGCCGCCCCAGTCCTTGCTGGATGCTTTTGTCTTGTTCGCAAACACTCTTCCCTTAAAGGGCCCATTGTGTTTCCCCATAACAGGGTAAGAATTCCCTGTTACACCATGTTACAGCTCCTCTAAGGAACAGCATAAGGTTATAGCATACTCCTAGCAAGCTGCTGTACCCACACTTCTGTGCCCTATAGATGTCTGCTCGCTTTTCTCACAGCTTTCTTTATATTAGCTATTTCTAGTATTTCATGGTTACTCTAAGAGCCCAGCAAGAGCTAATTTAGCTTTTAACATGCTTTTGAGGGAGGCAAATCCTCCTATTACCATTTGTTTTATTTTGGAAACTAAGGCTCCAAAGATTAAGGCCCGTACTTTCAAATTTGTGTACCTGATCCATATTCAGAACCCACCCCTCTCTGCCCAGACTACTTTTCAATGATAGCACTGCCCAGGAAGACTGAATCCATATTTAGGCTTCTATAAGAGTGTCTCTGTTTTAAAATGTGCAGAGCAGTCATATTTTCCATTGATTTAAAGACATGTAGAGGGCCATTGAGACCAACTGGTTTGCACTGGTATAACTGACAGCAGGGTTTGGGCCATAATCTGTAAAGAATTTTAGAATCCTGATGGAGAAGGAGAACTCTATAAATGTACAGCTTAGTTATTACCCAATGCATCATTAGCAATGAAGTTGTAAGAAATCACTTTTATGTGCATGCAAGGCAGCCTCCTTAAGAGACAGGGACTGTACAGGGGAATAATATAGCACTTCAGCTACTTTTATAGAGTCTTTTTACTTAGAGATTGACCTTAGGAATGTAATCAGAGAGCTGATTATAAATAGTTTGTGCAGTTGCTGATGAGATTAAAAGTGCTGTGCCAGCCAGCTGGAACAGGAGAGCTGTCCCACTGGAAGGGAGTGTGCCTAGAGTAATGCATGATCATTTACAACCTGCTTTGGGTCTGGAAAAAAGAGGTGTCTGAAAAAGGGCGCAATAACCCCCAAACATTAGAAACCACAGAAAATGTGTTAAATGGTTGAGATATGAGAGCTGGGAGTCAAAGGTCTGCTGGGGAGCCTTACTTAATAAGCTGAAGGAAGGTCTGGAGGGGATTTGGGAAGGAAGAGTATGCCAGAGTTAGTATGACCATGAATTTATCAGGACAATCTAATCCTAGCTAATGGGCCCTAGAACACAAGGGGGTCATGAGGCACCTGTTGCAGGGCTGCTTTTTCTGTCTAAGGATATATTCCTGCAGGTTAGTATGGTATAGTAGCAGAAACAACCAACTGGTGTCATCTGACATCATGGATAAAGGAGCCTTAACTCCCTCCCCCAACCCCAAAGAAACAAATAAACATGAGCTACAGGTTTTGCAAGAAATTTGTGCTTTATTTCTTGATTTCCTGGGGTTTTTGCAAGGCCACTGGCAGTAGCTTTTGTAATCATAGATATCAGTAAACCCTACTCGAAACAGTTATATTCAAGTGACTCCTCACGGGCATCTTTTTGTTTTCTTTCTGGCTATTCCTTCCTTTTAAATTAACTCTTCTCTTCCACATCTTTTCTTGCATGGTTTTCTTTGTTGCTTTCTTGTCTTTTTCTTTCATTCTTTCTCAGTCTTTATTTTTACTGACTTGGTTTTAGATATTATTCCTTGATGAAAAGAAAGGAACTTGTTTGCAATGCAAGGAAATCATTTTTACTCATAATGGGAACAAAAGGCCCAATCCTGTAAATTGCAGCTGCCTTGAATTCCCGTAGAAAACATCTCATTAGACACAATGCTATTCACAGATTCACAGGCTTCATTTTAGTTAAAAACTAAGTCATGCCCTTGGCCTGGAAGGATATAGATGATGGATGTACTGGGGCATTTTTTTTTCTATGTTATAGCATTGTTGTTGTAATACGTTGTTCAAAGATGACCCAAATATGGACACAAAGCATGTTCTTTACAGATGGTTTTGTTAAATTTACAACAGCAGCAGTATCAGATAACTTCACGGCAGCCAAGTTTTACCAAGCTTAAATCAACAAAAGTGTTCCCATAGAGTTACTCTTTAGAAATTCAGTTAGATCATTTGTGGGTTTCTTTGTTGATGTTTAGATTTCAGCATTCCCCTGCAGTAGTTTTTGCAGCTCAGATATTGCCAAACTATGTAGTGCGTGAGAGTCAGAAAGTGCAGCAGACTGGAATCAAAATAACTGTTCTCTTTGTCTGAGCTGCACACAGGGTAAAAATTGGGTCTTGCATTTGACCTAACACAGGTGCATAAGTGTGTTTAAAAAAACCCAAAACACCTTAAAGCTTTCCCAGAACCAGATGGTCTCTTGCATACACCTTTTCCTCTGGGAACAGAATGACAGAAGAATCCACCCATGACAAATGACAGATCTCATTTGTCTCATTTAATGCCTAGCTAGATGACTTTTAGGTTATTTGGGATTAAAAGTAAAAAATAATTATATAGAATGGAATCCATTTTAAGGTAAAAATAGATTTCTAGGATTCTCACAAATCTGTTAACAATAACTTTACATAATGTTAGCTAAGACCATCTAATTGACTCTGTTTTTCTTTTTCATGCCTAGCATGTATTAGATTAATATTTTATATTCAATAAAATGAAAAGCAATATTTGGGGAACCTCAATCAGATTACAGCAATAAAATTGCTCTGGATTTATTCTGATGTAACTGAGGTCAGATTCTGGCTCATGGTAATTTGTTTTAATTATATTGTGTATAATATAATTGAATATAATTCTAGTTTCATTTGAAACATACAAGTGCAGGAATAAAATCTCCATGGTTCTGAGCTGGAAAATAAGGCTCCTTTTTAGATATTCTAATACACTGTGGATTTATGTAGTAGATACTATGAATGACTACCACAAAGCAAAGAGATAGCAGAAGATTTGGAACAAAACTCATTGGTTTATGCCAGTAAACACTGAATGCAAATTCAGGATTTGTGATTGAAAAAGGTATGAAAATACAGAGGCAGGGACTGGTAACATTTTGTTTGTTCCAAGTTTCTCCTTCTGACTCATATCCTGATTGTTAAATAACTGGAAGAGATAGCATACCTGCAGGGCAGCTCACAGTTTACCTACTTTTAAGAAATAGGATCATTTGTTTTGCCAGGTTACAAAATCCTGCAAACCAATAAAAGGAGATTACAGACATAAGCAAATATTACCACAATATTGGCCTTGAACAACAGCAACCAAAAAAAAAAAAAAATCCCTGTTCTGATAAGGTTTTGAGACAAAAAGATAGTAATATGATCGTTAAAATAAAATAATTGCCACCTATCAGTTCTTGTGGAGATCTAATAGGTAGTAAATCTAATAGGCACACAGAAGCTCTACAACTCAAATTAATTACCTTAAGATACGATTCTGATCAGAGATATCTCCATGATAAACTTATGTGAGTCAAACCCTGCTTGCCTTTCTCAGGCATGTAGATAACAGAGCTGGATTGCTCAGATGCACAAGATGAGCAGATTTTGACCCTTGGTCTTTATTCAACATAGGACATCTTCATGATGAAATGCACCTCAGTGCAGATTGGTTCAGTGCAGGGTTTAATTTCACAGTATGCGCCTCACTCAGAGGTGGTATAAATTGCTGAAGTCAATAAAGCTACATCAGTTTATTCCACATGGCACTTTTTGTCCTGAAAACAGTATTTACAAGGGGCCCGGTTCTATAATATAAAGTTCATTCAATCCTTGCTCAGCCCAATTCCTGATAAAATCAGGAGTTCAGCTTGCATCCCGAGGCAACTCTGTACTCCTGTCGGAAAGGCAGTGCTAACAGCACTAAAGAAGGGCCAAGCAGATTCTATTACATGCTGGAAGCACATTTTTTTCATAACTGAGACTGCAGTCTGCATGTTTGGTTTTCTTATGTAGTATTTGCTTTAGAGAGGTGGGGGGATTGAGCTGTGTGCATGCATGTGTGTGTATGTGTGTGTGCACGTGCACACACCCACATGAATGTAATGGGAAGCAGTAAAGCTGTTTTCACAGCAAACTTAGAATGCTGCCAAGTTCTGCCATGACAGACTAATAGAGAAGAAATGTTCAGCAAGAACAGCGCACTAGCCAGAGCAGAGCTGGTGAGGTTGACATTAGATTCACCCTTTCCCCTGTTAAACAAAAAAAAGCTTTCAAAATATCATGTAAAGAGTTATGTTAAATTTCCAAAATGGGCAATGATATTTTCTGTAATGTTGTAGTGTTACCTTGTACAAATTATTGTCAGTGCTAATACGGAAAGATAAAGGTTTTCTGAGGTGTAAAATAATTTCCCTGGTGGTGAACATTTCATTAAAGAAGTTCCACTACTTTTGTTCTTTTCACCAAAGTGACTGTTCTGTCAAG
Organism: Crocodylus porosus; assembly: GCF_001723895.1. NCBI lineage: Eukaryota > Metazoa > Chordata > Crocodylia > Crocodylidae > Crocodylus > Crocodylus porosus. The sequence goes on along the minus strand of NW_017728913.1, from coordinate 34,993,625 downwards.
CTTCCAAAATTCAAAAAGTCCCTAAACATCACCCACAAGGTGGTCTGCACTCTTTATTACTAGCAAGGAAATAGATGGTAAAAACAATGTGCCTTGAACACACATAATACTGAGTTCTAAACTAGCTGTTACCACTCAGGAAGGAGACCTTGGAGGCCCTGTAGAGAGTTCTCTAAACATGCCAACTCAGTGTAAAGTGGCAACCAAAAACCCAATAAAATGTTAGATATTATTTAAGATGGGAATTGAAACTAAATGGAAAATATCATTAGGTCACTGAATTAATCCACTGTTTACTGAAGATCCTGCATACTACATGCAGTTCTGGTCATCACATATTAAAAAGAATGAATTATAGTAGTTTGTTTACAGCTTTTGCTAAAACAATACACTAAAATTATATATTATAATATATAATAATATATATGATAATAATAACACTACTGATACTGCTGCTGTAGTGGAATTAGATAAAGAACAAAGAAGGGCAACCAAGATGACTGGTGGGTATGGATCAGCTGCCATAATAGGCAAGACTAAACAAACTAGAACTTTTCTGTGTGAAAAGGAAAAGGCTGGGGTGGCATGGATTGTGGGGGGAAGGGTTATGACAGAGGTCTATAAAATCACAGTGTGGATAGGGAACTGTTATTCACCAAGTCCCAAAATACAAGAACTAGGAGGCAGGGACTGAAATTATCTGGAGGCAGACATAAAACAAATAAGAGGAAGCTTTTTTTACACATGAAATAGCTAACTTGAGGAACTCATTGCCACAGGAGGCTGTAGAAGCAGAGAGTATAATTAGGATCAAAAAGGGTTTTTACAAGTTTATAGATGACAACAGGTGCATTGGGGACTATTAAACAGAACAGTGGGCACACCTATACATGCAATTAATTAGAAGCAATAAACCCTGGCACATATTGAACTGGAGTTTATTGCTCCTGGGCACACTATGTGAATGTGCACCAGGGACCAGCATGTTGAGTTGGATCGGACATTGGTCTGACCACTATGGAACTTCTTATGTGCTTTTCTTTTTTGCTTATATTGTTTGTTTGTGCTACTGGGTGCAACTATGGAAGAGAGTAAATGAAACTACAGACCTATGCTGTGTAGAGATCAATTTCTCTCAACAGCAAAATTTGACTGCAGCTGGAGTATTGCGTCGCAGCTGGAGTATTGCGTCCAATTCTGGGCGCCACACTTCAAGAGGGATGTCAACAGCATGGAGAGGGTCCAGAGGAGGGCCACTCGTATGATCAGGGGACAGCAGGGCAGGCCCTATGAGGACAGGCTACGGGACCTGAACCTGTTCAGCCTCCACAAGAGAAGGCTGAGGGGGGATCTTGTGGCCTGTTATAAACTAGTCAGGGGGGATCAGCAGGCATTGGGGAAGTCACTGTTTCTCCGAGCACCGCCAGGAGTGACCAGGAATAACGGTCACAAGCTGGCAGAGGGTAGGTTTAGGTTAGATATCAGGAGGCGCTACTTCACGGTCAGGGCGGCTAGGGTCTGGAACCAGCTTCCAAGAGAAGTGGTGCAGGCTCCTACCCTGGGGGTGTTTAAGAGGAGGTTAGATGCACATCTTGCTGGGGTCGTTTGACCCCAGTATTCTTTCCTGCCATGGCAGGGGGTCAGACTAGATGATCTGCTCAGGTCCCTTCCGACCCTACAAACTATGAAACTATGAAACTATGACTGCATGTAGTGAACACATATGACTATATATTCAATATATATATATGAATATAAATAATTTGTGAAATAGGCAATTACAACAATTTCTTAGAAACCTAAATTCAATTTGAAGTTCATTAGAAGTGGTGGTACACTGATAAACATTTTTTTGGCCAATACCCATGGCTGATTATTAACCAGCCATATCAGCCAATACCAATCCAATTGCCAATATGCAGCCCAGCAGCTTGGAGAGCAGTGTCCAGTCAGTAAGTCTGTTGTGGGGAAGGGGCATGGGGGAAGGAAGGAGCATGGGAGAGCAAATTGAGGCCCCCAGGGTGAGGGAGGGTGTAGGGCTGGGGCAGGAACTGCTCAGGCCAGGCAGGGATGGGATGGGTGGTGGTGGTGATGCTGGGAAAAGGGGGTATGGGATGTGCTACAGCCACTCCAAAATTTGCTGTAGCCTCCCCTCCCAGCACAGCTGGTACTGCCCCTGCCCACCCCAGGTGCAGCCCCAGTTTAGCACCCTGACCAGGAAGAGGCCAGCGTGGCCCCTGGCCCCAGACTGCAACAGGCAGCCTGCCCTCGCTCTGTGCACAAATCCAGGGTTAAATGCCCCCATGCCTCACCCCAGGGAGGCATGCAGCAGCCAGGAGCCACCCCATCTCCCCACCCCATCATGCCTCCTGGACTAGCCACCCGCTCCCTGCCCTGGCTGGGCAGCCCCTGCCCCTGCCCCAGCTCCAGCGCCACTCCCTCTCTCACCATGGCGGCCTCAATCTGCCTCCTGCCACGCACTTCTTCCCTCTCCCACACCTTTTCCACTCCACAGACTGATTGGCCAGATACTGCTTTCCAAGTTGCCGGGCTGCATTCCTGGCCCTGTGCATGCTGCAGCTGCATGCACCGACGTTTATCGGTGACATTATGGGCCAAAAAAATCCAATTGCCAATAATGTCAATTTTCCTTTTATCAGTGCTGATATGATATGGACCAATATATCGGTGCACCTCTAATTAAAAGGAAATAAATGTCCACATTATTAACTGTAGTCAGTTTTCAAAGTATAATCATACTTCCAAGGCTATATTTAAGCCTACTGTAAGTAGGCAAAAACTTTCCTGAAATCAGTGGTTTCCCATAGTATCTGAACTGTCTAAAATTGAATCAAGGCTCACCAGCATCTACTGAAACTAAAAATAAATCAACTAAGAATAACCGTGCAGTGACGGGATTGCACAGTAATGCCAGTTACTGTGCAGTTATTTAGTACTTGCTTAAGTAATAACTGTGCATTCCGCCACACGTGTAGATGTGCCCATAATGAATCAAAGCCATTAAACATTCACTTACACCTTGGCTGAATTGGGTCATAAGAATTGTTCCATAATGCAGGTATTAAGATTTAGATTTCTCAGCAAGCACTGCTTTAACATTGGCACTTATGATGAGTAGAATTGTTGAAAGGTATCAACTTTCGTGCATTCACATTACTTTCTTATCTTACTGTGAGGTAATCTCTTTTATATACCTGAAAGCCTTCCTTATACTTTAAAAGTGCTGGTCACTGAACATAACTTAATCAAAGCCTGGATTGTACTCTCTTATTATCCTGGATACCCACAATTTTTAGATTTTTAGCTCTCCCTAATAAAAGCGCTATTGGGATGTTTAACATAACTGGCATTTCTTCCCCACTGCACATGGAGAACTGGCATACCTGCAATTAAATGGTAGGGGTATGATTTTATGCTAACAAAATCAAGGGAAGAACAACATAATCTCTTGGGGCACAACCAGATGAGCATGCACATGTGGTCTGCAGCACCACAGCCATATACCATACACACTGCATATGCTGGCATTCCCTGCACTGCTAATTTGCAGTATAGGAGGGAGGGGGGATTGACACTGGGAGATCCCAGTGTTAAAAAAACCTGCACCTTAAAAAAAAAAAGAGTAGTGTACATGATGGTAGCATGTGCCACCTGAAACCGGAGTCTGGCCAGCCAGAGCCACACTCTGGCTGCCAGCCAAGTTTCCTGCTGCCAGATGACCATGGCTGCAGCCCCTTCAGGCCCCCAGGATCCCATGTAGGGCTGCTGTGGCCAGCTCAGGTACTGCCCCCAACCTTTCCTACCCCACTAGGGACAACGTGCCACACACCAGAGCGCGTATGCACAGGTGTTTCCTAGGGACAAGTAGCAGCAGCACATATGCCGCTGCTCTTTGTCCCAGGGGAAATGTATGTTCCTGCTCATAGGGATGCACTCTCACAGTCTATTTTCTCTAGTAAAATGGCAGAAAATGTGCATGGGTGGAACTTTAATTGAATTCAATAGTACCGCTCATATACTTGGAAGTTAAGCTGGCGCTTAAGTATATTGTAGGATTTGGGTCTATACTTACACTAGAAGATATGTCTAAGTTTTTTCCCCCCCACTTCTGAAAGAATAATTAAAAAAGAAGAAGGACAAGTTCTTGGCATAGGGCCTACATTAGTGTACGGATTTCTGGGAGTCTCTTTTCAATTAAAGTAAACATAGTGTTCTTGAAAAGTGCTGGGTTAGCAGCACTTGTGACTGAAGTTCTCTTTTTTCATAAAATGAGTGCAAACAGTTTGTGGATGTGAAACAGCCCTGCACTGACTTGCCTATGTGTCAGAAACCTCATCTGTATGACTAGGCTCTGGGCCCACATTTTGAAAGACCCCCCCAAGACCAATGTCAAAACAAGACATGTGCAGAGGAGTAACTAGAAACGTCAGCACCCTCAGCAGAGATCTTGTTGAGCACCTGAATGCTGGGAGAGTGGGGAGGTTGGTGAGCACCAGACAGCAGGGTGTGAAGCTCTGAAGGATGCTACTGCCATACTATCCTTATTGGCAGTTGTGGTTGCAGCCCCCCCAGCCCTTGTTAAACTCCTGCTTGTGTGACATGTCCTCCCACACAGGGTGCAAATATCCTGGGGTGCAAAATAAAGAAAGAATCAAAACACAAACAAAAAATGTGCCAGAATTCAAATGTATGATTATGCAAAATACTGAATGTGCTCACAAGCTTGCTTGAGTGCAGTCAATGTGGTAGCTGCCATGTAATTAAATGCATAGGGGCCCTTACTCAACACCCTGCCAAGGACTTCCTTATGGTGGTATTGGGTGTGACTATCTTTAAGGACCAATGGGAGTTCAATATTCCAGCTTCATTTAGACCTTCTTATAACTGGTGACACCTGTCAGAATGAAAATCTTAGTCTGTACTCTATGGAACACGTGGAAGAGAGGTGGAGACCCACTGCAATCTCTGCTGAGAGTAACAGGAAAATATAATTTGGTGTCAATGTATGATAGAGATATTTATGTACTTCAAAGAACCCAAATCCAAATATCATCTCCAAACTGAGGAAGTTCCAATCTGATTTCAGATTTGGTGGCTTATTTCTTTGGCTAGTAGAAAAAAAATAATTTCACATTGGAATCAAATAAACATCTCCAGATAGTGACAACCTTCAGTCACTAGTGAACACCTCAGCCTGCTAAGAAAAATTTTTGGCTCAGCAGTTCTGGCAGTTAGTGAAAGAAGTGAAGTATTTTTTAAAACAAATCCACGGAAGAGCATATCTCCAGTCTAAACCACTAAATGTCTCTGTTTAGTATATGGCACTTAAGATGGGAACTTCAGTGATGGAAATTATACTATACAAGCCAAGGTCATAAGCTTACAAATATGCAGAAGGTCCGTGTAGTCTTTGCTTACTGTATTTTGCCTTGCTTGCTTCCTATTGGCCTGTGTAGCTTTTTGATTCTTGTGTAAGCTCTTCTGCAAAGATTCACCCTGCACAAGTATTCCATTAATTTAAAATAATAATTTACCTTTTAAATGAAGAAACCTCCCTGCATTTTATACTAAAACAAGACGTGTTACCAATGGTATCTTTAAAATAAATTACCTTTAAAAGATCCTTTTTTGATACAATCCAAAATTAGTGCATGACATTCTGATCTCGCTTACACTGAAATACTAAAACGCTATTTTCTTTACTGAGGACAGAATTAAGATAATTGTAAATCAACCCTATGGACTTCACTTTGATTTATTTGATGCTTTCCCCATATTTCACATCTAACTCCAAAAGAAAGCTGTTTTGCATTGATTCAGTGACTTCGGTGGTATAAGTTTTTTTCATGATAAAAACCATACCCTTTGCCCCATTTGGAAAAGTGCTAAAATAACTTCCAGTGAAAGCAGTGACCCTTATGCTCCTGAATTGAAACCTTATGGTGAAAGTCTAGAAGTGTAAATGTTAAATTGAAATTTTGAACTGAAATGAGTAATGGCAATCAGAGGGATGGGGGAAGTCTTGATGACGAACACAAGAAGATTTGCTAAGAGCTTTTGTTCAGAAGTTATTCATAAGCATTCAAACTGACATAGAAATTTTATGCTATTCACAAAGTTTTTTGTGCATTACACATTAGCTGGTCCAGCAGCTGCGTGTTACTACCTCTGAAGTTCACTGAAAACAATTAATGTCTACTTACATGTTGTTGCTGTGAAGTTTAACGCCATAAAGTTTTTTTTTGGAAAGGCTGAACTCTGGCCTGTGCTTTAGCAAAGAGTGCGAAGAGTTAAGCTAAGGTGCAACAAATAGGGAAGAATAATAGAGTTGTACATAACAACAGACTCTTCCACTTTTTTCCCCATTGATAATGGAGAAGAAGAATCATTTTAAAGGGTATCTCAGGAGTCCCTCAAAAGCAGGGAAAATATGTTCCCCTGACTGCTGTAGAATGGGCACTTGTTTTCCATTCTCTTTTTTGCTCTAATGCTACCAGGGTTTTCACTCATTGGTGTAATGACACAAACATGCATAGGCTGTTTCTTCCTCCTTTCATTAAGGGAAGAAGCTGCTAATCCACTTTGCAGACAAATGGTACAAGGAAACAATAATCAAGAGCAAACCTAAGCTATCTTTACTCTTGGCAAGAGACCCATTAACCTTAGTCATTACTTACAGTGTGTCTAGGACCAGGTCTTAGTTAAAAAAGGCAAGAGTCAACGTCTTAGCTTCAGTGGAGTAATACCATGTTTACTTTTATCTAAGATTACCCTGAATTTAAGACAACTCCCCAACAATTAGATTCTAAATACAGAAAAACTATAAATGTGTTAAATTATAATTAGACTTGGAAAATTATCAGAGGGTGATCTTGAGTTTATCTCCCCCAGCAACTGCTACAGTACAGAAAGCAGTGGTGGGGGGAATTGGGTGGTTGGGGAGGGTCAAGAAGTCCCTTTACCCTCTACCCCACTACTGCTTCCCCCTGCAGCCTTCTTACCTGCCCTGCCACCTGCACCCCCCCCAACATCTCCAGCTCCCTCTAGTCCCTGCCTCTCCCCACCCCACACACTCTCCAGTCCCTGCCTCTTTCCCCCTGCCCATAGTGTCAGACACAGCTATGGCTCTGATCCCTTCCCAGAGCAAAGTACATGGAAGTTCAGCCCTTGCTGGGCCACACAACAGCATTGGCCAGGCAGGGGATGAAGTTTCTGTGTGATCCATGCATAGAGGGGGATCCAGCCTGAGCCAGAACCAAGCTGCACCTGACAGCAAGTGGAGGAAGGGGGTAGAGGGGAAGGCAGAAGCTGCAGAGGGCAAGTGGAGGAGAGGATAGGTGGCTGCTGTGGGTCTGACTCTGACCCTCACCCAGGCTCCAGAGTCAGGGCCACAACAACCACCTGTCCACCCTGTCCACCTGCCCTACACACACTTTGTACATGAATCTAAGATAAGGGACTTTTCCCCATGTTGATTGGGGAGGGGGAAATCCTTCTCTTAAATTGAGTAAATAGGGTAGTTGCTGCAGCAGGCCCTTATTTCTACCTTGCTTCTTTTAAGTAGTTTGAAAATAAGGCTGAAAATTCAAACAGAGATGTGAATTCTATTAATAACGAGAGAACTGCAGAGGGATTATTATTGATAATAGAAAAGGAAATTAATCCCCCCTCACCCTGGTGCTAGGCACAGTAGACACATATGGTAAGAAAAAGCCACAGCTCAAAGGATTTATACTTTAAGTAGACTTAGGTAGGCAATAGAGAAGCACAGAGAAGCAAAGTGATGATGTCCTCAGTGTCACACAACAGTAAGTAAGAGCCATGGGTGGATCTAGGATTTTGAAAAGGGGGTGCAGCTGGTGTGGTACATCACCACACATAACACAACACAGACTTTTCTCTGGGCAAAGAGAAACTAGAAGCTATACTAATATGCTAGAAGCCTTAGCACTATATTATACAGGTTAAGATCAAAGCAAAAATAAATATAACTTTATTGGCCATATGCACTAATTTTCTAGAAAATATGCTTAGTTTAAAAACAACAAACTAGGCAAAAATAGTCAAAAGATTTTGTTCCATTAGTCCTGTGGTCATAGTTAAATGTAAATCTCTTATTCAGATTCATAAAACAAAAGCTAGAAGGTTTTGGCAGTGCCTCCAATCTTTGCTGTCAGTTATTTCTACACCTGAGTTAATAGTATCACATTTAAGTTAAGGCTTTTAGCTAGAGCTAAAAACAGTCTGTGGGCATAAAAGAAAGACATTATCAGGAATGGATAACAGAGACAATTGCAGAAGAAAAAATACTTTGAATAGTAGTATATATAGTAATGTAATAGCAGTCTCAGACCAGCAGAGATTCCCTGTGCTTGAAGAAGTGTGACTGTGCCTGAAAGCCTGCTAAGAACTTTTTTCCAACTACTCAGTTGGTCTAATAAAAGATATCACATCTACTCAAAGAACCTTTCCTGCCTACTTTGAATAGTGAAACATCAAGGACATTACAGAGGAGAGAGGGACATTAACATTTATAGAATGGAAGAAGATTAGCAGGGATCCAGTAGATTATAATAAGCCATAAAATCAATTGACTCCATCAGTGCTGCCTGAATAGAAATGCAGCTACACATCCCAGGAAGTTGTTTATAAAGTATGGGTGGAGCAGGAATCAAAAGTGGGGCGTGCACATCCCTAGATCTGCCCTTGGTGAAGCCATGAATACAACATAAGTTTCAGAGTCCTAATGTAGAGCTCTAGGGTGTGTGTAGACAAAATGGGGGTTTACTTTGCCCTAAATTGAAGTGGTAGGTTTTTAAAAACACCGCTTCAATATAGGGCAAAGTGAGCCCCCGTGTCATGTACATCTGTGTCTTACCTGCCTCTCCGGTGGTGGGGAGGAGAGGGCAAGCTGTTGGCAGGCGGAGCAGTCCCTGGGCTGCTGATGAGGGAGAGCTGGTGCTTCCCCCCATGACAGCAGCAGCTCCCCCCAACAAGATGGCACCCACCCGCAGGCACCTGGCTCGGGTGGTCCCAGGGAGCACCGCAGCCATCGCAGCCATGGAGGGAAGGACCAGGTCCTTGCACAGCTCATGAAGACAGGCAGGCTCCGGGGTCGGGGGAAGACCAAGCTCACTGCCTTTTTTCTTTTTCTTTGGTGGAGCCTTCCCAGGATGCTGCCAGGCTGCCTGCATGGGCCTCCTGTGGCGAGCCAGTAGGGGGTGCTTCTGCACTGAGCCACCCACCTCACTGTGCTGGACCATGTTCCAGGCTTCCAGTGCCTCCCTGGGGGCACCTCACGCCTGGCCAACCCCCTTCCTGGAGCACACCCGCTAGCCTGGGGGTAAAGCTGCCACCACCCAGGGATGGGCTTGATTCTGGCACAATGTCCCCTGGTAAACACAGGCTTAGTAGCCCTCGAGAGTACTTAACTCACTTCAAGAACTTGAGATACTTCCCTCAGTCATAAGCACAAGTAGTCGTCTCTCTTAGTCAGCCAAACCAAGGGGACCAAATGTGCTACAGTGGCTGGAATTAATGCACAATAAACTGCCGACACATACAAACACCAATGCCATTAAAGCAGTGCAAAATCATTTAACCTGCTTTAAGGTGTTGTGCACACATGTCCCTTGTTTTATCTACATATGCCCCTATATTGCCTCCAAGACCACATTGCCTCTTGGAAGAATGCTTTTGGTTGACATCCTGACTGAAGCGAGGTCTAATTTGGGTGTTCAGATTTTGCCTACTTAAAAATCCTCTGTAAAGCCAGGTTTTGTATTTATCTCTCTACCTAATTTGCACTTGGTAAATCAGTAGGTAAAATGTTGTGTGACTCAGTTTTGTACTGTATAAATGCAAGTAATTAATTAACCCAGGGGTGTCAATCATGGGCCAGATCTGGCCTGCAGAGTCACTGTTTCTGGCCCAACACGCTACCACCAGGCCACAAGAAGTTGGGGGATATGGCAGGGGGAAGAAGAGTAGCCTGCCACAGATTTTAGGGCCCTCCAGCTCCATCGGACTTGGTGGTCGGTAGCAGGAGGACTCAGGGCTGACCGCTGTGGCCCCAGCACCTTGACTTCCAGCCCCAGTGCCACTGCTATGCTGGACCCAGTGCTGGCTGTCTCCACTGTACGCTCTATGCCAGAGCTAGATCTGCTGCCCCAGCACAAAACATGGATCAAAGGTAGCAGCTCCAGGTCTGGCATGGGGCACACAGCACATGACAAGAGCTGGAGCCACTGCTGCCACCAGTACCAGCACTGGTGCCACTTTGTGCCCTGGGTTCAATCTGTCCCACAAGGCCCTGTGGCTTGGGGCAAGAGGTGAATCTGATACACTTGCATTAACCAATTCAGCATATTTTCGTTTTCCATGATTTTATTTAATAGTAGACCGTTCCACCTGCCTCATTTTTCTTTTAGGTTTAAAAGGATGAAAGGATTCAGTGTGAATTCTCTACTTCTCAAATTTAAAATAACTTTATGAAAGGCTTGTGCTTCACTTGCAGCTCATGTTCTTGTGTGAACTTTGTTTTTATATCCTTCTTAGTTTTGGGTGCTTCCAGAAAACCTGAATAACCTGTGATTTAAAATAGATTCATATAGGAGAGGCTCTCTGAGAGATGGGCTCCTGAAAATGTTGACTTGCTTCTGGAAATATTGACTTGCAGAGTCAAGGAAAGTTGTGTATGTGTATGTATATATGTATGTGTGTATATATATAATATATATATATAGTGTGTGTGTGTATATATGTATATATATATATATATATATAAAGAGATGGCTTGGTCCCTCTGTACCTTGGAATATCTAGTTTCCCTTGGAAGAAAAATCTTCCTGGGCAGAATTTTAACTTTTTTATTTTGAAAATTAAAAAAATATATATATTTATACTTGACTTTTGAGAGATCATTAGGCATTTGCGTAAGGTGGGCATGAGGTAGCTGCCCAGAGCGGCGCCTCCAGTGAGCAAAAGCAGCAGGCACAGCTCTGTAGACATGGTGCAGACGTGGAGCACAGCTGCCAGGGCCCTGCCCCGGGGCGCAGCTGCCTGCCATGGGCTCTTCTGAGGCCTCCACCCAGATGGAGCTCATGGTGGGGTTGATGGCCCCTTGCCCCCCTGTCTGTGGGGGGCTTGGTGGGGCCCTGGGGCAGGTGGGGCCTGGTGGTCCCCTTGCCTGTCCCTCCTGTGTATGACTTAGGGCTCTGGAGGAGCAGGTGAGGCAGCTCCAGGCTGAGGTGAGCAGGCTGAGGGGGATCAGGGATGCAGAGGATGAAATTGATGCCTATTTCTGTTCTCTACAGGCCCAGTCGCCCACTGTACAGCCCCCACAGGAGACGCATCCAATGCAGGTGTGGCAGAAGGTGTCCAAATCCAGAGCTGCTAGGCCTAGAGTGGTGGAAGCTCCCCAGGTTCACCTGGGGAACAGGTTTGACACCCTGGCAGCTGTGATGGAGAAAGACAGTGAAATTGCCTCCGGCAGGGATGAAGCCACTCCCCACATGATAAAGAATGGGCAGAGAGTGAACAGCAGCAGGAAGAAATGCCGGGTCCTTGTCATCGGAGACTCCATCCTATGAGGACTGGAAGGTCCCATCTGTCCGCCTGACCCCACGACGCAAGAGGTCTGCTTCATGCCTGGGGCTCGGGTTAGAGACATCACAGAGAGGATCTCGGCCTACATCTGACCTGCAGACCAGTACCCCATGGTTGTCATCCATGTGGGGATGAATGACACAGCCAGGGGCAACCCTGACCGCATTATGAAGGATTTCAAGGCTCTAGGGGACAAGCTTAAGGAGATGGGCGCACAGGTGGTATTCTCCTCTCTTCTTCCAGTGAGTAGGCGGGGACGGCGACGCGAGGCCTGCATTGGTGAGGTCAACAGTTGGTGCTGCCAGGCAGGCCTTGGGTTCCTTGATAATGACCCATGCTTTCAGGCAGGGGACTTGCTGGGTGGGATGGGCTTCACCTCTCTCCTAAAGGCAAGTGTGTCTTCTCTTCCAGGTTGGCTGATCTCGTACGATGAGCTTTAAACTAGCATCGCCAGGGGAGAGGGCTGCAGGAAGACGAGGAAACACCACCCGAGCAAGACAGGTGACAAATGCAAGGAGTGCCCAGGTAAGAAATAGGGGTCCAAACAGTCTCCCAAATCAGGGGGTGGCACACACAGCTAGGCAAGGCCTTAAATGCCTATATACCAATGCTTATAGTATAGGAAATAAACAGGAGGAACTTGCCCTCAGAATAGCCAGTTCAGACCCAGACATAATAGGGCTTACAGAAACTTGGTGGGATTCATCTCATGACTGGGCAGTTAGCACTAGGGGCTATAGGCTTTACAAGCAGGATAGAGAAGGAAGGAAAGGTGTGGGTGTGGTGCTCTATGTCAAGGAGTAATACACATCCTCTGCCAGCAAAATGGGGTCAGAGGGGCAAGCTGAAGTGCTCTGGGTCAAGATACAAGGGGGCCATGGGGAGAGGGATCTAACGGTGTGGGTCTACTACAGACCCCCCAACCAATGGGACAAGCTGGACTGGAAATTTTCAGGCCAACTTGCAGAAGCACTTAAGGTGAAAGTTGTCATGGGTGATTTAAATTACCCGGACATCTGCTGGGAGGAACAGTCAGCCAGGTTGGAGGTACCTAGCCGAGATACAGGACCTCCACTTAATTCAGGAGGTGCACAGTCCCACCTCTTGGATCTGGTACTGGCCACAGGCGACGACCTGGTAAGGGGCATACAGGTTCTTGACCACCTGGGTGATAGCGATCATCGCTTGCTGGAATTCACCATCCAGCGCAGGGTGTCAAGGACCTGCAGCAAGGCAGAAACCCTGGACTTCAAGAGGGCCAACTTCAACAAGTTGAGGAGATTAGTGGGAGAGGCTCTGGGGTTCTTGAGAGCAGGGGAGCTCAGTGCCCAAGATGAGTGGTCGTTCCTTAAGGAGACGATACTCAGGGCCCAATCTGGTGGTTGCGCCAGAGGAGAAAGCAGACCTCTTTAACCAATTCTTCACCTCCGTTTTCTTGTGTAGGGACTGGGATTTCCCCACCATGATGCAAGACGGACTAGAGAGGAATGCCTCCAGACCTCAGGTTGGGGAGGACAGTTAGAGAGCTTCTGGAGGGGCTGGACGTGTTCAGATCAGTGGGTCCAGATGCTCTCCACCCCAGGGTGTTGAGAGAGCTAGCATGGGGTTATTGCAGGGCCCTTGGCATGGCTTTACGAGCTCTCAGGGTGCTCCGGCCAGGTGCCAGATGGCTGGAAGATAGCCAACATGGTCCCCATCTTCAAAAAAAGGGAGGAGGGAGGACCCAGGCAACTATAGGCCTGTCAGTCTTACCTCAATCCTAGGGAAACTCTTTGAGAAGATCATCAATGAGCACATCTGTGATGGTCCAGCCTCAGGGATGATGCTCAAGGGCAACCAGCACGGTTTCATTAGGGGCAGGTCATGTCAGACCAACCTGATTGCCTTTTATGATCAGGTCACAAAAGCATTGGATGCAGGTGTCGCCGTGGA
>NW_017728913.1:34967109-34979190 GCF_001723895.1 Crocodylus porosus | reverse complement strand
GAGACCTTGTTTCCCCTAGCGCCCCCTGGCATAACAAGGAATAATGGCCATAAGTTGTTGGAGGGTAGGTTTAGATTAGACATCTCTAAGAACTACGTCACAGTTAGGGCAGCTAGGACCTGGAACCAACTTCCAAGGGAAGTGGTGCTGGCTCCTACCCTGGGTGTCTTTAAGAGGAGGCTTGATACCTACCTGGCTGGAGTCATTTGAGCCCAGTTTTTTCTCCTGCCCAGGCAGGGGGTTGGTCTTGAAGATCTATAAGGTCCCTTCTGACTCTACTTCTTTGATTCTATGATTAGAGCTAAACTGATCTCAGTGGTGGTAGATGACAGAGCAAGGAGCAATGGTCTTAAGTTGCAGGAAGGGAAGTTTAGGTTGGATATTAGGGAACATTTTCTCACTAGGAGGGTAGTAAAACACTGGAACAGATTACCCAGAGAAGGGGTGGAAGCTCCATCCTTGGGGGTTATAAACCCAGCTAGACAAAGCTTTAGCTGGAATGACCTAGTGGGGTTGGTCCTGCTTTGAGCAGGGGGTTGGACTAGATGACCTCCTGAGGTCCCTTCCAACCCTCGTTTTCTATGATTCTATGATGCATATTTGAGGCTCTTGGTGTCCTTACACATACTTAATGGCACACTAAACTCCAAGAATCACAAAATAGCATTTTCCTGATGATGTCAGAATTCCGTAAAGATGGCAAACAGTGGAAACAGATGAATTAGAATTATTTTTGGCATCATGCTGCTCAATGAAAGTGTTTTGTTCAAACTCTTGACACTAAGCCTGTATGTCTACACTACAGGGCTGCTACTTCTTTAACTACAGCAGCAATGCCAAAGATGGCTGGGGTCCAGTATCATACCTAGACTCCTGGCAGCTCCAGGTGAACTTTTAGTATTGGGCCCCCCTTTGCCAAAGATGATAATAATAATTGGACAACAGAAAAAAAATACCATTTTCATGCCCCCTTTTCTGTCCAGGTCCTGGGCAGCCGCCCAGTTTGCCCATGCTTGTGTTTGGCTCTGCTGGGGCCCCTGACATAGATGCAGGTCTGCTAGCAGAAAAAGCTTGTCTGCTGTCAGAGCTACACCAGCTCCCACATGACAGAAGTTTTTTTTCTGGCAAAACCCACCTTCTGCCAACATTGCTATGCCCACACCAGAAACTTTGCTGGCAGGGCTATGTCTAGTACAGGGGGTGATCTTTTTCACTCCCCTGGTGACTCACAAAACACTGCAATGGAGACAAGGGCTGCCTGACTATACTCATATCCTGTGCATGAAATAGGTTTTGCCTCTGTTATGTCAGTTCAGCAGATCTGAAAATAGGCAATGGACAGAATGACAGAGGAGACTTGTCAAGACAAGGGATAAAGGAAAAGAGGAGTCAGCAATTCTGTGTATGACAGAAACAGAATTGCTGGCCAGCTGCTACACATCAATGTGTTGCATCACATAATAAAACAATTGTGCAATATTTTCTGGGCAAAATACAACCCTGGACTAATTGGAAACAAGTTGCACTGACTTCAGTTAATTCATTTACTTTACCAGGAATTATATCTTCTTTTTTATAACAGAGTCAGTCCCCCTCTTGTTTATCTTCTGTTAGTCCCCCTTGCTTGAGAAGACAGTCACTGTTAAAAGACAGGAATAAACTACTAATATGTTCCCTGAAATCATTCCTAGTCTCTCCCTTTCTCTTTCCTACACAGACCTACGGAGATGTATTCATTTAGCAAATGAACATGGTCAATAAGCATGCAGAGGAGAAATCAGTAGGAATAACTCACTGTTTAAAGATGGTTCTTGGTTCAGTAATAAGTGCTGACTGTGAAATCTGAAATGTTGAAGAAGGTTCTGGCTTGGACAAGGGGCAGAACCCAGGGGGACCTAGGAGAAAGACAAATAGAGCCAGAGCCACATGCACTAGGGCAGGAGCTGCCCAAATGAAGCTTCCTCATCTAGAGCAGTGCAGCAGAGGCAAGAGCCTCTCGCTTGATTTCTCTTGGGCCCCATAAGTCTTGTGGTTTTGAATGCACAGTGGCAGCTTCCACAAAAGGGGTGAAAGATGCTTCCATTCTAGCCAGGCTGAGCCAGACAGTTAGGGCACACTCCTAATGTGATCCATAAAAAAAAAGTTGCTTAAAAACAGAGTAATTTGTTTTCATCAGTGAAGTGATTTAGGTGCCTAAAGTTCCTGCTACTCTGCATATTCAGATGTGCCCTTATCTTGGCTGAACTGAACATCCCTGCACCTATCTCCCACTTATGCCCATTTGGCATTAATAGATTACATGAAAACACCAATGTTCCCTATCTGGCAGGTGTTCTCCAAATGCCCCTGACACAGGTGCTTAATTCAGCATTGTTCTGCTTTGGCAAACTGAGCAAAGATGTATCACTTATCCTTTGTATACTATACCGTGCTTAGCTGGAAAAAATTGCTATGAAAACTTCCATTTTAGAAATTCTCTATTAAAGCACAGAAGCTTCTGAAGATAACTATATTTACTTGAATATACGATGACCTCCCAATAATTAGATTTTATATAAGGAAAATGTATAAACTTGTTATAACTTTCCACATACAGAATCTAATTATTGGATATTTGCCTTGAATTTTTCCCCCTTCAGCTGCAACAGCAGGGAAAATTAAATCTGGGGGTGTTAAGTAGCCCCCTTCTGCTTGCCTTCCCCCAACAAATATAATCAGCCCTTTCCCTCCCTCCTTACTGTCAGACCCTGCTTTCCTTGAGTACATGGAGGTAAGGGGACAAATTTGAAAACACTGACCTAAAAATAAACATATCCATAATAGCTTCAATACTGAATATTATAGGTACCCATAGACTAAGTTCTACCAGAATTGATGCAATTTGCCTCTTTTGTAACTACTGCAAGTTTTAGTACAAGTACTCTATAAACATACTTTTAACCAACATGTTTGTACTTACTTATATGGAGTACAAACTATGCATGATGTTAATCCAAAACCAAAACGCTCATGACTCAACATATACAGGAAACTCTCGCTATTTGTGGGTTCAGCATTCACAGTTTCAGATATTTGTGAATGCTGAACCCTCATTTTAAATATACTTTATACACTTAAAGGAGCTCCTTGGGAGCTCCACACTTGCTTTTTTCCCCCACACTGATTGGAGAAAAAAGTCCTCATTTTGTACTTGAGTAAATACAGTAATTTCAGCTACAGTCTATTGTCTACTGAAACCAATAGGTTCTATTCTATATTCTTTATATCAAGTCCTATTTCAGCCTTCAGTTTTAAAAAGGTATGAGCAGGTATCCCTTCTATCAAACAGATTCAGAATTGAGTGTCAGAAACTGCAAAGAGACATGAATAACAAGGAATATTACAGTGTTGATACTAAATGAACTCTTTATTTCCTCTATTCCTACCCTATGAAGAAAATGCTATAAAATGAATAAGGGTAGTGTATTTGCCAGAATGATGGAACTCAATTATTTCAGCAAAAAAAAAAGTATGACAAGTAAAATGAAACAAAAAAGAAAGTCTAGACTTGAATTATACCTTTCTATTTAATTTATACATTCTTGGCTTGAAAGTGCTCTCTATATTCTCATACCTTATTACTCCACTAGAAAGGCCAATAATTTATATATTAAATAAAACTGGTATCACTGAGATAAAAGTCACTTACTGCCAATGATGTGTAATAGCTATTATTTGTGCCTACTGGCCAACCCTTACATAGATTTCTAAGCCATCTTAATAAAATGGCATTAATGATATCTCTTCTCTTTGTGATGAGAAGGGCAGAATGTCTTAGATTTTAAGTGAAAAGATTTATTCTTGCAATTGACAACTCATCAGCTACCTCTTGTAGGTGATTCCATATTCATGATGAGATCATGTAGGACAATAAAGATCTGCATTAACTAGACAATAAAAATCTGCACAAACTGTTGGTGAAAAGAGATGCTATTGCAACATTGAAAAAAAAATACATGCATATATATGTTTAAAAATGCAATTAAAACAACTCCTACCAAAGATATTTTCCATAATACTCCAACATTAATTCGTATAATTTTCTCCTGAGGTCACTTTGAGATACCCTTGTTTAATGTTAAAAAAACAAATTTTGAAATAAGGATTTTTTTTGTCCCGAAGCAGCTCTCTATAATTATCCTTTAAAAAAGCAGGGCGGGGGGGATACCTCCTAGTAATCAGGAAGTGGAGCATAAGTGCTGGGAAACAATATGTATTTTATGTACACTTCTAGTAGAGAACTCTTTTCTTTCTTAATAAAGCCAAATTATCTCCTATGTGAATTTGCCCCAAAGTGTTTTAGCATCTGCTGTGAATGGCTTTTCAGATGTTAAAATTAATGCAAAGCAGTTCTACTGTAGGACTGTCCAATCACATGTGTTCACTGTAAGCACAGTTTGATATGGCTAATTAATTCATTTTACATGGAGGAGTTCTTACTTTCTCATCAACTGCGGCATATGAAAGGATTAGTTACATTGGGCAAATTGCTAGAGGTGTATCTCACAACAGTCAATGGGCCCTTATTCTGACCCCCCTAAGGCCTAATTTCTCTAAACACAAGCTTAGTTGTAAGTATGTAAGTAGTCCTGTTTTGTTCAAGAGGCCACTTGTAAACAGGACCTAGACTGATATTAATACTGATGTCCTCTCCATGGACTACCATTTTGACAGGGTGGAGAGGCTTGTGTGTACTGATGACCCTAAGAGCAACACTATCAGAAGTCTTGTACTCATAGTTGGGTCACCCATGGCAGTAAGGTCAAAGGTGAGGTTCAAAGAGCAGTCCAACACATCACAAAGACCACAGTGTTGGAGCAGGTGGATGCAGAAGGCACCCAATAGTTCCAAAGGTGGATGAAGGCTGTAGTGGAAGAGTAACCCCAGTTACTCTTTGTCCCTTGCTACTGGACAAAGGTTTCTCCTCCTCCAAGATCCATGTGGTTGTCAATGTGCAGGACAGCCTCCTCATGTAATACAAGTCACATGTAGGCTTCTTCCACTAGTCCAATATCTACCACAATAACCAATCACTAATATCCATACCTTCTACAAAGTCTGATATCAACTGATCAGACTGCCATGGTGCAGCCCAGGAACAGAGGTGAATGTGGACAAGCGGAGCATGGTGCAGCCCAGCAGCTGCAGGCAGCTGGCACTGGCTGCTCCCGGGTCTGCTGCAGCCGGGGCAGGGGTGAGTGCTGCTCTGTTCCCTCTGCTTTGCTGCCTTGTGCGGCCTTGGGAGCAGTAACCCTCCCCACACCCCTTCCCTAGTCCCAGCATCACTCCCTTCCTCCCTTCCTCTCCACCTTGGGAACCTATTCCTATTTGTTACATTGTAAAGTGGGTTCGATTTATGCAAATTCAATGTATATGCTGTTCCCCGGGAATTGATGTACAGCATAAATCAAGGGAAACCTGTACCGAGGAAGAACAGCAAGAAAAGTTTTATTGTTGAGCTTGATGAAATCCTGACTATCATCCTGAAAGAGGACAAGATCATCCTCTTTGGAGACTTAGTGTCTTAGTATGGCATGCCAAGCCCTGCAAGTTTGCACCTCAGAGCCCTGCTGCTCATCAGGCGGGTTCAGGAGCCTGACTGAGCTCTGCTTGGACTGGTGGGGGGAGGAGTAAAAATCTTCCGTCACCTGAGAGCAGGCACCTCTGCTCAGGAAGAGGGGTCCACAAACAACCCTGAACTTACACCCTCCAGCTTACCAGCTGTAACTCCCAGCCCAGGAACCAGCACGCATGCAGTCTGGGCAGCCCTCTGTCTCTTTGAGTCTATATGTGGTATGGGCTGAGGGGTCACAGTGGCTCAAAAACATATATACAAAAAGCAGAACTGCACTTGAGAGGTCCCTCAGCCCAGCCAAGTACAACACCCAGCCCCAGAGCCACTGAACACTAAGCAGCCTTACTTCTCCAAGGCAACCTATGAGGTCTCAGCTGCCCCAATTTAGAAAAATGGGGACACAGCCAAGAAGTTCTCTTATCAAGGCAACTAGGGGTCTTTAACTCCAGACCTCGGGCTTGAGAAACCACCAGGCTACCACCCTTCTCCATGTTCCCTCTTCCCCTACACTGGCCTGGCAGCCTTGCAGGAAAAAGGACCAGGTCTCCAGCAGTGCTTGGTGCCCCAGTGACATTTCAGCTGGATCCATCCTCATAGACATGCTCAGTGTTTGGCATGAAGCATGAGGTAGAACTGAGGGCTTGGCATGCCAAACTGAATCACTGTCTCTACACAGAGTATTGCTTAACAAATATTAGAAGTCTAGCATGTTTTCCCCATTGTGAATATTTGCTCACATGGCAAGAAAATGAACTTTGAAGATTGTAGGTAGTTGCACCACCGTGTAGTTCCTGCTATAGATGAATTCTAAAATTTGCTTTACTTTGTATCATATTAATTGTATAAATTGTTTTCTTCTTGTGGGCAAAATAACAGAGCAACCAATGCTATAAATTAGTAGTCCATACCTATTTCTATTCCACACACAATATAAATCATGTGCTAGATTCAGTCTTCAGTATCAGGGAAAGAAAATCTGGAGACAGAAAAGGTGGAAACAAGTCACGAGTCTTGGACAGAAGGTAGGGAACTCAATACAAAGCTAAACAGCAGAGGAGGACATGAAGGAGAAAAAATGGGAGATAGCAGTGTCAGAGATTTTATCAGTATGGAAGATAATGTATCATAGGTAGATAGATTTGAGAAGACAGAAGTAAGCCAGGCATTGAAGGATCATAGGAAAGTTGGGCTAGAAGAGAGCTCACAAATTCATCTAATCCAGCCCCTTGCTCAAGTTAAGATTATCCCTAACTAAACCATCCCATCCAAGTGTCTGTCCAGTCTACTTTTGAAAATTTCCAAGGATGGAGATTCCATAATTTCTTTAGGTAGCCTGCTTCAATGTGTAACCACTTTCATAGTCAGAATGGTTTTTTTTAATCTCCAATTTAAATTTCCTCTCCTGCATCTTGAGACCATTGTTCCTGGCTCTGTCCCCTACAGCAACAGAGAAAAACCTATCTCCATCCTCTCTATAATTGTACTTCAGGTATTTGAAGACTGTTATCAGAATCCCTCTGTCTTCTCTTTTCCAGACTAAATAACACTAGTTCTTTCAGCCTTTCTTTATAAACCTTGCTTCCCAAGCCCCAGAATCACTTTTGTCACTGCACTGGAAACTTTCCAATCTGCCCACATCCTTCTTGAAGTGCAGGGTCCAAAACTTGATACCAGAGGCCTCACCAATACTGAACAGAGTGAAATAATCACTTCCCTTGATTTGCAAGGAGTGACACTCCTGTTAATACAACCCAGTATCCTGTCAGTTTCAATGTACTTTTTTGCAACAAGAGAACACTGTTGGCTCATATTCAGTTGATGATCTGCTATAACTCCTGGGTGCTCCTCTGCAGTACTGCAGCCTAGCTGGTCATTCCCCAGCCTGTATTTGTGCATGAAATTATGCCATCCCCAGTGCAAGACTTTGTCCTTGTCCTTGTCGAGTTTTATCTGGTTACTTGCAGCCCATTTTTCCAGTCTATCCAGGTAATTCTGGATACTAGCCCTGCCATTTAGATGTCTGAAGCTCCACCTAACTTGGTGTAATCTGCAAATTTGCTAAACATACACTTCAAAAATGGCGCATGCCCCAGCGGCTGGTGGGGCACGGTGGTGCTGGCAGCAGTAAGAGTGTGGAGATGGTGGTGGGATTGCCACAACGGTAAGCAGGGAGCTCCTGCAGACGCCTCCAGCACTGGCAGTGGCGGGGGGCAGGGGATGGTGCGCGCTGACCAGGTGTCGGTAACCACCTGCAGATGCCACTGGTAGCATTGGCGGTGCCCAGTGGCAATCACTGACCTTCTGCAGACAGTAGGGGATGTACCACCATGCACAGGGGGTGTGCATGCAGCCGCATGCACCCCCTACACGTTACTGGTATAATTAATCCCATCATCCAAGTCATTAATGAAAATGCTAAGTAATTTTGGACCCAGGGCAGATGCCTGGGAATGCCTCGTAGTACTTTCTTACAACCAGATGTTGAATCATTGAGCACAATGATCCAGGGAGTTATGCATCCAACTTAAAATACTTTAACTGGACCTGCATTTCCATAGCTTGTTAATTAGAATGTCAATGGAGACAGTATAAAAAAAACTTGCTAAAGTCAAAGTATATCACATCTATTGCTCTCCTCACATCCACAGAGCCTGTCATCTTATCATAGAAGGAAATCAGAATGGTCAGGCATGACTTGCTGTTGGTGAATCCATGCTGGCTGTTGCTTATCACCTTGTTCTCTTCTAGGTGCTTCGCAATAGATTTGTGGGGGACCTACTCCATGATATTTCCAGGTATTGAGATCAAGCTGACTAACTTGTAATTCCACAGCTCCTCTTTCTTCCCTTCCGTAAAGATGGGTTTGCACTTTTCCAATCATCCGGGACCTCACCTGACCTCCATAAATTCTCAGATGACAGTATTGATCTGACAGCATTAATTTCAAAGTAGAACTATGTGCACAGAAGAGGTGGTGGAGGAAACAGCAGGAGCAAGCTAACAGGTCACTCTATAGCAATTTGATGGGGACATGAAAGGAGGAAAGCACTGATGTGAGCTGAGTTACAGAGGCAGAATCAGGGGTAGAACCAGAACTCTGTCAGCAGGAAGAGCTGGAATCTCAGCCCTCCAGGGCTGGTAATTATGCACATATTTAAATGTAGTCATATGAAGAGTCTCACTGAGTGTAACAGGACTGATGTTAGGCATGTATTTACCTTATTGAATTGGGGATTTATATTCTTTATTTATATAGTTATTAGACACTCCTCAATATGGCCCAACTTATAGGTGTGCTCACTCCCAGTGGTGACAGGTAGGAAATGCATGGGGGTATATGTGCACACCCTGAGAGTGCTGGTGCACCCCCTGACAGGCTCCGTTCCCTGCTTAGGTGGTGGACGGGGTGTCAGGCAGGAGCACTAGTGACCCCACTGTGAGTGCCGGCTGGGGAGTGCGAGCACTGGATGTAAGACCACTGCCTCTTCTGGGAGTGCCACAGTCACTTCCCAGCTGGTGAGTTTTGCCACGGAGGGGGACTCAGCAAGATTGGCCATGGGGGAACCCCTCTCTCAGTCACTAACTGGTCTCTGGGGGGGGAGGGGCACATGCCCCCCCCCTCAACTAAGGTGGCACCAGTTGCCCATGCTCACTCCACACCTATGCTGGATGCAATCTTACAAAGGCAGCTTGGAAGACAAAAGGTAAGAGGGTCAGTCAATTAGTCTGCCTGTCCTACCATCTTCTTCTTCCCAGATTAAGCTGTGGTCTCCTGCTTTGGCTACTCACCTATGAGATTCAGCTTCAAATCTATGTTCTACCTGTTTTGGAGAAAAGAATCCACACCCCGAGTGCCAGGTAATGGGAAATTCCTCTGGTGAATTTCTCTCAGTGTCCCAGTGGAGGTGTTCATGTTTGTATAAACAATTTAATATCTATCAGATACTTTTAACTTTGCTTCTACATCCCAAGCAAAGAATATGACTACTGGGCTAGAGTCCTTCTGTGTCTCTAGTCCAATTATTATTTTGTAGAACTATGGCACTGCACCTTTTTTTACAAGTCAGTCAATCCTTAAAATAAAAAATTGGCTAAAGGCCCATTATAATTCTATACTTTGGAATATTCTAATATTAAGTGTTGTAAGTAATATTATAAAGGAAAACCTATATTTTCAATAATTTTAGCCTTATTAATACAAAGCAAAACGTTCAATATTCTGTAGTATTATTTTAAATTGAATAAAATAATTCAACTTTAGAATATTATAAAAAATAATAAGTCCAGGAATAACATTATACATGGTACTTAAAGGGTTTTTTCAGATGACAGATCATGACTTCAGCCTGGGAACTGTCAGATTCTGTAGGGATGTACGAGGATACATTGTGCTAATAATTACACAATCATCTCTGACTCTTTTATCCCCAGAAGGGCACTGGGCCCCTCAGAAACAAACAAACAAAAAATACGTTGTGCTCTCATTGTCCTTCAGCCCCAGGGTGAGCTGAAAGTTACATTAGTTCCCATTCCCATTCCTTCTAGCTCCCTCCTATCATTGCATAATAAATGACAGTAACAGCAAAACTGGTCACTTATATAGTTCTCTGAAGTGCTTCACCAGCATGGATAAATTAGCTCTCAAGACATCCTTTTGAAATGAGTAAGAAAGTATAAACTAAGGAACTGCAAGAGAAGTGATAGACATCAGACATATCTTTTGCTCCCAGGGGCCTGCATGACACATGTTCCAGGATATTCCATTTGTTTGCTGACTTGTTGCTGTGTAAGTCTCTCCCTCCAACTGCATGGCCTTGGTCTCAAGGCTCAGACCTTCTTCCAAAAAAGGGTCAACAAGAGAAATATTTGACATCAATAAAGGGTAGCAACATCATTTTAATTACTTCCTATAGAAATAGATATATGATAGCTATTCATATTTTTAATACTTTGCAGAAAGTTTACAACAATGTAAATCAAAAATAACTCAACCAACGTAAATTCCACTTGTGGCAAACTGACAGGAGAAGCTGGTTCCAAGATGTTAAGCAGTTTCCTATTTTTTTCTGTATTATACATGTGAAAATTAATTGTACTAGAATCATAAACAAATAGTTGACACGTTTAAGTGGCAGCCATGTTAAAACTATGGCATTTGTTTCATTAAATTGAAAAATGAAGTCCAAGTACTGTACTGTTTCTGAGGAACACCTGACAAAATATCAATAGGGCAGATCCAGTGGGGGCACGAATGCTATGTGCCCCCGGCGGCTGGGGGAGCATGGCGAGCTGTGGCAGGAGGCAGCAGTATGGTTGGCAGCAGGAGCATGGGAGTGGTAAGCATGGAGCTGCCACAGGCAGCTGTGGCACTGTTGGCAATGGGGGGGGGGCAGTGAGCACTGACCAGTGGTCAGCAACCACCTGCAGATGCCACTGGCAGTGTTGGCAGTGGTCAGCAGCAATCACAGAGCACCCACAGACGCCGATGGCGGTGTCGGCAGCGGGGGGGGAGGTGGCAAGCAGTGACTTCACATAGACACTGCCAGCATTGTTGGCGGCACCCTTTTGTAGGGGGTGTACCACCATGCTCAGGGGGTGCACGTGCACCCGCGTGCACCCCCTACATGTTGGTAATGTGTGGGGGTTCACTTGCACCCCTCCCTTTCCTTTTTGGTCCATAAAAAGTTTAAAGCCAACTGCCTAGCAGTGGCAGCAGCATTTGTCTTCAGGCAGCAGTGAGGGAGTCAGTTGACTTCATGCCTCATTATAATTTGCTTGATTCTTTCTAACCTTTTCATTGCACAGATGTTAACAACCTTTTTCCTTTTAAATGGTTCTACTACTCCAACTATGCTTACTTCTGCAATGCAGCTGTCTGTTAGCTGCTCCTAGTAACATAGCTCCCATTTCACAGTCCTGCAGACTATTTTTTTTTAACTCTGGCTAAAAACATTAACTTGGATGTGGAAATATTAGCTCTGGTGAACATTAGCTCAAGTGTGGAAATCACTCTCAATGAAACATTGGAAGCACTGTCTAAATGCTCAAGAAGTTTTATTTTTATTTAAGCAACTGAAAAAGATGTACATAGAACTATAATGACTCCAGAACTAATTAAACAAATCTCTGGATTGTTTTGCCTAGTTTGTTGTGTTATTATATAGACGATATGATATAGCAAAGTAATGCATATTCTATAGTTTTTCTTTTTTTTCCTTTTTTTTGCTTCCATCTTAAATTGAACAATACAGCTCTAAGCCTTATTAGTGAAGCTTCTAGTTTCTTTTTAACTGGAGAAAAATGTGTTTTGTGTTACCTGTGATGATGCACCACCCCATCTGCACCCCTCTTTTCAAAATCCTAGGTCCACCCTGTCGGGGAAAACCGAAGGATCGGGCCCCAAGGTCACGGTGGGCCGGGGTGGCAATTAGATACGGACAGGTGGGATTAGCGGCGTAGAGTCTGGA
>NW_017728913.1:34959640-34967098 GCF_001723895.1 Crocodylus porosus | reverse complement strand
TGACAGCTCCGCAGGTCACCCAGGGGGCAAGGACTGGGTGAGCCTTGGAAATTTCCACTCACAGCTTCAAACTGCACATGTCAGTTTAACCTCTTCTGTACTGGCAGCACATACTCAAAAAATTTCCATGACACACCCATGAATATCAACATTGCAGACAATTTCAGGACTGTATAAGAGTCTATTTTGTAGGACCATTTAAAATTCTGAAGCGCTGTCATAGTGTTATGATTAGATGATTAGATATGATGGGGAAATGTAGGAGACTATAGATGTGGCTTTATGGATAAAGAGCTGACAAGCAGTAATAAAGACTAATTAACAGAATCTTCCACTCATCTCCCTTTTCAGGAGAATGCTTTTGCCCTGCAATAAAAATTCTTGAAATGATTTCTCATGACATGATTTCCAGATTCTCCATTACAGAAAAAAACCCTGAAATATAGAGCTCAGTAAGGTTCAGTGCACTAGTTTGAGGCCCAGTTCTATTTAAAAACTTAGCCATTTATCACTAGTTCTAAAGATAATCTTATCAGCTAGTAAGTAATAAGTCACTGAGGTTGTCAGCGTATAACTGTAGGGACTAAAAACGACGACTGAAGTGCCAGGTACAAGCATTCCAAAATCAGGAGTCAAGCCCAACAAAATAAGGAGAATATTTTTAGAAATCAGATTTTGATATATCAAGGGTCCTTTTTATTTACTTTTTCACATTTTGAGCTGTTAGGCTTTGTGTTTTCAGATTTTTCTCAACAACCTCAAGGACTAGAAATTTGCCTTTTTTAAAATCAAAATTACAGTTCAGCTGTAATCCCCTGCCTCTAGTAGTTGGGGCCTTAAGAAAGATGCCAAGCTTTTAAAGACTTTCAGTAAAACTACAGATCCAGTGAGAAGCACTGGATATGTATTTATAGCCTCAATGTGATGCTGTACCCATGATGGTCCAGAAATATGGGGGAGAGTCCCTGTCTGACCTCACAGTTCTGGGTGCTAAGAGAAAATTTACAAAAAACTGTCAAAAGATATGCCTGAGAACAAAAATTCATTAACCTGTTAGACACTGAGAACCAGAGATTTAACATAGGCAATAACTTCATTGTCCATTATGATTTACTTTATACTTACTACTCTCTAGTCTAGAGTTCACAGGTGATAATAACCATCCTGAGCAATCCTGTTCTTCCACTTCTCTTATATCCTTTTTTTATTTACATATGAAGTTTTACACAAGATTTTGTCCATCTGCAACTTAGTTCTGCTGCATCTCCTCTTCCAGAGACCTGAGGAACAGTAGTCCTGATACTCAAAACCTTGTCTATCCAAACCATGTAGTTGGTCCAATATAAGATATCACCCGTAAAAATTCTTGCCTCCTGGATATATACTGGCATTTCTAAGCAGAATTTTGTGACCTTAAAGTTGTCAGATATTATTGAAACAGCAAAGTCCTCAACTATTACAGAAGTTATCTGTTTTCTTTACCTCAGGGGTGGGCAAAATACAGGCCACGGGCCAGATTCGGCCTGCCAGGCCATTCTACCTGGTCCATAGGGCCCCTAAAAAGTCTAGAAGATTAATATTTATCTTCCCTGGGTACCTGTCAAAGATGACAAGGCACCAGGGGCAGTAAGACCCAGGGGGAACCAGCGACTGGACCCAGCAGCTGCAACAAGACTGGCCTGGCCACGCCCCACCCCATGTCCTGCAGCAGAAAGCCTCTGCCTAGCAGAAGCTTCTGGCCTGGGGCCCTGGGGCTTGTCCTGCCTCCCTCTGCCCAAGAGGAAAATTCAGATAAGAACAGGGGGAGGAGAGGAAGGGGAGGACTGCAGGTGATCGCCACAGTCCTCAGGGCTGGGCTGGGCTGGTTCCTGTGGTCCCAGTGCTGCAGCTGGGAACCATGTGGTGCCAGAGCAGCTGGTGGGGAAGAGCTGCAGCAGGCAGGAAATAGGAAAACAGCAGCAGCAGGCAGCGGGGCAGTGGAAGTGAATGGATGCATGTGTGGGAGTACAGGGCTCGTGCCAGGGCCCCAGGACCAGGGTCCAGAGTGGGGCAGCAATAGTGCAGGGTCCAGGCTGGCAGGGGCTCTATGGAGCCAGCCGCGCTCCTGCCACCCTGCTTTGGGCCCCTGCTGGTGCTGGACCCAATACACTGGTACAGGCCCTGTGCTTCCACCCGCATGCTCACTCGCTGCTCCCCTGCGCTTCCATCTGTGCCCCTGCTTGCTGCTGCCTCTTGCTCCCACCCTACACTCCTGCCCTCACACCCACTTGCTGCTGCTTCCCTGCTGCGTGCTGCTGCCATTTCCCTGCTTTCCCACCTACTGCTGTTCCTTCCCAGCCCCTACCTGCCATTCCGGCCCCACGTGGTACCTGGCTGCAATGCCGGGCTGCAGGACTGAGAAGGAGCCAGCCTGGCCCTTGTGATTCTCGGCCTCTGTGATCTGTGCCATGCAGCTGGGATGTGGTGCTGGAGTGGCAAGCTTGGGAGGAAAGGGGAAGCAGCAGGAAAAGGGCAGTGGAGGCAGATGGGAGGGGGAAGGGGTGGTGAGTGGGAGCACGGTGCGCCCACTTGACCTCGAACGCCTGCTCACATGCCACCTTGGCACAGGCAGTAGAGGATTTCTGCTCTCTGGCTTTGTGGGTTCCCCGCAATGGGCTTCGGTTGTCCTTCTGGCTTTCCCCGAACTCGTCTACCACGTCTTTAAATGGTAAAGCAGTGTGGAGTTCAGCCTCGAAGTTCCCATTGGGGTCTACCACTCTGCTTGCAGGACATTCGTGGGGCTCCAACCTCCCCTACACCCCAACCTTACACCAGCTTCTGGCGGGACGCCTGGTCTTGGAATGGCCCCCTCCAGTATGGATGTTTCTCATGCGTGCTCTGTGGTATTGTCACTCCTTATTGCCTTTAAGCGACATCCCTCCAACTCCTTGGAGAAGGATGGTCAGTCACCTCAGGTCCTCAGCCTGGAACCCCCTTGAGCAGTTCAGTTCTGCCCCTGGAGCTGACGCGGGGGGGTTGCCCCTGTCGGGCAGGGGTAAAGAAAATAAAACAAAGAACAGAAAAAAAATATGGAAGAAAGCCCCAAAGGACCTTCCATTCCAGCTGGCTGGCTCTCTAGGCCCTCCTGCCTGTGCTTGGCATTACTCTTCGATGCTGGTCCCTCAGGGTCCTCTTATCCTTGCTGCCCCCAGCCCGGCTGCCCAACCTGGTATCTGGGAGCGATTGTGCATGGAGACTTCAGCCTTTCCCTCTGTGTCACTGCACCCATTGTGTCATGGTCTGACGGCTCCACCACCAAGCATCTCCAGCAGTTTTGGAGGTGAGTTGCCCCAAATGCTCCTCCCCTTTTGGGGCTCGATTTCAATACCCTGGGTGGGGAGATCCCTCACAGCTTCTGCTGCCGTTCGCTGTCTGGGCACTCCTTGATTGTGCTGGCACACTACACAAACACATGTAAATCAGAACAAAAATGGTAAGATGGCAAACCCCCTTGCATGCTTCTGGGGAGCAAGAGGATGGCAAAAGTCAGGGGTTAGGGGGTGGGACTTCCAGTCCCAAGATGGCAACCAGGGGGTGGGGCTGGCCTTGCGGCCCACAACAGCTTGCCAAAACTCAGTAAGCACCCCTCCGCCCAAAATAATTACCTGCTCCTGCTTTACCTTCTGCCATATAAAATTATCACAGCATTAGTATTGGCTCCTACTAAATCCTGTGATTTTTTGGTGAATGCTGTCATTGTAGCAACACAGAAAGTATATGGTTTAAAGTTTTGCTCTCTCTGTGGTCTCTGAAACTAGTATTTGTTACTATTATATATATATTATAACATTAAGTGAAATTTAGACACTGCAGAATTGCAGGTGGTTGTGAGCATTATTGAGAGGATACGTTTGTACTACAATCCAGAAATCTGAGGCAACTTGTATAGTGCCAGCTTCAGACCAAATAGCTTGGGCACTAGTAATAGCAGCATGGACATCAGCGCAGGCCTCATGAATCTCCCAGATGCTTGTAGTCTGTACTGCTATAGCTAGATTGCTACTGCTAGTTGATTATAGGCTAGTTTAGATAAATCCACATGAGCTGTCATTACACCTTTGGACTGTAGTTAAAACATAATGATAAATGTTTTGTATTCAGCACTGACTGAAGACCCAGTCCCAATCACAGTGGAGTCAATCAGTCCTTTTACCAGATGTTACAATGAGTCAGATGAGGCCCCAGAAAATGTAAAGTAGTAAAATTCAGGAAATTTGACAGTTTTGTCAGGGAATGTTTCAGTTGTACAAGGGAACTCTACGGTTTTGTTTGTGTGGCTATGATGTCTCTTTCTGGATTAATTTTGTTTCCTTTGCTCATTCTTCTGCTTCTTAAATGTTTTAAGTACTTTTAATATGTACTGCACCATATTGCACTGGTGATTTCTGCCAGCAGGGGCCTTCTGAATGCACTATGTGGTTTCCAGATTTTTTATTTGTGCGCCTTTCTCTGAAGCACTGGATATTGGCCATGCATGACTAGTGATAGGCAATTGTGATAGTAGCAATACTTTATTTACAGCTTTCATTGGAACAATACAATAGAATTAACAGTAAAATAACATATATACTAATAAAATTTCATAAAAGCATACAATTATGTTACATATTCTACTAATTTAAACAAAAGTGACATAGAACATAATATATAATGATACAAAAAATAGATAAATAAAGCAGTAGTAAAAATGAAAAGCAGGGAATTCTATTTGATTTTGGCCCTTATTCTTTGTTCAAGTAGGGCAAATATGCCTATGGAGTATGTGATAGACTGTAAGTTGTTAGAGAGGAGCCAGACTGTCTTTTCTTCATTAGCCCAGTACTTAAAATTTTCCACTATGCCCATGCCTGCTTGCCTATGTTCCTACTGGTACTGAGGAAACGGCTCATGTGCTGGCTGTTGGGCTTTGCTCATGCACTTAGGATGGAATTTTCCTCCAGTCTGTTTGGCAACAACCCCTGGAACATTTTTGTTTTCTCCTGTAGGAGTGTATTTTACCTAACAAATTCCCTACTGGAGTAGAAGCCAAAGTACTGCGGTCCTTGTTTCTCCTGCTCTCTTCCTGTGCTGTGTTGTAAGCATTCTTTGATTGTTTTCACTTTCTTTCTGGCTGTGGTATATGGAAGAAGCTGGACTTCTTGTGGACCCATTTAGACAAACATTTATTACATGCATCTCTGCAATCCCAAAGAGTCCTTTCTGTGCTCCTAAAATGAAAGGTGAAAGAGAAACAAATATTCTAAAATAGTTTAGTTCATGTTTTCTGATGTGTTTTATTTTAATGAATATCACTGACAACCATTGCCTCTCTATAGAAAAAAAAACAGATTCTCTTTGGGTAAAATATTATTAAATAGAACAATATTACAGAAAGCTTGTATGTCAGCAAATTATGAGGAAAAAAATCTAAAATCTTTTAAAAATAGCTTATTCAGTAAGCAAATTGTGAGCATACATTGGAAATTATAGTTGTCACCAAACATTTCATAAATATATCGGACAAGTTTCATGCAACCATTCATAGTTTTGCTCTTTTGTTATTAAAATTTAGGACAAGGTGGGTTAAACAAAAAATAGTAGGTGATTTTAAAAAATCAGAGTGACTTGTCACCTGTGAAAAGTCAGGGTTGTGTAAATTTTTGTAGAATAAATATTTCTTTGGATTTCCACTCACCCTGAGAATGTGGGTTCATATTTTCAAGAAATATATATTATCCTAACTAGTTCATGATTGAAAATCTAGCTATGGCTTTCCAGACCATATCACAATCTTTTAAAATATCAGCATTTGCAATATACCCATGTGAGGGGTAAGTACTATCATCCCCACTTTACAGAGGGGAAATAGAGGCACTAAGAAACTATATCAATTTCTGTGGGAGTGTGGTATCTAAATGTCTTTGTGGGCATTGCCCCAAGTGACTTGTTGAGAGTCATACAGGAAATCTGACAGAGAAAAGATCCAAACCCTGTTTTTCTGAGCCCGGGGATAATTCCCTAAACACTAGTCTTTGGAGACAACATAATGCAGAGATGCCTTGCAGAGATCTAAAGGACAATTCTAACACAACTGGAACACTGATTTGTGTGGCACTATGCACTAGCTGGAAATGTACATTATTTTATCAATAAGTGAAGCTTAAAATTGCAAAGAGGGTTGAAAATTTAACTAAAAATGTTCAAGCACACCAGTCAAACTGCACATGAAAAAGCAATCTGTAAGGAAACTGGTGCATCTCCACATATTCATAATATCTGATACCCTCGGACGGAAGGAATTAGGAAGCAGTGACAGCAGAAGGTTGCATTATGCTTGCCCAGTCTACAGAAATTGGGAATCTGTTCTAGCTCCAAACAAGTCCTTGGGCTGGGCTTTCATTTAGACCAATGTCTGATACCTTTTGGAGGCTGGGTTTGTTTTCCACACCTTTTTAAGCAAAGAGGCTGAGTGTGCATACATTTTGGAGGGGTGAGGCTGTGGAACAGGCTGCCCAGGGAATCTCCTTTACTGGAGGTTTTCAAGAGGAGGCTGAATGGGGATTTGACAGTGGTGCTTTAGGACTACCAGAAGGCTGTTACGTTATGCACTGCCTAAAACAGAGACAGGTGCAGAAGCTTTCCTAAAGAGACTGTCTAAATCAGAGATGCATAAGCTTTCCCAAGCAGCGGCTTGCCTCACCAGACCCCGTGCCAGTCATGTATGGGCGGGGGGAGGGGCTGGACCTTGATCCCTGAGGTCCTTTCCAACCCTAGGCTTCCCTGGGAGGCTGTTGACACTTATTCTAGAGACATGGCGATTGGGACACGTTAAAAAACCAAAACCGCAGAACCAGGCGTTCTTTATCAGCGGTTTAGAGAAGGAAAAAGAAAATAAAGAGGGGGGAAAAAAGAGGCCAGGCTCTGCTCCAGCTGCTGCTCTGGTTTCTCTTGCCCTGGAACTGAAACCTCGCAGGCTGCCTGTGTGTGTCTCTGTCTCTCGCACACGCACACGCCGCTGCGGCTGCTGGAGGGAAGTGAAAATGAAATCGACTTTTCCGAGAAATGATGAAAGCGGCTCCGCCTGCCAATGACAGGCTGCGGCAAACTTCCGCACCCCTTCCCCCGCCCCCCGCCCGCACAAACAGCCGGGGGGGGAGGGGAGGGAAGAGGGGGATTTCCAAGCCGCCGCTCCTCGCAGTTTCCTCTCCTTGTTTTGCTTTCGATCTGGCCCTTTCTCAG
The DNA here is from genome assembly GCF_001723895.1 of Crocodylus porosus. Classification (NCBI taxonomy): domain Eukaryota; kingdom Metazoa; phylum Chordata; order Crocodylia; family Crocodylidae; genus Crocodylus; species Crocodylus porosus. The sequence goes on along the minus strand of NW_017728913.1, from coordinate 34,959,841 downwards.
CCCAAGCGGCGAGGCAGGAACTTTTAGTTTTGCTCCTGCGATTATTCAGCGGGCGGTTTTCATTTCCACTTCGCCTCCCCTGGCAACGGCGGCACCTGGAGGGAACATTTAAATCCCGGCGCGCAGAGGTAATTTATTTTTTAAAAACCCGAACAAACAACAGCAAAGCCCGAGCAGAGCCCGGGACCGGGGGGCACGGGG
>NW_017728913.1:34940278-34959322 GCF_001723895.1 Crocodylus porosus | reverse complement strand
GTGTGTGTGTGTGTGTGTGTGTGTGTGACTCCATCTCTGTGTGAAACTGTGTGTGGGAGCCTGTGAGCGTGTATGAACCTATGTGTGAGCCTGTGCACTTGTGCATGTGTGAATTGTGAACCCATGTATGTCTGAGCCTGTGTGTGTGCGAGTGATCCCACCCCAGTTCCGGTCTGGAGCCAGTGAGCCTTGCCGTGCGGCAGCTGAGATGACCTTGTTTACATCCATGATTCTCACCCAGGGAGCTGCACGGCGCGAGCCCTGCGAGGTGCACGCCCCAGATTCTCCCCATAAACGCAAGAGGCGAGGACTTCCTAGGGCAGCATCCGTTATTGCACCAGCTGGGATAGTGAGAGAAGCTTTCCAGCTTACGACATCATGGCTCCAGCGTCGCTTCTCATGGCTCCAACGTTGCTCTTATGACACCATCACCAGATAAACCCAGAGATGTTTGTATAGGAGCCAGGAGTGTTAAAAGCATCCTGGCCTGTTGGGGTCTTTCTGAGTCTCTGCAACAGAAGAACAGCTCTGTTAATCTTCTGTAGTCAGAAACTGAGTGAAAGCTAAGAGCTGAGGTTGTCAGGGGGCTGCCTTGAGGCTGTCAAAGGGTGCTTTGAGTCTAGAAAGGGCAACAATGACCGGTTTAGACCCTCAGAGGTATTTAGATGCTGTTACCCTATGGTGCTTGAAACAGTTGTGGCAAAAAGTTGGACTTTCAGTGCTGCCTGCCAACATGTTTATAGAAGCAGTTCTAGAAATAAGATTTGTTTTACAGTGAGTGCTTTAGGATTGTGGCGTAGATGAGGCAGTGATATAGAGTCTGGCACTACTGGAAAAAAAATGTCCTCCTGTGCAGCTTTCCACAACAACCGATTAGCAGTCCAGTCCTGCACACCTCTAATACCCGCCCAGAGCTGTGACATCAGCAGGCACAATTTTACCTTCATGGATGCAGTTGCAGGCCTGGAGCTATAATGCATATTTTTATTTTTTTTAAATCATTGCACCACTTGACCCTTGGTCTTTCAACTGGCACTGACATTTGAACTGTTCTTTACATATGATGTCACAGTATCTGCTTTTTCCTTTCTGGTGCGTACAGTGTTAATCACACTCTGGATGATAGTGTTCAGGGTCTACTTTGTTAATGCTATGTAGATGTACACCATCAGGGCAAGTTACTGGTCCTGAATATTTTCACCCACAAAATTGTTTGTGAATGCAGTAGGAATTATAGTTGTGTGCAAATCCAGGCTCAAGTACCAAGGGCCTCTCTGCCCCCCTCACCCAATGAATCCCTAGTGGAAGCAGTGACAGTGAAGTTGTTCAGCATGCCAAAATTGGATCCTAAGGCCCGGATCCTCAGTGAGATTTAGGAGCCTAAATTCCTTTGAAGTCAGCTGGTGTTATGTACCTAGATAACTTTGAGGATCTGTTCCTGAGTTGGCTTATTTTACCTTAGATGCTTTAATTTCTTTTACACAAGATTTCTGACATGTAAAATACGTATATCATTATATTTAATAATATTGCGTCTGAAATGAAATCCTGCATTTTCACAGGGAGACAGCATTGTCAGTGACATGAATAATTCAATGAAAACACATTTGGTCTGTCTGAAGAAAACCGCAGACCAAGCTGTTCTAGTGCATTTATTCCTCTTTCCATATTTAATATTGAGAACATAGGACTAGAAGGGACCTCCAGAATCGTGGAGTCAAGTCCCCTGTGATCCATTTGCAGTCACTCAGATATAAGAGGCTTATTGATTTCAGGGTCAGAGTCTACCGCTTTCCTCCTGTTTAGTGTACACTTATAATTGTTAATGGTTATAAGTCTGCTGGGTCAAGATTTTTATACTGCATTTTCTTGAACATAGTAAAAATTTTAAGCTAGATTAAATATTGTATGTTTGAGTTTAGTAAAAAAATATTTAAAATAAAGCTCTTTAAGTTCCACATGGAATCCCCTTGGCAGAAAGTGAGCTAGTACTATAAGAAGAGAATTGACCACAGCAGAAAAATTTAAATTTACCATAGCAGGAAAATGGTGATATGGTTATAGAAGTCACACATTTCACCTTGAAGACAAATGATTTCTTTTTGAATTTGGATTTTTCCTATGCCTTGAAACATGGATAAGATTTCACTGTCCCTCTGCTTGACAACTTTGCATGCTCTTTTAGGGCATATTAACCACATTAGTTTTCCCTGTCTGTGTAGTGATCAGTGAAGGATTCTTTTTAGTCAGTCTTGTCAGATTATCATTCCTTTACACTGGTAAAATGGAGCAAAAGGTCAGGATTTTCAGTCTGAGAGCAAAATTTCTTGACATTAATATTCAGTTGTCTGGCCAGTACAGTAGTTTGTACTGTGCACAGCACTTTATCTAGGTAACAAACCCTTTAACATAATAAGCTATTTTGTTTTTCTTTTTTCTGTGCCACTCTGCTTTTAGTTTGCAAACAGATACATGCTTAGTTTTAACCTAGTGAAGCTTTCTGTGGAAGCCAATGAAACAAACTATTTATGCAGTCCAAGAAAAATGTGTCAGGTATTTCCAAGCTCCTAGCGCTGGTCTTGAGCTGTGTAGATCTAGTTAAAAAAAAAAAAAAAAAACTTTTAAAAGCATGGGGTTGTCTGTTTTGGTACAAAATAGGAAAACACCACTTCTTTCAAAGTCCTGTTGTGGCTGTAGACTTCAGGACCAAAGAATGACTTAAGGTAACCTGTATAATAATTAAGGTATATAAAGTATGTGTGGATGATTTATCCTGCAAACACATGTTAACGTGACTTTGAGTCTGTACTTTCATACCTAAGGCTAAGCGCATATGTAAGTGGTTTAGGGCCTGAATTGTGTTAACAGAACCAGCAGGTGACCAAATATATGTAGGAATCCTGTTAAGTTGCTGTGCACTGAATTGCACTTAAATTAAAATCTCTCTTAGAAGAGGGATTGACTCTTTAGAAATATTGAAGCAAACTTTTGATGTGTGTTTGTACTGGTGTGTGAGCAGTTAACTGTTTACACCTAGTAATTAAGGCTGCTTGTACATGCCATGGGGGTTTAATGTGGTTTAGTTCTCCCTATATTGAAACAGTGGGTTTTTAAAAACACCGCTTCATTTTAGGGAGAATTAAACTGAACTAAACTCCCATGGTGTGTACACAAGGGTGGGGGGGGTTGGGGCCTCTTTGGCGGTGGGGGTGGTTTGGGGCGAGTTGTTGGTAGGTGGAGCAGTTCCTGAGCTGTGCAGGTCCCCCCCAGGTGGCACCTACCTGCTGGCGCCCAGTCCAGGTAGTCTCGGGTGGTGGTGGGGCGCAACAGCTGTCGAAGGAAGGCCCCCCCTGCCAGCCGCAGAGGGAAGCACCAGGTCCCCGCACAACTCAGGCAGGCTCCAGGAAAGTTGGGGGTGGGAAAAATCAGGGTCTCTGCCTTTTTTTTTCAATTCAGTGGAGCCTGCCTGCATGGGCTGCTGCCAGGTCCCACAGCCCCTGAGCTGCACAGGGCCCAACAACCCCTAGGCATGCCAGCTTCCAGCGCCCCGTGCACTGTTTCACTTTGTTAGGTAGCAAATTAAAACACCTTCGAGGTGTTTTATCTTGCTACATACCAGAGTCATTTAAAGCCTGAAAAAGAGAAGGCTGAGTGGGGACTTGTTAGTAGTTTACCGCTACCTCAGGGGAGTACATCAGGAGCTCAGTGAACAAATGTTCACCAGGGTGCCCTTGGGGAGAGCTAGGGGTAATGGCCACAAACTCTTGGAAGACCGTTTCAGGCTCAACATTAGGAAAAACTAATTCACAGTTGGGTGTTCAAACTGTGGAATAAGCTCGCTCCAGAGGTGGTGCAATTGCTTACCCTGGAAATCTTCAAGAGAAGACTGGATAGTCATCTTGTTGGGGTCACCTCACCTCAGTTGTCTTTTCTGCCTGGTGCAAGGGGCTGGACCCCATGGTCTTCTGAGGTCCCTTCTGGCCTTACAGTCTATGAAAGCGGAATACACTGATGAGCCATTAAAGTGGAATACGCCGCAAACCGCAGTGCCATTAAAGTGGAATATGCTGCTGAATGTGCAAACAGCAACACCATTAAAGCGGTGCAAAAGGGCATTCAAGCTGCTTTAAAGGCCAATTTTGTGGCATGTACAAAGGCCCTAATAATATATAGCACCCATAGCAGTTTCATTCCTGAATCTGAAAACATTTTTAAATGTTGTTGCCTATAACTTACATGTAGGACAGGACATTTTATTGTAGTCTTATGAATGAGTTAAAAGGAAAAATGGCAGAAGTCAGGGTAGATTTGAACCTTATAGACTTAACTACATCAAATCTAGATAGCATATGCTTTTGTGAGCCCGAGCTCACTTCATCAGATGCTATGAAAGGACAGACTTACGTGGTTCTGTGAATGTCCTTTCACAGCATCTGATGAAGTGGGATTAGGCTCACAGAAGCTTGTTACATGTCTGATTTAGTTTATAAGTTGCAAATCTACCCTGCCTTCTCTTAGAAAAAAAATAAATATAGTGATATTCCACTTTGTGTAAATTAGTCTTTTACTGATCTTCTTTGTGTTTTGGGGGCAGATTGCAGCAAATTTACAACACTCATTAGCATAAAGCGGACATTTTATGTTGGAGCAGCTTGAACACACACATCCAAAAAATCTCTTGAATGTGAATCTCTTGAATTGCTTCACACAGTGTAGCACTATATAAAACTAAACCCTCACTCTCTATAGCTGTAGCTTTCAGTTGATGCAGCACAAGAAACCTTTCCTAAGGCAGACAGGGTTTTTTGGGTAAATCTGATATCTTTTATTAGACCAACTCAAATAGTTGGAAAAATTCTTTTTGGCAAGCTTTTGGAATTAAATACCCTTCGTTTCCTAATGTACTTGAATGAGGTATTTTGCCATAGGATATTGCCACTTTGTTTGTTATTATTTCCTAGGGATAGATTTTAGAGTTTTAAATATTACCGCTGATTTTGAACTATAGTTATACACTAGACTTCTGTTAACATCAACTTTGCTTCTGCTAGCAAATCAGAATGACAGGAGTCTTTAGAAGTCCTATGCATATTAAAAGTCACAGAGAACAAAAAGAGTATAAGATTTCTTAGGAATTTCCAAGAAACCTCATTCACCTTATGTAGTTCTGCTCTTTCATATGTGGGCTAGGTTTTCCTTGACTTTAAAGGAGCCAAGATGGCAGATTTGGCTATATGTAGATTTTCTACATTCATTGTAGATATAAGAGACCAGCTGCTGATCTCTGGATAAAGCCTTATTTCACCAATCATTCTATATGGAAGAAGAAAATTTAGGTAGGCAACTCAGTTACAGGTTTGACATTGCAGCAAAGTTGGCTTGTAATTCAGTGGGCACATCTTACATTCAAGATCCATTAATTTATAAGAAGGCATTTTTAATGCATTCATGTATGGTCACTAGAATCTTTTGAAAACCAATGAAAGAAACATGGACCTAAATTAGATCCAAAATAAAACTTTTAAAAATAAGTTTTGAAAGAACCTTTTTCTTGGACATAGGTTTTCTCATTTAAAAATCCATTAAGAACAGATGTTTTAAAATCAATGAACGTTTTCCCTGCAGTGTCTGAAATCCAAACATTGCAACATTTAAAACCTGAAAGCAAAACTAACTATAAAGAAAATAGAAACTAACTATAAATAAAAGTGAAACTAACTCCATTGGTTTTCATTTTCCAGCTGACAGAAATGAAAATGTAAACACAGAGCATAAATAAGAAAGTGAAGCAGGCTTAAAAAGTATTTAGATTTAAGTTGTTGGGTAAATCAGTTTTTGAATAAGGTGTTTGTGTGGTCCTGTCCTGTGACTGAGTACATGAGCAACAAATAGAAGTTGTGTCACAAATATTTTGGGCAAGATAAATTTTGTCATGTTGCTGAGGGTATGTATTAGGCATGTATCCTTTACTCTTAGAGGTTACATTTTTTTAAAATGCTATGATAAATGTTTACACTGAGTAAAAATGATTAGTCATAACAGTCTAATGAATGCAAACCATTTACCTGCTTGATTCAATTAATTTTTTTCAAAATTCTCTATACATGGGGGATAGAATAGTTCATAGGATCAGTAGTGTCATATAGAATTTTCCATCTGTATGTCACCAGTTCAGATCTAGGCCAGATTAGCAGTAACCACATAATGTTAGCAGCCAATGTCTGTTTGGTTGGTGGTGTGAAGTTAAGTTTCACTCATTTCCCTGTGGACTAGTGTCCAATTGAATGCCCCACTGTCACTTTTTTGGTTTAATTATCAGCATGCTAGTTTGCAGTCTCAACAAAAGGGCCAAGTAACAAACACTGAAGTATATAACACCTCACAGTTAAGTTCTGTGTCCCAAGAATATTCTGGGGACTGGATATTCATAAGAGAGGTTAATGAAATGTAGCCTTCTTAGATAGACCAGATTTAACCTGATTGGATTACAAATAAAATGGGCTCTGTGTATTTCAGTGGATATTTTCCACCTTGGCTGATGTCTGCTTGTGACTATTTTGGGGTAGAAGTATGGGTTGAGACTTGAGGCTCTGTCCATTTCTTTCAGTCACGGAAGGATATCACATTTACACAAGAACCTAAATTAAAAAATGAAGAAGTCTTTCCCACATCCTTTAACAGTGGGAAGAGCTATTGTTGTAACAGGGTTTACATCATCTGATTTCAGTAAGGGATAATATTGAGTGTTTCATGTTCAGTACTTCCTTTAATGAGATTCTTTAACTAAACTTATAAAAGGAGGCTGTTTTCCTTTTTTTGTTTTCCCCCATAATTCAAATTGACCAGTGTGTTTGTAATAATTAAACTAGTTAACCTATTTTTGGGTACACATCTGCTTCTTTCACGGTACTATTTTTACAATCATAAATAAGTACATGTGACAGAAACATTTTCAGTGTGCAGTCTGGATGATTCAGAACATTGCAGGCCTCATGTATAGTATGATTCTGTGTTCACCTTTAAATGCAGCGTTCTAATTAAGACGTAGAGGTAGAATCTAATAACTAAGAATTGCATGTTGTTATCTTTAAAAATGAAACTTATAGACGAGTCTCAGGGAAATTACAATACCTTTCCGATGAAGTGAGGGAAACCCCAGTCTCATTAAATGACCACTATAGGTAGTGAGAAGTATAGGTAGTCTAAATGCAGGCATGTGTGTCACTTACAACTCTGAATACTGGGCTAACACACTGAAGTTGTTTTAACAAAAGTCTAGGGGCAGGTTAGCTATTAACTTGAATGGCAGAAGCCGCCCATACTTGCACAATAAAATAAAAGCTTTAAGCAAATATTAAACTGTACTTTAGTACGGCACAGTCTTTCCTCTGTGTTGCAGGGAAAAAACCACAAGTCCTGAGAATATCAGTGTGGGTCAACTGGATTACTGTATCACAATCAGCCCATAGCCACTGTTTCTTGAAACACATTCCACAGGGTACTTTTTTTTTAAACTGGCTGTTTGCCTCCTTGAGTGTCTTCAGAAACCTGAGCATAGGCTTAGTTATTCTACCCCCCTCACATCCCCTTAGATAGAACACCATTTTGAAGAGACTGAGATCATATGATAAGTTTTTTAATCACTTTTTATTTTTCTAGTGCAGTAAGCACTGACAGAGTTGGTGCTGCTAGACAGGATGTCAAGTTAGAGACTACTGTGGCTCTGAAATGTTTACAACCTAAGTTCCAATCCTGCAGATAGGTGCTGATGCTGCTGATGTCAATGGGACTACCTGTGCATAAAAGCTAAGTCCATGCATTACTGTATTTACTTGCGTATAAGACAAGGTTCTCTCTCTATGGAAAAAAAAAGCACCTCATATTATAATTACGTCCAAGAAAGCATGATTAAATACATTGACTATCAAAACTGTTGCCAAAAGCAACGTGCTTAGTAATGGTAACTAACCGTGAAGCTGATTAAATGCAACCAATGCTGAGCACGGCTATAAAACACATGGCCCACACTGGACAAACATACTGATAAGAACCTACCACAAGGCTAGATTAGGCCAGCCTATCTGAATAAAATATATGGTAATTCCCGTTGCATGTAGTACCCCTCAGCACAAACTTTTCAGGTCATAGTGTATCATTACACTAAATACGTTTTGACTTCCTCTTCACTCCCACAGCTGAGCAGCAACTTTCTTTCCCGTTTCCAATAGTTCCTGTTTCTTCACCAACCTTAAATGCCTAGAAACCATCACCAAATGGGGCCCCAAACAGTTCACCTAGAATCCTCTGTTGCTGTCCCCTAGTGTTTATGATTAATGTGGCCCTGCCCTCCATGAGGTGGAGTTGGACCAGGTTGCTCTGTGCCTTATCTGCATATAACATTTTGAAGCATCCCAACCATGAGTTGGGGGCTAATTAGCACATGGATGCTTTGTGTAGGGGGTAACTGAAGTACACATACATGCTGAGCTCTGGGGTCACCATGGCTTGAAATGCTGTTGATTCTGCAGAGCCCCAGCCCAGTGAACTGTAGGGTGCATCATGAGCCTTTTGGCTTTGGGCTAATCTGTTGCATAGTTTGTAGTATATATTGCTTCTTGGTGGAAGGTGTATCCCTGTCCAATGCACTGTGGACAGGACACCTTATGAGAGTTTATAATAGCCTCCCAGTAGACAGCTCCCCATGGGAGGATCTTGGCTACATGGCTTCTTTATGGAAATAAGGGACTTCTCTCTAGCTTGCTCCTGTGGGTGTTGGCTAAGCACAAGTAAGACTCAGGGGCATCCAAACCCCAAGACCTGTGCACAGGCTTGGGCCTGTGTATACGTTGCCTGCCAGTGGATTTGGGAGTATCTAAAGCCCCAGGCTGAAAAGTCTGGGGTGGAGGACATTTTCTGGTTTTAGTGCCACCTATGGTGTTTGAAGAATTGAATTTTGCTCAATCGATTGGATTTGGAACTGATTTGGCTTATTTGACCTGGAATACAACTTCCCTACCCCCCCCCCCACAAAAAAAAAGTTTGTTGTATATATAAACAAATACAAATGTGTTACTTAAAAGTGTGTTTATGGAGTACCTTTGCTAAAACTTGCAGCAGTTTCAAAAAAGGTGAAATGCACCAATTCTGGATGAACTGTGTCTATGAGTGCCTGTAGGAATTAGGCTATATGGTAAATTATGTGTATTTCAAGGTCAGTCTTATCGAATTTGTCACTTGCTTTCAAGTGTTCAGGGAGAGCAGGGTCTGAGAGTAATGGGGAGGGAGGGGAGTACATGGCCCCTCAACTTTATGTTCCCTGCTGTAGCAGGGGGAGGTGGACAAATTCAAGGCAAACCTCCAGTAATTAGAATCTATACCTGGAAAATTAGAATAAATATATACATTTTCCATCTACAGAATCTAAGTATTGGGAGGGTGTTGTCTCATATTCAGGGTCATTTTAGATTTGAGTAAATGTGGTATGTATTTCAGGGATGGAAACTGAATAGCCAGTCACAGAAAATGGAATGAATGCTGCTATTAAATCTTACAGGCATTGCAGAAGAAACAATTCTTTAAGGAGATATGAGCTGTGACAGAACTCTTCTTTTTGATCAGCCTGGGAAAATCCTTATGCAGCCTCATCAAGTACAGTTTGTGTAGAACATCTTGCTTCTTTAGGACTATTGCTCCCTAGGGTTTGTTTATGCTTTAGAAATTGACTGGAATAGATTAACTCACCATAGCTATTCAAGAATAACTCACAGGGCGCGTTTACGTGTGAATGTGCATGAATAAACTCTGGAGTTTATTGCTACAGGATGTGCTTCTTCATGTGCTTATGTTATGCAGCATGTTGAGCTGGGGTGGAGCAGCCCCATCTGGCAGCGGGTCAGCCTGCCACCTTGGGGCTGCTTCTGCCCAGATCAGTGTGCTGCGGAGGGGCTCACTGAGGCACAGCTGTGCTTCAGTGCGGGGCTAGCTGGCAGGCAGCCCCCCTCGCTAAAACACCTTTGTGCCCCAGCCAGCTGGATTAGCGTCTACACATGCCCCGCGTAAACACCCCATTATTACAAGTACTATTTTGCTTTGGAGTAAATTAGTTTACTAACAGGGGTGTGCATGTAGGCACAAGACATTTACTGCATAACTAATTAGTCTCCTCTGTAGTAAACATCTCATGTAGATGCACCCCCAGAGTAGCATCCTGTTTCTCTATGGTCATCTAAGTGGCAAGTTTTTGGTCACCTATATGGCATTTTTGGTACTTATGCACAGGTAACCATTCTAGTTCTGAATGCATAACCCTACGCTGATGGATGGTTACATATGCATGTACCTGGGTGCAGCTCTTGGAAATGAGAAGGGTGGCTCTTTCATGTTTAGCTCTAGTAGCTGAATGGTTAGGGCACCTAAGTGTGAAGCTAGAAATCCAGGTTCTGGGACTTCCTTTCCCAGAGTGGCAGAGAAAGGACTACTTAATACAGGAGTGGGAAAAATACGCCCTGTGGCTGGATCTGACCTACTGAGGGATTTTGTATGACCCGTGGCAGGTTCCTTGGTTCCACCCAACCCAAGTGCAAAGGGGGCAACCCAGGCCATAGCACATGCAGTCAGTCCCGCTGCCCCTGGGCGCACAGCAGGACTGGGGTGGAACAGCACCCAGACTCGCCTGCCAGCATCCCCTGCAGTGGTGGCTCCTGGCTGCTGCCACCACCAGGCACAGTCCCACTACCTGAGCACCCCAGCCCATCCACCCCACACCCACCACCGGGGCAGGGCCTGTGTGGCCAGGGCAGATAGGATGGGGCTGCAGGCAGGTGGGGAGTGGTGTTCGGCAGCAGGACGTGTGGATGAGGCTGGGATCACTGGCTGGGATCTTGGGGTGGTAACAGTGCAGGGTTGGGCCCAGGGCAGAACTATGATCTGTTCCCTACACACCCCTGCTACGGACACGGGTTCAGTGGGCAGGGGCATGGGGTGGGGGAGAGCAGATCATGGCTCCACCTCAGCCCTGACCCTGTGCTGTCACTACCCCAAGATGCTGGACTCAGTCCCAGATGCAGCTCCCTGCCCACCTGCAGCCCCATCCCATCCACTTGGCCATGTACCCAGCCTGTGCAGGTCCTGGCAGGGCCCTAACCCCATGCTGTCACTGCCACGTGATCCCAGCCCTACCTGCCCACCCTGCTTCTGAATACTGCTGTCCTGGAGTGATAAATATTTTTAAAATGGGGGTGGAATCAGGGAAGGTCTGCCATGGATATCAGATAGGCATGGGTCTCCGGAAGTTGTTTACAAAAATAACTCTGTTTTAGGTAAACAGTGCCTTCAGGCTGTGCATTCTCAAATTCACCTGTGGTTCTTAATTCTCTGTTTTTAAGCTTTGTTCTATTTCGTAAATTTGTCCAGAGACAGTGTGTTGTGCAAGTTGTTCTTTAAGGCCCACTGTCAAATTCTTAAGTATCTTGCTTATGTACCTTTCTAACCAAGAGCTTCTCTAATACCACACTAGTATTTTTGCAGATGGCCTGATTCTTAAAGTAAAGGAAAATCTCCAATTGATTGGTATGGCCTTGAAGACCTAATCAGACTCCTAGTGAGGTCAGTGGCAAAATTCTCACAGATTCTACTGGAAGCGAGAGCAGGTGCGGACTCAATTTGATTGATGCTGAGCACATATGGTTGCACAGAATTGAACTAGAACTAGAAGGATTAAGTAATAAATATGAAAGGCCAATTTCTAAAATCTCTGAGGTAAGGGAGTTGACAGCAGCAATCCCTCATGGTTGGGGATGATCAAAAAAGCTGTGGGTATTGGTACTGGTTGTTGTTGTAGGTAGTTGAGGGAGTACACACATAGGAAAGAAAGAAACCTGACTGATGTCAGCAAAAATTTGTTCATAGCATTCATCTCATGGTTCTTTCTTTCTGAAGCTATTTCTATGCTGAGTAAAGATAGTAGTAACCCACCTACAGAGAGGAATTGAAAAGTCAGAGATTTTAATCTTAACTGAACCAACTCTTTCCCTTGGTTTCTCAATGCCATGGATGGGGAAGGCTTTCACATATATTTACTTAGTAGAAAATAACATAACCCTACTTAAATAGTGAATCCAGGCAAAAATCAGGATCAAGACTTTTAAGAACCTTCTTTGTGTCTAATGTAGACAAGCCTTCCTATGGACTATCTTTGGGTTTCAGTCAAAATGAAGGGATAAAGGGACTGGTTAGTCTATGAATCTATTCTTCGAAAGCTATACATTTATGGGCTACAATAATGATGTTCAGCTATGGTTGAAGGCTGATGAAAGAGACTAGGAGCTGATGAGACATCATACAAAAGCTATGTACAGGAGGTCTAGTCCAGGAAAACATTTTTGTTTAACCTCAAGCAAGTGCTTAAGTATTTTGCTGTATTGTAGCCAGATTGAGAGGATGGTTAGCAGAGGTGTTAGGCTGGGGTGGTTCTTTTTGTCAGGCTGGCACAACTGTGGAATAGATTTGGAGATTTGGAGCTGTTGTCCACATTTGAGGGTTGTATTCACTAGCGGATGAGGCAGTGGAGTTCTCAAATCCTTTGTGCACCACTCTGGGCTTTGTGGCAGTGGAATGTTATTTCAGGTGACTGCTTTCCAGTTTCATAGTGGAAGACTGTTGTACCTATCACAATGTGTTGATTTTATTCTCTGAAAGGGTTAACTAATTTCATTTCTCTGTTTTTACAATTTAATTCCTTTCATTTTCCATTAAGACTTGTAACACAAAGCAGGCAGTGACAGGTAAGAGACACAATACTGTGCAAAGATTAAGGGTGAAATCCAAGTTCTGCTGAAGTCACTAGGAGATTTGTCAGGATTTTACTCTACTAGTTTAATCAGTTACAATATATTTGAGCAGATGTGAATTTGTGTAACTCCATAGAAGTAAATGGAGTTCTGGATCCCCAGCTCAGGATCTGCTTAATTTATATTTATCAGAAGTGTTTCTGTACCATATGGTCTAATGCAAATGAGATTATTTTCCCTGATATTGGTAGAGGATGGCATACTCTGTGTATGGGAAAATTGCTAAATTTGGTTGTAAGAATGAGCCTGATATTTCTGCTGCATTAAAATAGGGTTCTTCAAGACAATTCTAAGCTGTGAATTCAAAGGCTATTTTTAATAATATTTTACACCAGTTTCTGTAAAATATAACAACTGTTTTTGCTGCTGAGAGAAAATAAGCCTGTTCACGGAAACCAAAAGAAAGAGTGTTTTGGTGTGTAATATTTGTATCTGAGCCAGAGAGTGTTAACACCCTTTGGGTGGAGCAGGAATGCTATAGGGCTTATGAAACGGTCTCTTTATGTAGTATGGTTCTTGGTTACTATTGTACAGTTTCCAAAGCATATTTTTCAGGCACCCTGGAATGTATGTTTCAGTGTAGTGTACAATTAGATTATTTGCTGCTTTTTTTTAACTTTTTGTGATGGAGTTGGAGTGTTTTGTGTTTGTTTTCTCTGAAAGAAGAAACTTGGGGCAAACCTGCCTTTCCATTTTGTGTGTGAGTTTATGTATGAGAGAGAGAGAGCGCATATAAGGAAGACTGTGTTCCTTCATAAGTTTTGCATTTCCAGTTTTTATAGCTTTTAGAGGCTTAATTCCATTACTGTACTCTCTCTGTAGCTTTTCATTGCTTCCCCTGATCAGTCACAAGCCATGTTAGCAATACTTCTGGCTGCACTTTGTTTCAGGCTAAGGGAGCGGGGGTGGGAGGGGGATATTTTATTGGGATTTCATAAATCCATTTTCTTATCTGAGGTCCAGATTATATCTAACCCTGTCATGCCCACGCAGATATCATAAGGAATTTGCTTTCCTGACTGCATAGTTGAATTATAGCTACCAGAACCTTTTGTTCATATCTTTTGTAACAGATGTCCTTTGCTACTGCCCCCTGCAAGTGATAGGGATGATACCTGTTGAAGGAAGTCGCAGTTTGGTCTGAGCTGCACTGAACTGCTTTTGCTAGTGATGCAGAGGGAGGATAAGAAATTCCCTCGTATTTGCTTCCGCAGTAGCCCTAACAAGTAAAAAGGCCAAAAATAAGTATTTGTAACATGCAGAGATGATCTGAGCAGGGTGCAGGGCCTGGGGCAAATCAGCATGAGTGAGGCCCTGCCCCTGAACACGAGGAAGCTGGTGGCAAATTCGGTGGCAGGGGGTGGTGAGTGGCCGGACGTGAAGCCGGTGGCAGTGTGGAGTCGCTGCACTGCTCTGCTCAGCTCCGTGGAGCCCAGGGAAGTCGCCCCAATTCACCGCCTCCCCCCCGCCCCGGGATGGCCCTGCTAGACGTCTGAATATGCTTAAAGCATCGATCTGTAGTTGGAATTTGACACTTGTCAATTTAGAATTGTGCTTTAAATAGTAAAGGACACAAAGTAAAGGTTCCCTCTATCACAATAATCTCCAACCTTTTTAAGCAGGAGATCACTTTTTGAATTAAAAAGGAACTAAAGATCTACTGCTTGACTCTCCCCCCACCTTCCTCCCCTCCCCCTCCCGCAGGTCAGTCTGTGGGGAGGGAAGAGGGGGCAGATTTAGGCAGAAGGAGAAAAAATTATTGGGAGGTGCACCCCCCCAGCAGGTAAGTCTGTGGGGGAGGGGAAAGGGCTGTGGGGAGGGGCAGAGCAGATTAAGGCCCCAGTGGTGAGGGAATGGCATGGGGAGGGAGGAAGCGGGGCACAGGTAGGAGCAGGGGCTGGAGGGAGTGGGGGACAAGCAACAGAGGGCAGGGCTGATAGGATGGGGCCCACTTCCCCCAGCACCCACTCCTACCTGTGCCCTGCTCCCTTCCTCACCACTGGGGCCTCCATCTGTCCCCACCCCATGGCGGTGAGAGAGGGAGCAGTGCTGGAGCAGGGGCAAGACCTGCATGGGTGGGGCACAGGACAGATCCATGAGCAGCTTGTCCAGAGGACATGGAGAGGGGGGGCAGCGGCAGCACTGGAAACGGGACTACAGGGGGGCTGCAGGCACCCAAAAATTCATCGTAGCCTGCCCAACCCCTACTCCCAGTGCTGCCACTGCCCAGCCTGAGCTGCCCTACTCCATTCCCACCTCCATCTCCAGCACAGTGCAGCTGACACAGGCCGCTCCCAGCTCGGGACTGGCAGCTCAAAGCAATAAAGCAGCAGTGCGACAGCGGCAGTGCTTGGCAGTGGCGTCTTTTGTCCAGCACGCAGCGCAGCCATGGCCTATGGCACAAACAGGCCCTGGCTTGCAGCACAACTTGGGCAAAGCTCCCAGGAAGAGCCCGGCACCACCCCAGCCCACAGCAGCAGCTGGCTGGGCTGGCATGCAGATCTGGGGGCACACCCCTCCCCATGGTATCCCAGGCTGCATATCCCCACTCCCCGTGCCCCCGGGATGAGTTGCTCACAGCTCTGTCCCATGCCCTGTCCGTGCAGGGCCTGCCCCTGCTCCAGCACCGCTCCCTCTCACAGCTGCTGCATACCCCCCAAAATATCTGCGCAGCAGAGTTGGCTCCCACTGCAGGCTGGGCGTTGCACTCCAAGCCCCACTGCAGCTGGCCTGGGAGTAGCTCGACGCTACGTGCCTCCTGCCACTGGGCTGAGCCTCGTCACCTGTCTGCCTGGCAGCGGGATGCATGTGGAATCGATCCGCTCCCAAGTCAGCTGCAGTGGGGCTCCAGGTGCAAAGCCCAGCTTCCAGCAGCAGCTGCCCTGCCCTGCACACAGATCAGGGGTCGGGGGGAGGCATGTGCCCTCTGGGGCCTGTGCTGGGGTGCATCTAGTGGTGGGAGCCCCCCCATGCACCTGGACGGGTTGGAGCTTGCATCTTCCCCTGGCCCGGCCCAGCCCAGCTGGGGTCCCACTCACCCAGTGGCAGGGGGCACAGAAGGGGATCGTTCCACTCACCTGCTAGGCCCGGTAGCATGGGGCATGGCTCATCCCAGCGATGTGGGTCCTGCCACTCTTACCTCCCAGAGTGTGTCCCGTCCTGGCTGCTCCCCATGTGCGTCTTGCCACTCCAATTGCAGAGCCTCTGACAATCAATCTCAGTCTGGGTAAATTAGCCTCCCCAGACTGAGATCAACTGTCAGGGGTTCCCTGATTGACCACTGGTCTATTAGGAATTATGCATGAAGGACTGAATAAATCATGAACGTTTCCCAATACCCTTTTGATAGCAAATCAGTA
Source organism: Crocodylus porosus (assembly GCF_001723895.1). NCBI lineage: Eukaryota > Metazoa > Chordata > Crocodylia > Crocodylidae > Crocodylus > Crocodylus porosus. The sequence continues at coordinate 34,943,115 of NW_017728913.1, read as the reverse complement.
ATATTCCTTAGCAAAACAAGAAAGTTACCATCAATGTGGTAGGAATAGATAGCTTCTGCCTGCCTAACAGCCTGATAGTAAAGTCTTTTGCAGTTGGTTGTTTACTTTCCTGCATCTTATCTCCAGTAAGATGGACTGAGGCACTTCAGACAACTTCATTAGAAAAACTAACCTTTGCAGTACTGAGTAAGCATACCCACATGTTTCTAATTTACACTGTTGCACCTCTATACCCCATGCTGCCAGGGAAAAAGCTGGATTTTCTTTTAATTTGACCCTGTAATATAGTTTACTTGCCTGTGATGTAGACCTGTGTATAACATTGTATATTTTCATAGGTTTATTTAGGCAAAAGTATGTTACTTTGATTACTGCTGTCTCAGAGAGAAGATGCAATTTCTCTTTTCTTTAGTAAACAAGATATACCTAAAAGGTCTTTTGGGAAAATTTTAAGGGCAGAAAGATTCAAGCGTCTGGTTCAGTGTGGCTGAATTTAGTGAAGTCGAACGGCAATATATGTTGTGGTTAAAAATGGCTGATTTATATTTTTAAAGTACAGTAGAGTCAGTTATCTGGAAAGTCAACTAACTGGAAGGTTTTGTATTGACCGTAAGCCTGCACTTGGGTTTTGCTTGTCAGTGAAACAACTGTGCATTGTTTATTTACTAGTGCTTTGACATTTTTGAAATGTTATGTGGTACCATAGGTTTATCTCTTGTTGCTTTTTAATTGTTGTACAGTACAGTAATTAAAGTATAGTTTTCAGCAGTTCATACTGTGGTGTTTGATTATCTAGAATGACAGTGGCATTATTTATTCTGGATAAATAACATCCTGCTATTACTCCATTCCAAGTCATGTTAATGGGTTATGTCACTTGAAAAATCTGAATTTTTTGGACCAAAAGTTATTTTGAAAGTGTCTGCAAAAACGATATTTGTTTGCGGGGGCAGAAAGTGAAGTGAGACCACAATCTTAGGACCTGATCCCGGAAAAGTTTTACATGTGCTAAACATGCTGTTGACCTCGCCTGTGACTGTACCCACAGTATATAAATTTAAGCTTGTGTGTAAATCTCTGCAGGAAAGGGACCTACTCAATAACCTTTCATAGTGACATACGTTTTCATATCTTGGCTGCATCAAATCTGATTGTGTAGCAGAACTTTCATCCAAGGGTTGCTTCTCAAAGTATTAGGATTCCTTTATATCCTGGAACATTTCTGGCACATGGACAATACAAGGCCAAGTTCCCTGAATCTGTAATCAGGGCATGGACTCATCTCAGCCTTTCTATTTTGCTAGTTAATTAAGTTTTAAAATGCATTTAACCCTTTCAGTGAATTTAGTTCATTCCTGTAAGTTTGGAGTCTGAGAAAATGGACAAATATTTTTCTTGCAAACCTCTCTCCCTAACTCCTGAGGAGGATTTTTTTCACAGCTGTGAAGGAGAAGCTGTGATGTATTATCTGTGTCCCCTTCTGCACCTTTTCCCAACTTCCTCCTCAGAAGTACTTGCAACAAACTTTTTAGTCAGCTGCTTTTCAAGGAAAAGCGGAGTTGGGAAATTTGCAGATTTTGTTTGTTTTACCTTCGGAGAAAGACAGAAACAAATCAGTCCATGCGGGAGCAGAAAAGAGAAGCTGTATACCTGGCATCTTTGGTTACAGTTGCATTTCCAGTTAAATGCACCTTATCCAGATGCGGACAAATAAAAAATGAAACTGATGGCAATGGAAAACCTTGTATTGTTCAGATGTGCGTGTCCTGCATTAGTTTCACTTTCTTTCTATGTCTGGTGTAATTCTAGTGAGATCTTCATAGCTGGAGGTTATATTTTTTACATGAAACTAGTGTTACTGAGTATGTGCTGGTCAGCACATTGAACTCTGGAATTTCCATCTGTAATGTAGAGTGGAGCAAAACCAGCCTGCTTTTGCTGCTGCCATGTGTGCCAGGAGTACTGGGCCATCCATTCCTCCCTCCATTCTATGCCAGAATGCATACATCTCCCATGTTTCTCTCCCCACAGACAGATATGTAGCCAAGCTGAGCGGATAGCCTGTCAAGCTCAGCCATTCTTTTTTAAACAAGGAGGTTAAATGTCTCAATCTTAATAACATCTATAAAATGTATTTTGGTCTTCACCACTGAGGAGATGCAAAGGGAAAGGCCAGCCTATCTCTGTGTCTGTCCCTTTAGGATAGAAGTGCATAGCAGAATGGGAGAAGAGGTTGGGAACAATTTTATTTTCAGGTTTAATACTCATAGACAGTAGCTGGCAATATTTCAGAGCCGTGGGTGGAACTGATCCAGCTCAGGTCTGAAGGAGGTCGATTTTTCCGGCCTGGCTGCCACCACCACTGCTTTTACCTATTCCCTGGTTGCAGCACAAGCCCAGCTCTCTACCATCTGGCCTTGGTGCAGATCTTTGCTGCTCAGCTTTACTCTGGGCAAAGCCCCCTGCTGCTGGAATGCTGTCAAAGCCTTACTGGCTCAGTGGGCTAGATCCAGTGGTTCTGTGGGCTGCATCTGGCTGACAGGCTGTATGTTGCCAACCCCTGCACTATAAGGAGATGTAGTTAAAAATGAAGGGGGTTTTTTTTGTTTGTTTGTTAAATTTTGGTGACGCTGGTTAACAAGGGCAAGTGCTCCTGTAAAATTGGTGATGTTTTTTAATATAAAGGTCCTTTCATTAATATCTGAACAACCCCTTTGTACTCATGTTACAAAATTCCTAGTTGACGTGTGTCTGGTAGAGAATCATAGAATCATAGTAGAGTCAGAAGGGACCTTATAGATCTTCAAGTCCGACCCCCTGCCAGGGCAGGAGAAAAA
>NW_017728913.1:34913390-34939893 GCF_001723895.1 Crocodylus porosus | reverse complement strand
TATAAGTGTGCTGCTGGTTACTACTGCCCAAATGCAGCACCCTGTACTTGTCAGTGCTGAAGCGCATCCTGTTTTTGCTAGCCCACCCCTGTAACCTATCCAAGTCTTGCTGCAGTCTTTCCCTCCCCGCTCGCGTGCTCACCTCGCCCCAAATTTTTGTGTCATCAGCAGATTTAAACAGGTTGCTTTTCACGCCGTCATCCAAATCGCTGATAAAGAGATTGAACAGTGCGGGCCCAGGGATCGAGCCCTGGGGGACTCCGCTGCCCACTTCTCTCCAGGTCGAATATGACCCATCCACCACCACCCTCTGAGTACAACCCTTCAGCCAATCTGCAATCCATCTGACTGTGTAGGCATCAGTGCCACAGTTGCCCAATTTTTAATGGGGATGGGGTGGGAGATGGTGTCAAAGGCCTTGCTGAAGTCCAGAAAGACTACATCCACGGCAACACCTGCATCCAAGGCTTGTGTGACCTGATCAGGTTGTCAGCACTGCGCCCTTGGCCCTCCCATAGATATGAGCAAGGTAGAGCAAACACAATTTTTTCAGTGCCATTCCAGAAAGATTGGTGTTGACATAGGCATCCCTAGCCTGCTGCAGTGGGATGCCAGAAGTCAGTGTAGCCTTCTTTTTTGATAGGGTTACCATATTTCCAGGTCCAAAAAAGAGGACACCTGTTGGGGGGGGGGAGGCAGTGACATGCTGGTGCCCTGCCCTGGCCCATTCTGTTGCTTCTCACTGATATTGCACAACTGCCCCCCCCAGCCCTACTGCTGCCCCTCACTCCAGACCCACTGACCCTGCAAGTGCCCCTCACTCCCAATCCAATAGTACCCTGCCCTCCACCCCTTGCTGGTGCCCCTCACTCCTGACCTGCAGTCCCCTGGCGCTGCCAGTGCCCTGCACACTCAACTCACAGTCACCCTTCCCGTCTCAACCCATGCCCTGTGCCCCTCGCTCTTGATCTGCAGCCCTTATCCCCCTTCCAGCCTGGCAGTGTCCCTCACTGTCTACCTGCAGCTCCTGTTGGTGCCCCTCACTCCAGACTTGCAGCCCCCTGTACCCCAGCTTTGCCGGTGCCCCTCACTCCCAACCTGCAGCCCCCTGCCCTGCCCCCCAGCCCTGCTGGTGCCCTTCACTCCTGATCTGCAGATCCCTGCCCCCACCCTACCCCCCAGCCCTCCTGCCCAAACAGCTCCTGCATTGTGTGCGTGCCTATGCTCTCTCTCTCTCTTCCTCTCTCCCATGCACCTCTCTTTTTTTCTCTTTGTTTCAGTCTCTCTTTCTGTGGGGAGCATGTGACTCCCAAGAGCTGATCACCTTGCCTGCTGCTCCCAGCCCCAAGTAGCCAGTCGGGACATTTGCTCTTTATTTTCAAAACCTGCCCAGATGTACCACAGGGGTCCAAAAAAGAGGACATGTCTGAGAAAACCTAGAGGGATGGTAACCCCAGGATTTGAGAGCACTGCATGTTAAACATTTTCAGTTCTAGTTGCCATCTTAGGGATGTTCAAGACAAGCTAGAACTGTCACTGGTCTCCCCTCTTGGCAGTACAGAATGGTGCCAAAAAACAAACTTGAAACTGTTTTTCTTGCACTTAACCTGAGCAAAGGTATCTAGATACTTAAAGACACAGGTGGGGCACTGGTGTGGTAAACCAAAGTGCACAAGCATGCTGGGAACCGATTTCTCATTGGCTTGAGATGAAACCAGTAAAACTTGGAGTCAGTGGGAATTATGCATGTAAGCGTTTTTCAGAATCCCACTAGGAGCCTGTCTGCATCTTTAGGTGTTCATGTCCATTTGTAAATCTAAACCCTATATTTAGGGCTTGGCAAAAATGTGACTGTAAATGCTGTGTAGGAAAGGGGAGATATTTGTGGGGGCATTTAGTATTTTTCTAAAAAGGAAAAGTTCCTTTTTGCCCATTTACAGACTAAATAATAAAGGCTGGGGGAGGTGGGATGAGATGGGCAAGTTCTTTTACTGCAGCCTTGCTCGGTGTTACAGATGACTGAGGTTAGTTCCTGGTTTTCATTTGTTTGTTTTAAAGTAAAGCTGTTTCAGTCTGCCATGAGGCCAGCCTGGTGTTTAAAAAAGGGTGCTTTGCACTTCTGTGCTTTACTTTAAGTTTTCAGAGTTCTTTGAAAGCTTTAATTACTTGAGTGGCAAAAAATGGGTACCCATTATTTATGGGTTGGTTGGTTTTGGGGGTGGTTTTTCTGTTTTTGGAGGGGGTTTTTTGGTTTTGGTTTTTTGTTGGGGTTTTTTTTTTGTGAAAGTGCTCCCATCTAAAGTTTTGGGTACCAGTACAACCAAAAAATACGAGTCATCCTAGTAGGACTCCAAGATCAAACTGTACAATCCACTGAGCCCATTGTTTCAGAGTCTTGAAAAGAGAAGCAGCTTAACATAAGAGCCAACAAATTCAGAATTTGACTTATGGAGGAAGCAAATTACAGAGTTATAGGCTCTTTAAAAATGCCATGCTACCCTCCACTGCCTTTTGTTACCAATACAGTGACCTTTTAAAAGATGAGGATGTGTCCAGCGTTTTAGATTTTCTTGGCTTCTATCTGAGATATTCAACAAATACTCTAGCACATATTATATTCTAAATACTAACAGAAGGCTTCCTGCTACCGTGTGTACTTAGCTCTGTTGCACATCTTGTATGTTTAAGATGTATCTTTTAACAACATAAACAGAATTATATCAACCTATACACTTAAAAAGAAAAAAACCCCCATGTGATAACCAAGTTAACATTACATAGAAACTTTTAACTTTTTCATTTCCTGATTTTGTTTACCATTTTAACTGTGCACAGTTGCCATAATACATTATTTTATTTTATTACTTTAACTGAGATAAGATAGTTCTGTGCTAACACTGTATTTTTGGTGTTGAGGAGTCGTTGATATGCAGCCGTCAAAGAAACCACAACATTTTACCACAGTAGCTTGTGGTCATTGCTCTCCTCAGAGAAAGAAGTATCTAGAGTTATTTCTGAAAATGTTATGCTCCATTTTCTATAGAAAAATGCAAGCAAACCCTAGGGTCAAAGGTTTGATTAACAGAGGTTTACATTAACAGTGGATGTTCTTACTCTTGTATTTAAATATATCCCAAGAACACCCACACTCCCACCTAGACAATTTTAAGAAGGGGTATTTTTTGTTTTGCTTTCTGATAAATATGTCTTAAAGTAATTCTGCTTGTTAATCACTTTTGTGCTGATAAGTGGCACAAAACAGAAGCAAGAGGGTCAAAGTGCAAAATACATCTGAGACATGCGTACAAATGGGAGAAGTATGGGGAATAAACAAGATGAGATGGAAGCTACAGCCCGTGAAAAGAACTATGAACTATGATATGATTGGTATCACGGAGACCTAGTGGGATGGCTCTTATGACTGCAGTGTAAATGTTGAGCATTACACTGTTTCAGAAGGACTGGATTGGGAGAAAAGGTGGTGGTGCTGCTTTGAATATCAGAAACACATATACATGTTCCCTAGTTCAGAAGGAAGAAAACAAACCAGAATGCATCTGGGTGATGATGAAAGGTGAAAGACCTTTCTGATATAATGGTGGGGATTTATCACATGCCACCTAATTAGGAGGAGGTCTATAAACTGATATAGTGGTGGGGATTTATCATAGGCCGCCTAATTAGGAGGAGGAGGTGGATGAGGCACTCTTCAAGTAGGTGACATATCTATCCAAAAGCTGTGGGATGGACTGATGGGAGGCTTCAGTTTACCAGATACCTGCTGGAAGAACAGTGCAGCCAAACATAAAATGTCAAGCCAACTGCTAACAAGTGGAGCACAACTTTCTCTTCAGGAAAGTGGAGGACACAACTAAGGGTCATCTATCTTGGATCTTGTCCTGACCAACAGGAAAGAACTGGTGGAAGATGTGAAGGTGATGGGCAATTTGGGAGGAAGGGATCACGATATGCTAGAATTTCAGATTGTGACAAGGAAAGCATGAGGTCAGCAAAACTAGGATGCTACATTTAGAAAAGATGGATTTCATCCAACTCAAGGAGCTAATAGGCATGGTGTCATGGGAGGACAGATTGAAGGATAAAGGTGCCCAGGAGGGCTGGAAGCTTCTAAGGGCACAGCATTGGAAGCCCAACAAGAACTGTCCTGGTACCACAGAAGTACAAGAAGAATTGTATGAGACCAGTGTGGCTGCAGAAGGAACTTCTGAAATGCCTCAAATGCAAAAGGAAACCATACAGGCAATAGAACAATAGGCGTGTCACCACGGATACATAGCAGGTAATAGCAAGAACCTGCAGTGACAAAATTAGGAAGGCAAAGATGAAGAAACAGCTGCCCCGGCAAAGGAATAGAAGAGGTTCTACAAGTATATTGGCCAGAACAGAAGGACTGAGGAAGCTGTGGGTCCTCTGTTAATAAGCCAGGAGGAACTCTTACCTGAGGATGCAAAGAAGATGGAGCTACTCAACAGCTACTTTGCCTCAGTCTTCACAAAAAAGTTAAGCTGCCAAACATGTAATAGGGATTATCTGGTTAAGGAAGGGGGCCAGCTGAGGGATGAGATAACAGAAGAGATGGTTAGAGAGCTTTTGTTGGGTCTGAATGAACTAAAGGCAGCAGAGCCAAAGATCTTGGAGCCATTGGCAGTGATTTTCATGAAGTCATGGAAGACGGGTTAGGTACCAGAGTACTGGAAAAGGGCCAGTATAGTGCCCCTAGGTGTGGCTACATGGAATTTTGGGGTGGCTATAGCCTCCCCCCCCAAGCCTCCTCCTAGTGCCACCCCTGCTGGCAGGATGGGTGCACAGGTGCTCCAGAGACCATCTTGTGGTGGTGACTGTGGTCCAGAGCCAGGGCAGAGCTGCGATCTGCAGCTTGCATGCCCCAGGCAGGGGCATGCAGGCTGTAGATCACAACTCTGCCCCAGCTCTGGACCACACTGTCATTGCTGCAAGATCCCACCTCGGCTCTAGAGCAGTTCTTTGCCCTGCTGCATGCTCTGCTAGCGTTGCTGGGGCCAGTTCGCGCAGAAACCCTGGACTCACTCTATCACAGCGTGGCTGCTGCTGGGGTCTTCATGGAAATTGGCCCAGCCATATGAGCAGGGGCCGCTGGGAAATAGAGTTTGGCCACTGGCCAGATCTGCCATTTTGCCCACCCTTGAGTTAGTTAGCTTCACATCAATACCTGGGAGTTTATTGGAGCATATCCTAAGGAAAGCTATTTGCAAACATCTTGAGGAGGAAAGGCTGGCTGATTGCAAGCAGCTAGCATGGATTCATGAAAAACGAGTTTGATCTCCTTTGACAAAGTAAATGCTTGGGTGGATATAGCGTATCTGGACTTCAGCAAAGCTTTTGGCAAAGTCCAACATGACCTTCTTGTAAACAAATTGGAAAAATATGAGCTGGATAAAACTGTTAGAAGGTGGATATATAACTGGCTCAATAAAGAGTAATTATTAATGGGCCCATATCAGAATGGCAGGAGGTTTTGAGTAGAGTCTCCACAGGGGCTTGTCCTAGGCCCAGGGCTGTTCAATATGTTTATTAACAATTTGGATACTGGCATAGACAACGTTTTGACCAAGTTTGCAGATGACATGAAACTGGGAAGGATTGTGAACATGTTGGAAGATGCAAGTGCAATTCGAAAGGATCTTGACATATTGGAAAGTTGGGCTACAGCTAACAGGATGAAGCACAATGTGCACAAAGGCAAGGTGTGCTACACCTCAAGATGAATAATCAAAAACACAAATACAAAATGGGGGATACCTGGCTGGATAGCAGCTCTGTGGAAAAGGATCTAGGAGTCTTGGTGAATCACAAACTCAATATGAGTCTGCAGTGTGATACAGTGGCACAAAAGGCAAATATGGTTTTGGGTGCAGTGTTAGAAGCATTAGGTGCCAGACACAGGGGAAGATAGTGCCACTCTACTTGGCACTAGTTAGGCCTCATCTGGAGTACTGTGTGCAGTTCTTGGTTAAACATTTTAAAAAGGACATGGAGAAGTTAAAAAGGGTCCAGAGGCAGGCAAGAAAGATGATCAAAGTTTTGAAAGTCAAGTCATTTCAAGGAGAGACTGAAGGACCTGTCATGTTCAGCTTGCAGAAAAGGCGCTTAAGAGGGGACATGATAGCAATCTTCAAATACTTGAAAGGCTGCCATAAAGAAGAGGGAAAGCACCCTTTCTCTCTTGCTGCAGAGAGGAGGACATGGATCAATGACTTGAAGTTGCAGCAAAGTCAATTTTAAATTGGAAATATCTGCAAAAATGTTTTCACTATTAGAATAGTGAGGCAGTGGAATAGACTGCCTAGGGAAGTTATGGACTCTCCATTAGTGGAGGAGTTGAGGAAGAGGCAGGATACCCACTGCTCCAGGATGATCTAGGCATAGCTATACCTATTTACTACAATGGGTATCTCCTATGCTTCTGGGCTTCACTGGTTGCTCCCACACAATCCCCTCCTTTTTTCTGCTATATGTGTCAGTGTGTTTTGAAGCCTCTCCCGAGGTTAAGGCTGGGGACTTCAGCTGGTGTATGCTGATTTTGTTGTTAGGAGCAAAACCTGAGGTTCCTGGTTAGAGGGTCTCGCCCCCTCTGCTCAGGGTCAGACCAATTGCCATATTTGGGGTCAGGAAGAAATTTTACTACGGGGTCAGATTGGTATGGACTGTGGGGTTTTTGCCTTCCTCTGTAGTGGGTAGCATGGCCTGCTACCTGGGATCTCTTGAGCATATATTGACAACAGTTTATAGAAACAGGACATTGGTTGCTGTATTTCCCCTGCTTTACCTGTGGCAGGTTAGGGGTTTAGGTCTATGTTGTGTCAGGGTTGAGGGTAACCGTATGCAGAGTTTAGATCGGGTTTGGGGGTGGGAGGTAATTATGTCGGGCAGAAGGCCACTTTACTGAGTTTTGGCAAGCCTTTGAGAGCCACGTGACAGGCAGCCAGGGGCAGATAAATATTCATTTTCTACATTTTTAGGGTCCTCGCAGGCTGGATAGAATGGCCTGGCGAGCCACATTTAGCCCACAGGCTGCATTTTACCTACCCTTGGTTTAGATTATGGTTGTATGGGATGGTTTAGGATAGGGGTGATTCTGCCTCAGACAGGGGGTTGGTTGGACTAGATGACCACTGGAAGTCCCTTCCAGCCTTACTTCTCTGACTCCATTATTAGTCTAATTTCTGTGGACTTTCTGTGCTGTCAGTGGCAGGCACCAGTTCTCCGCTGGAAGGCCATTACTCTGGAGAAGAGGAAAGGAGCATTGAAGCACCTAGAGAAAGCAGTAGGGCAGACCACTGGGGGTATTCCTCTTCAGTGAGGGAAAAGTGAGAGAGCCAGAACTCTTGTTTTTCATGGCAAATAAGACTCTCTCTTCTTCTGCACTGGTGGTGTTAAGCAGTTTTTCTGGCCTGTGCTCTGAAAAGGAATTAATTGTGCTTCCTAATGACAGCAGTTACTACTTTCATCTCAGAGCATCCCCAAGTGCAGTTTGATGCTGCTGCTTTACAGATCTGTTCTTCCTCTTTGCCTCTTGGGTGATTAGTCTAAGAAAAGTAGGTCTGACATTTTGTCTTGATTCTTTGGGTTTATAAGGAAATGGATACAGTACATCCCAGTGGTAACTGTAAGTGTCCAAGCTTTGAACATTGATTATGCTGGGGGGTTGTACCAAATGGATATACATATTTGGGTACAGTGGTATAAAGCAGTGATACCTAACCTTTTTCCCTGGGGGACCAGGAGGGCAGTGCCTAGTTCATCCACTGGATCTGGCTGATGCCCTAGTGTGAGTTCTTGGACAGGTGAGGCAGGACCCCATCTGGCCACAGGGAAGGAGTTGGGGGCCAGCCTGGCCCTGATTCAGCCCCGCAGTGGGAAGGGAGTGTGATCTGGCCTCGGTTCAGCTATGGGGGAGGAGCATGGTCTGGCACCAATCCAGCTGTGTGAGGTGGTAGAGGTAGTGGCCTCACCCCAATTCAGCCCCATAGGGGGAAGCGGGCATGGCCTGGCCCTGATCTAGCTGTGCTGGGGGAAGGGACCTGAGAATTTGACAGGAAGGGAGGCTGGCAGTATTAATGGCCACTGCTTCCTTGGTGCCAAATTTCCTGACTTCTGGGAAACCCCACGGGCCAGATGCAATAGCTCTGCAGGCCACATGGATCAGAGGTTGAGCACCCTGACAGAGGAAGGCACCCATCATTTTTGATGCTTGTCTCTTATCTTCCGGGCCAGATGAAAGGAAATTACTTGGGGGGGTTTAATTAACTAGTAATAAAAATGTCTAGTTGCTCTGCTTTGGCTATATGCTACAGTTTCAGGGAGATGGAGCCTTGGCGGATAGAGCAGTGAGACTGGAAGAGAGCTATTTTTGAGAATCTCTTTCATTGTGTCCTTTTAGTGTATGCAAAACATGCCTTTGACATATTTCAGAGAGATTGCATTTAGGCTTCACTCCAAACACATATATAATTTCTGTCACACAATATTCAGTGCATCTGCCCTGAGTGAAGTTTAAGATATACTGAGAACTGTGCAGTGTTCCCTTGATGTTCTTCATAGATGCCACGTACATATTGTTACTGTGGGGCAGACTTAGCCTGCTTTGCTATGACTCATACAACAGTTTTGGTGGCTGGTCTGACATGAAGGCTGAGACTTTGTGTGTGAATTCAGCTATTGTCAGTATCCAGAGTTTTGGTTATTTTATTCATAGCTGAACTGAATCTGAAAGGTGGCTAAGTACTTACAGCCGTTTCTAGGGTTTTTTTTAGAAGTTCTAACTAACTGTGAAGAAGGCCAAAGGTTGAAATTTTTTTGGCCTGCTTTGCACAGCAATAAATAAACTGATAATATGTTTGCTAAGAGATTAGTGTGAATAAGATTGTTTTACATTTGTATTTCCATTCGGTAAGCTTATCAAAGAGACTTATTGTGCTCTCAGGTTTTGAACACAATTCCCCATCAGTTTCAGGAAGTCTATCTCCTTTGGGCAGTGAGAGGAAACCTTGAACATTTTTCTTCCTTTTGCGCTGGGTGTGGAGTTCTTAATTGTTAGGTTGCTTGATATTAGTAACCCCACAGGGAAAAGAACAAACCAATTTAATGTCAGTGGTGTCTACTTTAAAAAGAATACCAAGCCACACATTTGAAAGTATGAGGAAGATCAAATACTGTATGTTTTAAGACTCGTGGAACCCAAGATTATGTAGAAAGGAAAGGGGAATATGTAGGATGGCAAAATGAAAGAAAAAAAGCAAGTCAAAATCCCTGAGTATGAGAGTAAGTGATTGTAGCTCCCTAACAACGGGTTTAGTGTGTCTAATCTGTAATCTCCTAGATAACATGATTATTGGCACCTTCAAAGATGCCTAAAATTGGTTAATATTTCTAAAGCTTTATGTATTAAGTTGAAGACTTTGCCCTTTGAAGTCAATAATTTACAGGTATATACAGTGAAATTACATCAGGGTTACTTTGCAAAAGAAGTGGAATTGGGTCTGAACTGAGTGACACTAAATACTGAGAAACAGCTGAGAGGTTTGGCAAGGGTTGGTCTTTCTGATATTAAATTGTAAAATTGTAGCTAAAAGATCAAAAACTAGATGGCTGAAAGAGTTGGCAATGGAGTGTGGAAAGACTTGCCACTCAGGTAGTTAAATTTGTTATTGGATGGCTATTCTGTGAATTACTCTAATGTAAAATGTGTTGGTAATCTCAGTCAGATCTGTAGTTAGAGAAGCAGTTGCACCGAAGGAGGCTGAGACCACACACAAAAAAAGGTTGCTTACAATTCTTTATAGTGGCAGAAAGAAAGGTCTGATGTTCCCATAGTCATATTAACAAAAAAAAAAACCCACCCTTTTTCCATTTATTTTGTTCAAGGTATTTCTAGTACTTGTTCTGGCAAAAGAACTTTTGCTACTGTAAGCTCTGTCACCATAAGAGAATTTGCAGGTGCAGCTGTACTAGGCACCCTTCTCTAGTGCAGTGTCTGAATTGTTTCAGTCTTAGAGGTGGCCCTGCTATAAAGTCAGAATTGAGACAAGGGACAGTTGGCAGCTGTCGCTGCCTGTGCTAAACCCGCTGAGTGGATATGTCTCAGGGGCAGTCAATCTGATGTTTCTTAAAAGCACTATGTTCCCAAACTTCTCTTATAGTTTTATCTTGTTTTGGCAAGACAGAAATCTTCATTTTTTAACATTGTCCCCTGTTTTGTTCTTCTAATGCAGGTAACCATGCCTGTGGAAAGAATGCGGATGCGCCCCTGGCTGGAGGAGCAAATAAATTCTAACACAATACCAGGGCTAAAATGGTTAAATAAGGTAATGTGTGTGCATGTTTGTTAAACAACTACTTTACAACAGAATCTGAGACTTGGTGGAATAAATCTGATTCTCACAGCTTCCACTGAAGCAAAGAAACGAGGGCGGGCAAAGCCAAACTGCTCTTGCTCAACCTGTTCTTCTAGCCCTATGTTCAGGAGTTGAGGTGCAATTTTTGCTTGTTAAGCCAGCAGCTCTTTTTAAAGCATTTTCTCCCATTACTCTTTTTCTGAGAGCAAGTGGTATGGAAATCTCTGCTTTAAACTAAGAACAGAGTGATAACCCAAGCAGTTGCAGTGAGACTGGAAGAGAATGCTGCAGCTCAGAAGAGCAGTCTCCTCTGCATTAGTCACTGTGTGAATAGGGAAGTATTTGATTCGGATTCAGATTTGGAGGACAGTTATTCAGTTTGGAGATTTGGATCACTGTCCCGAATCAATTCTGCTGAATTGGTTTTGAAAGACTTGGCAATAATTCAGAGAGATTCAGTGATTCGAATCTGCCAGGGAGAGGCAGGCATAGCCAGGAGGCTCCTCTGGCTGTGCCTGCCTCTCTCCAAGCAGTGGGAGCCTTGGGAGAAGCCCCCATCACCAGCCGGGCTCCAGCCTAGTCCTGGCACTTAAAAAAACCAACCAAACAAAAAACCCCCACATTCACCACTGCAGCAGTGGGGATCAGGGCCTCTGGGTGCTTGTGGCAAAGCCCCTCCTGTGCAGTGTGGAGCAGTGGGGGGCTGGGGGGATTGCTCCCCCTGCCTGACACCCATGCAGCAGCTGCCCTATGGCGTGGTCTAGTGTGGCTTGGCAGGGCATCATGCACTTGCCTGGGAGCTGGGGCTGAGTGCTGCTGGGCTCCGGGTGACAGCTGGAGCCACCCCAGCCCCTGGACAGCGCATGGTGTTCTGCCGTGTTGCGCTGCACCCATACCATGAGGCAGCTCAGGTGTGGGGGCCAATAACTGCTGCCCCCCACTGTCCTGTGCTCTGCTGGGGGTCTGCCACGAGCCCCCAGTTGCCACTGCCAGAGTCGGCGAGTGCAAGACTTCTTCTTTTTTTTTTTTTTTTAAGTGCCTGAGGCTGGGGCCAGGCACAGCAGCTATGGGGCCTTCTCCCACAGCTCCTCCGGCTGTGCCTGCCTCTGCCCTGGTATGGGGAGCCTCGAGGGCTATGCCCTCCTGCCGTTTGCCCAGCCAGTGTGGGCAGGGGTTGGAGTGTGATGCAGACGTGGCTTGCTCCAGGTGGCAGCAGGGCATAGCCCCCACTCCCAGCGCTGCTGCACCTGTATCAGCACTGGTAGCGGGGGCTACGCCCTGCTACTGCTTGCTCCCTTCTGCCTGAAGCCAGCCTCACCCTCATCCTGCTGCCCACCTCTCTGTTCCAGCTGGGCAAGCAGCAGCAGGGCAGAGCCCCTGTTCCCAGTAATGCCCCGCCTGCATCCCACACCAGCCGCTCCCCTCCCTGAGTAACGCACCCCCCCGTCCCGGCTGGGCAGCTTGTCTCAGCTCGTCCCAATCCCTCCTTCCTCCCTCCTCCAGCCCCAACAGACTTACCAGCTGGAGGCAGCTGTCAGCTTCTTGTTTAGTGTATGGCCAAATCTCCATATCAGCCCAATCTTTTTCCAAAGCTTTTCTGAATCCAGTTAGGATGCTTCGAATCGATTCAGATCCTTTACTTGGTCTCTCAGTTTGATTTGGAGATTTGGTCCCTGAATCGGACCGAGTCTCCTCTGAATCAAGTCAGCTACTGAAGCTTCTCACAGCCCTATTAGCCACTAGGCTGATATATGTACTGGTACTTACTGCTCCTCACTTGGTGTTCAAATACTTACTTGAATTCATTGCTTTAGGGAGCATTGCAGAACCTAGAAGGATAATGCATATCTTCCCATACAAAGCCCAACTCAGCATTCCTTACTTATTTGGGACTATTAGCAGGAGAGATTGTAGATGCAGGCTCCGGAATGTCAGAACAAGTTATTTTTATTAAGGCATTGTTTTATTAAGACAATTACAAAAAATTCAAAATACATTTGAAATAAAAAAAACCCCACAGTTACACCACATAGGCTCTTTAAAATGTTATAATTAATTCCCTACTTCAAAAAGCACAAAACAGGTTTCCCCCAACAACAAAATACTATTGCATCATTTAAGTGTATGGTTAAGAGCAACTATATATTCTGATTGCATAGGAACTTAGGATTTGTTGTTGTAGATCAGACACTGGTTCCTTTAGCCTGGTATACTATGTCTACCAATGAACGATGCTCATGTGATCGTGTTATGAGTTAATATATGCTAATTAGCTTCTCTGTTTTGAATCTTAGCTTGCACAGGACAAAGTGCTAGTAGTTATGAAATTACATGGTATAATTTTTTTTCCTCAGTAGTAAATCCCATCAGGTAAAATAAATATTTTATCCCAAATTGGTTGCTCTGTAATTTTTAGTGGGCACTGGTAATGGGCCTAGGTAAAAGGAACGGTCAGTTTTGTTCCTTTGTAATTTAAATACCACATTCTGTCTTCTACTTTGGTGTGACTGAGCACATCTACACAAGACATTTACTGCAGAGCTGCCTAATTAGCTATACAGTGAATGTTTCAGCATCTACATGTGTGGCCCTGTTAGGCTGTAGTAAACTAATACATTCTGTGTCAAATTAGCATTTGTAAATAAAAGTACTATCCTGCTGCAGAGTTTTTTTTCATGTGCAGCAACATATTTGTAGCTGGTGACGCATTTGGCTGGTGCACAAGGCTGCTTCAGTGCAGGGGTGCCCACTGACTAGACCCTCTGCAGCACGCTGAGCTTGGCAGGAGCAGGCCTGGGCTGGCAAGCTGACTCCAAGGTCTCCTCTGCCAGCCACGGCTGCTATGACTCATCTCAACACGCTGTGGTCCTGGGTGAACATTCAAGTGGTGCGCCTGGGAGCAATAAACTTTGGAAATAAGTTTTGGAGTTTATTGCTTCTCATTAATTGCACGTGTATATGTGCCCAGTACTTATGTCATATTTTTTTTTTTTTATACTTGAGAGAAAGTGTCCATGTCTGGACATTTTTATTTTCCTACAAATCTTTCTTAAAAGGAGCCAGTGCCTATAGGACATGATATTCTAGAGGTAGGCATTTCATTGTTCAAGTACAGCGCTGTAGCAGCTTTTTCTTCTTCATGGTTGCATGCTTCTTTCTCTCTCTCTTTTTTTTAATACACCCCAAAAACAAATTTCTTCCTTTTTGCTCTGCATTTGGAAGACATCACCATCCAGCTAATTGAGGGGTGTCATACTCAGTCCGTTCCCTGGGCTGGATGTACAGGTAGCAGCTGTAGTAGGTAGAGGTGCACCAATATATCAGTCTGATATTGGATTGGCACCAATATAAAGAAAATTGATCATATTGGAAATCGGCCTGATGTGACTGATAATTTGGCCAATAAATGCCTGTGCGTGTGCGCAGCCGCAGCACATCACATAGGCAGTGAAGAGCACAGCCCGGCAGCTTGGAGAGCTGCGTGCAGCTGGTAAGTCTGGTGTGGTAGAAGGGGAGTGGGGAGGGAAGGAGTGTGGGGGCCCCTGCAGTGAGGGAGGAGTGGGACTGGGGCTGGGACGAGGGCTAGGGCAAGCACTGCGCAGCCAGGGCAGGGAGAGTGTAGGACAGAGGCACGGCTTGTCCAGGGGGCATGAGGGGGGAGGTACAACTCCAGCCACTGTGTGCTTTTCATCCGGGAGCTGCTAATCTGACGCTCACCCTCTTGTCCAGTGGCTCCCGGAGGACACGTGTGGGGAGTGGAGGGGGGAACATGTGCCCCTGGATCTGCGCAGGGTGGGGCAGGCTAGGGCTGAGACTGCGCAGGGCTATTCCCTTCCTGCCCTGCTTCACACAGATCTGGGGGAACGTGCCTATCCCGCTCCCCCATGCCCTCCCAGCAGTGAGAGCCACCAGACAAGCGGCCAAGTGCCAGACCAGTGGCTCTCAGATGAGCAGCATGCAGCGCCGGGTGCTGCCTCCACCCTTCTCCCCACACCCCTTGGATGAGCCACAGCTCCATCCCACACCTGCCTTGCCCTGCCCTGCCCCAGCCCTACTCCTCCCTAACCGTGGGGGCCTTGATCTGCACCATGACCTCTTCCCTCTCCCCTCCCCTTCCACAGCACCAGACTTGCCAGCTGCACAGAGCTCTCTAAGCTGCCAGGCTGGTGTCAGAAATTGGATTGGTATCAGCCGATATGCCTCCTTAAAAATCGGCTATCGATATTGGCCCCCAAAATCTCTATTGGTGCACCCCTAGTGGTAGGAGTCTGAGCGTGGTGGTGCCAGTTGAATGGTGATGGTGACATGAGCTAGTGCAGGGATTGGGTGGCTGTAAAGCGAGTGAAGTCTATACCTGCACGTCCCTCCATCCTCCCTGCTGCCAACAACCATGTCCATTGGGGCCGAAGGACCCTGAATTCTTCTGCAGGCTACAACCCATGAGCCTTGCCCCAAACTTCTGAAAGCCTGCTGGACTACTGTTGGGCCAGATGGAAAAATTCCATGCACCACAGACAGACCTAGGCTAATTGGTTCCTATATGTGTTGGTCAGTATATCCCGTAGTTGAGAGTCCATCCCCACATCAGGGTAGATTGTAAGGCACACCATCAAATTGCTTTAATGCTAGCAACAATTCAGTATAGATCAAGATATTATGATTGATATCTGCCTTGGTGCTTCTGAGAAAAAAAACGTTTGATCACAGTTTCTGTTGGTAAAGAATTCTTTGTCCCATGATAATTTGCTATATAACTGGGCAGGTGTTTTCTTGGAAATAATGTATTTTGAATTTGAATCCTTTTCTAAAGCAGGGGGCCAGGCTATGTGGCCTGTTCTGTTATGTAGCACTCTGATATTTCCCCAAAAATTCAGATACTTACAAAGTTTTATCTTTTAGAGTTAAATGGTCTACTTACCCCACCTCCTAAGTGTTTCTGTTTAAAACTGATTACTTCAATTCAACAATGAGTCATCAAACCAAAACCAGTTGCTATATTTAGTGTCTATCCCAACCATAAATGAGGCCAGTGCCTCACTTGGAATCTCCAATACAGTATCACGTGCACCCACAACTTTGTTTATACACAGACCAGCTGTGAAAGCTGAGGGGTTTAGGTTTTTGTTTTTTAACCATAGTTCTGCAAAGATGGTTTACAGTAAGAAAAAATAAAGAAACTGGTCAAAATTAGCAGGATGTTTGCTGTAATGATACCCAGGTTTTAAGGCTTATAAAATGTACAGCTTGAAAAAGTTCAATTTCTTGTGAATACTGTTAATTTTTTTCTGCCTGATTTCAAACTAACATGGCTAATAACTGTCTTTCTCTTCTGTTGAGATAAGAGGGGAGCTGGCCATGGAGCATAACTATCTGATATGGCAGAGCTAGGGGAAGGGCACTGGTCCCTCATGCAGTGGGACAGGCATGGGGCTGGGAGTGGTCTGAACATCTGTAATAGGAGGAGACACCAGAGGTCTTGGCTCAGAGTATGTATTGGGATATTACCACAAAGACAGATTTAGCTTATTTAGAACTTGCCCTCGTGCTCTTTAGTTAAGAAAGTGCTGATCTTATGCTCAGTTATCTGTTTCTAGAGTTTTGTACCGTGAGACAGCAATAAGTCTTTAACATGATTTTGCTTTTCCAGCTTGTTGCAAAATTTTAAGCATTGGATTCCTCCTTCCCTTTGATGTTCCCTGTTGAACGTTGTATTAACAATTCCTGTTATGCTGCTCTAGTTAGTTTATGATTCACATATTTGTTCTTAAGGTCACAGCAAGCCTTTCTCCCTAATGAAACACAGAATCCTATGTAAGTGCCTGCATGACCAAAGACTGTGTATGTAGTCCATGACTGAGCTGGGCTAATATTGCTCTAATCTTGAGTCTTGAAAAATTATTACCTCCTCTTTGGAAGAGTCACATAGGCTTTAAATAGAAAAGTATAAGCTTGCTGAGTTCTAAGTTAACTGCAGTCATCCAGAGCATCACTTTGGAAAGTTCAGTAAAAAACATGCTCCGCAGTTGTTAAAGCAGCAGACAAGGTTAGGCTGTTGGAGTCAGTTAGTGGCATTGGTGATATAATACTCTTATGTAAATTTGGTACCCTGTTCCACTATACTTGCAAAAAAGACGTAGCAGAAATACAAAGGTTCACAGTCAGGTGAGAAAATTGCTAGCTGCAGGGATGCATTTGTGATTATCTTTTATTGGACGAACTGTGTAGTTGCATAGTAGGGGTGTGTGAAGCGGGCCGTGTTCGATTCGGCTTCAGATTTGGCCTGAATCGGGGACAGTGATTCGATTCATTAATTCGGATCACTGTCCCTGATTCAATTTGGCTGAATCCAAATCTGAAGATTCGATGCTGATTTGGAGAATCAGCGATTCCGTCATAGACACAGTTTTAAATGTTTTTTCTACATACCTTGAGGTACCAGCGTGGCTCGTGAACGCTACAATGGTGGGGCAAATGGAGCATCCCACAGGAGCGCAGGGCCCCCCCCCCCGGGCTCAGTGGTGACCCCAGAAGCAGACCAGAAGTACTTCTGGTCCATTTTTGGGTCTGCCGGAGAGTGCGCGGGGGACCCCCCTGCATTCCCCCCAGTTCAGTGATCAGCTGCAGGGGCACCCCAGGTGTCCCCCCAGACCCAGGAGGAGGCACCAGTTGCCAAGCCAGGAGGGCGTGGGAGGACCCTCCCAGCATGCTTCTGGTCCACTTCCAGGTCTGTTGCTGAGCACACTGGGGAGCCCCCACACTTCTGTGGGACACTCTATCTGACCCAGCAGCTCAGCATTCACAAGCCACCTGCTACGTAGAGGTATGTAGAAAAAACATTTAAAGTTGTGTCTATATTCTAATTGCCAAATCTTTCCAAATTTCTCCAAATCCAAAGGAGGAAAGACTGGAACTGCCCAGAGAGTCAATTGATAAAAAAGGCTCACTGGTGTATCTTGATACAGAACATAATGTGGGTGCTCCATTTACACTTTGAAACAATGCAAAAATCAGTGACTTCTCTTCCCTGTTGTTGATCCTGATGAAAAGAATTAAATGTGTCTTAGGATCCACTGCCCTGGGTGACTCATTGCCCCTTTTCAAAGCAGTAGGGATGGAGGAGTGGTTCTCCAGCAAAAAAGAAGAGCTGGGCTGGGAGCTGGGAAGCTGCATGGTTCTGATGTAGGATCAAGGGTTGCAGGCATGACTAAGAAAAAGGCTTATTCTTGCATGTGGGCAGTGGCAGTGGCAGAGCACTAGCTGCTACTGCCTCAGTTCAAGCTCCCCCAACATGGGCTGTGGTGGTGACAGAGCACCCCTGGGGACTGCTATTCTGACACCTCTGTAGTGGTGCCTGGGCTGCTGCCTTGGTTACACCGCTGTCCCTCCCTTTCTCCCCTCCTTTCCTTGCCCCCCCCCCCCCCCCCCCCCCCCCCCCCCCCGCCAGTTATACTGCTCTCACTATAAAAATAGAAGCAACACATTTAAAACTGAAAAAAAGAAATTCTCTGTCTTTCTCCCCACCCCCTTCTGTGGAGCTCATAACCACAAGATATCCTTGTAGAGTAAGGTGATTAGAAAAATGAAAAAGACATTTTTAAGACTAATGAGAAAATTTGTAGCTATTTTCTAGTTAGGATTATTTTTCATTTTAGCTGATATAAATCTTTCAGCTTCAGGACACAAACTGTTTGGAGTTAGGAAAAACTTTCCCCTGTAGGCAGATGGTTAGAAAATTGCTTATTGAAGGGCTTTTTGTCCCCAGAGATGTAAGTTTTCCGGAAAATTTTCCAATGTCTTAAATAGAGCGTGATATGATTTAGCATGTTTATTTGACTTATTTAGTAAACAAAACTCAAAAAGTACCCCCATGTTAATTTTATGTGCCAATAGCCACAAGTATTTGAACTGAAATATTTGATTAGGAAAAAAATAGAATACAGCACACTTAATGGTTTAAAGTGGTTTAAATGTTATATTGAAACAAATTCAAAGCTTTATGTGGAAAGAAATTATTTTTATTGGAATACTTGTAAAAATGTAAAGACAATACACAATAGCATGTACTTCCCTTACATTGTTTGTTTAAATTTAAGAAAAACATGAAGGCACTGAAAACTGTGGACAAACTAATTTTAGCACACCCAAAGAACTGTGCATGATATGCTGTGGTTGTCCACTCATCTGCTTGAACAGAGTTACTCTCTTCCACTGAGGTCATTGCAGCATCTCTAGTTTCACTGTCACTATCTGTAGAATCACTTACACTACTTATTAGTTCCATTTTAGAATCAGATTGAGTCGAATCTGATTTAGAGCTAGTTGAACCACATTCTCTTTTGTTAAAGGATGGCTTTACCAATGAGTCTGTGGGCAAGGGCAGCTTATCATCACACTGCATCTTCTTCACTAATTGTGCTTCTGGCTGACTCTCCAGAAGCGAGAGATTTTGAGAAATAGAAACAAGCTCAGTGGTGCATTCATTTGCTAGTCTATTCCTCTTTTTGTCTTGACTGAGCTGAAAGCCTTCCAGTTCCTGTCACAAGAAGCTGCTGTTGGTGGAATGCTTAGGATCCTTAGAGCAATCCTGGAAAACAGGCAGACATTACCATGTCCCTTCTACCATGTGAGAGGAGACACATTTTCGGCTGCCTGCCAAATGATGTCTTTGCTCCAAAGTTTTTCTTTTGCATGGTACTTGGCAATGTTTGTCATCACAGCTATTCCATCAATGTTAGGGACATTCTTAGCTACTTCCACAATTGTACTGAGAGCAGTAGATAACTCATCTTCTGATAAATGTTGTCTGCTGTGTTGAGGATCCAAAAGGTTTGCTGCCAGATGAACTGGATGAGAGCAAAACTCAGATCTCTTAGTAAACATTTATTTTACTACTACTACTTCTTTTTTGGAAAGAGGTGAAGAAGGCAAACTCTCGATTAGATTTTCATTCAGTTGTCTGAATATCTCTCGAATATTTGAAAGGCTTCGTGCACCTCCTTCAGGTTTCTTGATAGCCACTGAAACTGGTTGTAGCAAATTGAATGCTCCTTGAACTCAAACCCAGAACACATCTTTGTTGAGAATCTGCTTCTGAATGTTCATGGGAATAATCTGGGAAACTGTCATCTATTGAAGCACACTGCAAACACTTCTTTGTGCAGAGGAAACTAGGTAAACACTTCATAGCTGAACCCCGTCTAGTTTCTCCTGGCAATTAAAGTTCACTTTCCTTTCCCTGGGGTGTACTTGGTAGCTGTGTTGGTCTGAGACAAAAAGACATACAAAAAACTAGAACTCTTGGTTCTAAAATTATTTCTTTCCTTTCCCTGATTCTCTTTCTGTAATTTCTTCGAAGTCTGATTAGCAACATGATAATTGTTGAATACCTTCAGAATTGCTTTGCAGTTTGCCAATACTGTCTTCATTGTATTCACACTTACTATGTCCTTTGCTAAAAGATTCAACCCATAGCCAAATACTATTAAATGAGGATACTTGCCTTTAACATTTTCCATGCAGCTTTCATGTTACTTGCATTATCAGTTACAAGGGCTTGTACCCTAGCAGGACCTGCGTTCCCAATCTCTTCACTCAGTAGTTTGGCTATGTATTCACCTGTATGATGAGAAGATTCAGTAGCAATTGCTTTCAGGAATATTGGTTCAGGTGTTGCTAGCATAATGTTTCTTGTATATCAGTCTATCCATCTGACATCAGAGTCAGTGATTCTGCTTAACCAATCCTTTGAATAACCATTGTTTGAACTCTGTCTTTCTGTCTATCTAAGAGAGAATGTAATGAGTGATAATGTGACAGTAACTTTTGTGATGGGTGAATTAGTTCGTAATGTTCCTTCCAGTATTGATTTTCTGTTATGGCAAGAGGTGTACCACTTGCAGCTATAGCTCAAGCTAATGTCTCATCTGCTTCTTCTTGATCGTCTTTTGACATTTTGTCCACAAAGCTTGATAAAAAGCCTGACTGTCTTGAGCAGCTGCTCATGGTGGATCGCATATCTGTTGACAGTGGTCTTGAAAGTGAGGATCCTGCTGCTTCTACCCCCAGACCTGGCAGCTCAACATTTTCATTTTTCATTTTTTGCAAATCTGCTATTTCACTTGAGCTACCAAGTTCCTGCAACAAAAGAGGGAAAAGATTTTTAATTTAGGCTATTCTAGTCTGGCCTCATCCATCAGAAGAAGAAGCAGCAGCAGCAGGAGCTTGCTTTTCCCCTCCCTGCCAGAAAGAGCATTCTGCTGCTCAACTTGCTGCTTAGTTGCAGAGCCAAAGGGAAGTATAGTCTGGCCTCTGCCGTCAACCAGAGGACTAAGCTCGCTCTGCCGGGTTTAAATAGTTAACTATTTATCTAAACAAAAATTAATCACAGTTTTAGTTTTGGTTTTATTTTCACTTGCAGTCTAAGATGAAATAAGATCTTTAGCTTTGGTTTTGATTTGACCTGCATAGCCAATTAGGTAAATTCATAACTTGATTTTTGGTCTGCATTATTATGCGAGTGTATTCACCCTCCTGTTTACAAATCAATTAAACATATACATACTCTCTCACACACTTTCTAGGGATAATCACCTGAAAAACATAAATTACAACTTTCAAACTGCCAATCTTACCTAATATTTTCTTGGCATCCATTCATTGTTACTAATGAATTTTATAAAACAATGAATTTTTAGAAATGGAAAATTCCCCACAGAAAAATAAAGCACTGGAAAATGTTCTGGAAAATGGGGGGGAGAGGTGGGGAGGGTGTCCCCCCAGCAGCCAGTCCATGGGAGTGCAAAACTGGAAGCACCAGCGGCGAAATTGGAAGTTCCCCTGTGTACCCCTGGTTGACAACCCCGTTGTAGAATATTATACAGTAGCCAGTTGTATTCCTACTGTACAATGGGATAGGGTTGTGGGGGGAGAGGAGGAGCTGTTCCATTTTTAATAACATTTCTAGATTTTTATTAATTCTAATAGAATTTAAATTATCTAGAACGCTGTTTGTTTCCTACAATTGCTAAATGGCATAAGACTTTTCTGTAAAATGTGCTTAGTGACATTTCCTGTGTCTTTTAGGATCATACCTGACTAATCTTTTATTAATTAATCTAGAAAGTGCATAGTAAATATTATGCAAAATAAAGAAGCGGGTAATTATATATTTACACCAACCTGTAAAAATCCATTTGTTCATCTGGGACAAGTATTTTTTTTAACAGGCAAGAAATTCATAATATTAATACTTTTGTTAGGATAAATATAGTCAAATGGATCTTATGTTTGGGCTGGTAAATTAACACAATGGATTTGAAAGGAAGATTCAGAGGTAAAAATATATATTTTGAAAATCAAGCTGGTCACACCAAGCAGGTGTTTTCATGGCTTATTTCATGTTTTGATTCCAGTATTGTTTTTGTCAATTTTATTCAGTAAGTTAACTTTCCCGTGCTGCTTGACCAAATGTCCTTCTGGTACTTCTTTTAGCTTGGAGAGAGACTGACACCACTGTGTGTTCTTAAAGAAGAGGTTTGTGTCATCTCTGACATGGGATTGCTAAATCCTGGTTTTTTTGGGTTTGTTTTTTTTTGAGACACTTTATGAGATGTTGCTATACCTTGCTTTTCTGGGTTACTTGGCTTCCTACCAAGATGTTGAGGGTTGGAATGACCATAGAGGCATTAAGACCTGAAGTGCAAGAGGAATAAATGAAAGGAGGGTACAAAGGAATAGAAAGTGAGGAGAATAGAAGAAAAAGTTGCAAAAAAAGGTTCTGAAAGGCGGATGCCATGTTAAACCTTTGGTTTTACTAAAGAACAGAAAAAATATGAAGGGGAGAATAGAAATAGGAGGGGATGGTAAAGGGGAGTAAAAATTGAATGGAAGAAGCAGAAGCTGGCATAAAAGGTAGAATCAAAAAAGAAAGTGTCACGCAAAGATGAATGAAGAAGAAAAAACAAAACTTTACATTTATAGATCTGTTAGTCTAAGAGAGATCGTACACAAGCAGTCTAGGAGGAGAGACAAAAGAGGAAAGACAATGGTGTTGAAGGAAGAGAAGAGCAAAACCCAGGAACTACAAAGTGAGTTAATTTTTAGATGACTTTGCAGAAATTCATAAAACATGGTAGTGTTCTCAACTGTAACCTTGACAGCAGGGAAAAGGGTACATTCCTGTGTCCTGCAAGGAATACAACTGAATGATCTAAAATGAGTACACAAGTTCTTAATCTTTCCCACATCAACTAGAGCCCCCCTCCTGTATACATCCTAGTTCCTTCCTACCTCAGTAACCTTTGACTTCTGTTATGGAGGAGTCTTGTACACTTCGCTTCCTTATTGTGTCCTATAAGCTTACCCTACCCAGTTTTAAATGTCTTAATTTCTTATTGTGCTGGTATTTCACTGGCTGAATTTTTAGCCCTCCCAGTTAGTGTTACTCATATGAATATCTGTCTTCGTACTTGATTCATAATCATAAAAAAAACAAAACAAGTTCTGCACTGCCAAAAGAATACTCATAGGAATGTTTACAAATGTGCTGCAGCATGTTTTTTACATGTGTCCATTTGCAAAGCTGCAAATCATTTTTTTTAAGCCCATAAAGGGGTATCTGTGGTTTTAATATACTTAGGGCCACATCCTGCTCATGCCGACTCTGGTAAGTGTTTTGATGATGACAGTAGTAACAAAAGGATTCTGCTGTAAGGGATCAAATAAAGTAAAACATTTACAGATTCTGGAGCTGTAGGTGCGTGTGTTTGAAACGATCAGAAAATCAAAGAGGCAATCAAAGTTGCCATTTTTGTTTCCTTTCTTTTCCAGGAGAAGAAGATTTTTCAGATTCCCTGGATGCATGCTGCACGACATGGGTGGGATGTTGAAAAAGATGCTCCTTTATTTAGAAACTGGGCAATTCACACAGGTACTGGAGCTCTCCTTTCTGATGGCCAGTCTTTGAATGTTTGTTTCTTCTTCCTTCCCAATTTTTCTTTCCTTTCATTTGTTTGTTTTGACAAATGCAGTGAATGAGTGTAAGGATCTGAGTCTGCAAAATGACTGTTGCAAGGTCCTCTCCAGCTTTGTTAAGGGGCTGTGTGTTGCTAGCATTGAAGGCAGCGATGAAACATCATTGACAAGTCTGGGTTCAAAATCAGTAGAATCAGGGACTATCCCACATCTTGCAGAACTGGGTCCTTTATGCCCTTAGGGATTCGAGCAGTGCACAATAATAGTAAATGCTGTGCAAGCTGTCTCACACCGGTGTAACATTGCATTTGACATGCAGTGCCCAGACTATTCTTGCCCTGGGTGTTTCTTGATTAGAAACTGTCAATCGTATGTTCTAGAGATAAGCATGAGGATGAGATCACCAAATTCACTTTCTCTTGCAACTCGAACTATGGTTTGAGCTCCTATAACCAGTACCAAAAGGTTTGTAAACTGACATTTAACTCACAGTACTACTAGCTTTCTCCAAGATCTTATGACTTGTCAATATATACCTAATTTTCTTTTCATGTTTGTTAGGAAAATTTCAACAAGGAGTTGATAAACCTGATCCAAAAACATGGAAGGCAAACTTCCGGTGTGCTATGAACTCTTTGCCTGACATAGAAGAAGTGAAAGACAAAAGTATAAAGAAAGGAAACAATGCCTTCAGGGTCTACAGGATGCTGCCTTTGTCTGAAAGGCCTTCAAAAAAAGGTAGATGAAATGGCCCAGGAAAAAATAGTGTTGCATCCCTGGCCATAATGTTGATGGTGGAGACTTCTACTCAGGATTTGGATACCTGCAAAATCTATCAGTTTTACTTTGCTTTCTGGAAAGTCAGTCCAAACGAATATCATAAATATTCTCCCATGTTCATTGAACAGGAGAATTTACTTTCTTTAAGAGAGAATACATAAGAGGTGGTTAAAAATCAGGATCTGGCTGTCATTTTAACCCAGTTAAAGATGTTGGACCTATATTAATTTATACCGACTGAATCTCTGGTCTGAACTCTCTAGTCTAAGTTCTGGAGCTATATAAATATACTAATATGTAATGAAGTTTGCTTCCATCAGATCTTTTCCATTTTAAAGGGGAATAGCCTGTATATTTCCAAAATTTTGCAATCATTTGTCTCTGCCATCAATAATAAACAGCCCACATTTGTTCTTTTCATATGGTGAAGTTTTCAACTGACTATCTTTGATGGTGTTGAGCCCTGGGATAGATACACCAGTAACGCATAGGTGGGGAATCTGCCCTTGGCAACAAACTCCTTTATCTTGTGTGGAAAAACTCCTGATGGGGCCCTAAATGTAGGTACTTTAAGAAGCACTGGTTCTGAGAACTGGGAATGGCACGGATAGTGACTCCTTTCCTACTCATCCATGGTCCTTTTTTTTCCCAAAGCCTCCCATAGCCTAATCTCCACAAGGTATCCTCAGGACTAAAGAGAAGACAGAGATGCTGCTAGCTTTCTTTAGATTTCCTGATAGAGCTCTGTCTGCTCAGGTTATCGTTCATTTGTGGAAGGAAATTAGGGATATGTGTACATCTAAGTTAGGACAGCCCTTTTGTAGGGAAAGAGAAACTTTTCTCTATCACAAAATAGCCTAGTGTTTGGAGTACTTGCATGGGATATTGGAGACCTGTTTACATATCCCCACTTCAGCTGATTTGACACAGGGAGATGAACCCATTCCTCCCACCTCACACAAAAATGCCTGAGTTACTAGACTCTAGGGATAGGTCACTCCATTTCTCCAGTTTGAAATTACTGCATTTTGTATATAATAGTCATTGGAGCCGGGGTTGGAATCTGCGTTTCCCGTTCCCAATATGAATGGCTCTAGAGTCCCTCTCTTTCACTTTCTCTCATTCCATGGTGCAATGAATGTTTAATTGCTTATATGAAGTGGAGGCACTTAAGTCTTTTTGTAGCTTTAGCTCGTATCATCTCAATGGAAAACCAGCTTCGATGTGCTCAGGGCAGTAGTCAGGGAGGCACTCGGAGCCCAGGGGGTAGCTAGTATGGGGGTCCAGGAAAGGTGGTCCTTCCTCAAGGAGGCTATCCTTGGGGCGCAGCAGGACGCAATTCCACTGAGCAGGAAGGCGGGAAAAGAGTCCAAGAAACCTGCATGGCTAAGCGCGGATATCTAGGCTGGCCTGAGGGCAAAGAAAAAAGCATACTGGTGGTGGAAGCAGGGGGCAGGGACAAAGGAGGAGTACACCTTCCTGACCTGAGCTTGTAGGGATTTGGGAAGGAAGTCTAAAGCAGCACTGGAGCTTAGATTACCTTCTGGGTTTATGGATAACAGAAAGTCCTTCTTCAAGTATATAGGTAACAAGAAGAAGTCTCAGGGTAACATTGGACCCCTACAGGGCAGGGCAGGGTGGGGCAGGGCAGTTGGTGACAGACGCACAAGAGAAGGCAGAAGTCTTCAAGAAGTTCTTTGCCTCCATGTTCCTGTCTGCTGACAATCAAGTGCTCTCGGGTGACAGCGTAGAGAGGCCCAGGAAGGATGCTAGTCCCCCGACTGTTAGTTCAGACCTAGTTAAGGATTACCTGGAGAGCTTAGATGTATCCAAGTCGGTGGACTCGGATGACCTTCATCCGCAGGTGCTGAGGGAATTGGCTGGTGTCATTGGGGAGCCATAAATACAGCTGTTTGAGGACTCCTGGTGCTCGGGCCAAGTCCCTGAGGACTGGAAAAGGGCCAATGTGGTCCCTATTTTCAAGAAGGGGAGGAAGCAAGAGCCTGGCAACTACAGGCCAGTCAGCCTCACTTCTGTCCTGGGGAAGGTTTTTGAAAAGATTATCAAGGGCCACGTTTGTGAGAGCCCTGCAAAGGAAGTGATGTTGAGGGGTAACCAACACAGGTTTGTGCCAGGCCGATCCTGCCTGACTAACCTGGTCTCTTTTTATGACCAGGTAACAAAAAACTTAGATGTGAAGGAGGAAGTCGATGTCGTCTTCTTGGACTTCCTGAAGGCCTTCAACACACTGTCCCACCCAATTCTGGTGGGCAAGCTGAGGACTGCAGTATTGACGAATGCACAGTCACATTGGTGGCAAACTGGCTCCAGGGGCGCACCCAGAGGGTGGTGGTGGA
>NW_017728913.1:34903085-34912505 GCF_001723895.1 Crocodylus porosus | reverse complement strand
CTGCCCGTGGCAGGGGGTCGGACTCGATGATCTGTCTAGGTCCCTTCTGACTAATTGATTCTATGATGCTTCAAGATACCAGATAATCTACAGTGTCTAGACCTGGGGCTCCTCTGCAGTCAGTTTCCCTTTCCATACATCTCCTCCCAAACATTCCAGGTTCTCCATGTGAGGCCTACACTCTTAGCTACCTGTTGCATTATGCTTACAGATCCTGCTGCCCTCTCTTCCCTTCCCACCAACCAGAGATTCTCACATCCAGAAAACACCCTACCTACTACTAGCATAGCAAATTTTCTGTTTCTAGTATCTGCAGGCAAACACCGCATCTTGGTGGAAAGGCAAGGAGAAGCTCAAGGGAGCTGTAAGTGTAAGGTGAATGTGACCGGAGGGGAATGTCAGGGAACTTGGCACATAGTCTGGGAAGTTCTATCGGATCTAGAGACAACATATAATTCGTCTTAAAGCTCCCGGCTATCACCTGTAGACACAGACATACTTCAGTGCATCAAGTTAGTTAGAGTCCACTCAAGTTTGGAAAAGAATCTGGTATAGCCATAAAAGCTAGAAACTAAATTTGTCTTTAGAATGAAAGCTGATATTTTGGAGCTCAGTGCTGTGGGGTAGATTCTGGTGCAGTTTATAATGACCTAATGACTGACCATGAACACTTTTATTTCTTACTGTAATGGTGCTAGGGAAGGGTGAAGTTCACAAAGTGCTAGGTTTTCCTTAGATTTTCAAAACAAATGTGACTTCACAAACCATTCTCACACTAACTAGAATCCATGTTTTCCCTGAAGTGTGATTAAATTCAAACAAGCATATGTTTCTAAGCAAAGAGAACCTTGTGTTGCATGTGATACACAGATGAACTATTCTGCTTCCCCCACCCAAGTTTAGAATGGATGAGAGGGTATGGTAGGACATATGGCCTGTGTGTCTGACCTTTCTTTTATTTTTGTCATTAGGAGTGATTTCTCCCTATACCACCTTGTTTTTTCAGAGTCCCTGATTTCCAGTCTATCCTTCTTGTGTACCGTTTTTCACCCTGCTTTTATCCCCCATATGCCCCATCATTGTTCCTTTTTTCTGTTTTTGGAAACATGAACCTGAAATGTTCAATTAACGTATCAGTGCAGAAGTCAATGTGAAATTAAACAAAACAAGTTCTGCCATCCCTGCTGAGTGCTGATATGTGAAGAACATCATGATGTTTTCTAGTTAGCAATTATTTGGGGGGAATTGCCATTCATTCTACATTTGACTGAAATAAGCCTTCCTTCCATTGCTCCAGGAAAAAAGACAAAGACTGAGAAGGATGATAAATTAAAACAAATTAAGGTAAGAGCTTGATGTTTGACAGCATACAAAACTGTAATGCATGAGAGTAATTGTATTATGCCTTTTTATGTCTACTCTATAATAATATCAGTACATTCAGTTCCTTTGCTTTGCTTGTGGTTTCACCAAATTACACAGCTAGCATGACAAACACTACATTTTTTTAGTGTGGAGCCTGTTACAATTGAGACTGATGTCATCATAGCTGACACAACCATCATGTTGCAATAACTGGATATTGGGAAACTTGACATCCTGTAGGTATATATAGCAAGTTTTAGTTTGCATTACTAGAAATAAAATAATTATGTAGGGATTGATCTTGGAAAACAGGAATACTGCAACTAATTACTTTGTGATGATTGTAGCAGAAATTGGTCTGCATTTAGGGAGGAATTGAAATCCTGGAGTTGCAATGTGTGCACTCATGTTTTCTGAGACAGAATGACTGTTGTACAGCTCTGAAATGAGCACAGTACTGCTGTCAATATATGCTATGTTTCTGAGTTTGCAAATGCTTGCTATTACTACTATGTGTAGTCCTTCCTAGCTTCAGTAGCTTCATTGAGCTATTAGTGGCTGTCTGATATGCTCAATAATAAGTAGTCGGGGGAGGGGAACGACACTTGAAAATAAGAGTTTACAGTCTCAAATCAGCAGTAGAAAATGAGCCAAATCTTACAGCCTAGTTACTCAGGCAAAGAACTAATTTCAGTTAGTAGTCAAAGGTTGAAAAGTGACAAACCACTGCCTCTTATAAAGTATGAGTTTTAACATTGTCTAGTACTAAGCAAATCTTCACTTTCCTGCCACTCACCTATTGCAGTGGAACCAAATTCAGTCCTGATATAACCCAGTTAAACTGCTGTGGGATTCTTTGGGAATTGTATCTGCTTACACTAGAAGATAACTTAGCCCTGGATGTTCTGAAGCTAGGCAGAGTTTGTTTTATAGTGTAAAGGAGGATGTGTCCTGGCACTTCCCTTAAATATACTAAGATTTTTTAGCAGGGGGAACTGAAGGCATGTGTTAAGCAACCCTTTTAGTGAGCCACACATGAGGGACCTGGAAAGGACTGATGCAGGATGGAAGCTGAGATCCTTTCTGAAAAGACACCTGTATTGAAATTTGATTTCAGGGGAGAACTCCCCCAGTTTATTCTATAGTCAGATTCTACACAACTGGACAGTGGGTTGTCAGTAAGGAATGTAGCAGTTGCTGGCATCGTTGTTTCAGTTAGTACATAATTATGCTGCAAAATAAGACAACAAGTAGCATTTGTTTTAGGTTTGTTTTGAAACAACACCATTTAACCGTGTTCTCCAGTTTACACAGCCACCCATATTTATTCTAATGTAAGTTCCAAGTATAACTGGAGGAGAGATGTACACGCCAGCAAAGAAACATATTTGTGCCCATGCTTCTCTGTCCGACTAGTGCAGCAGCTGGTGTCCTTTAAGACCAGCAGCTGGCAGACTGTCTGCAATTACACACTGCCTTCCCCTTCCCCCACTCACTTCCTTTACAATCAAAACATTCAATAAATAAAAGCTGTAGCTGTTTTTGGATGCCCCTCCCTTACTGAGAAGGGAGCAGTCCTGCAAATGCTCGTTACCACAGGCGTTCTGTTGCAGTCAGAGAGATTATTACTTATGGCACTGCGCCTGGTAGCAAATGTTTGAAGGAGTAGGCCGCAGTACTTTCAAGCAACATCCTCCTGAAACTCTGGCACTGTAATCGGATATGCTGCTGGGTAACACTGTAAAAAGTAAGCTATTTGTCTGTGCTTCCAGCACACTTCCCTGAGCACCAAGGAGTTTAGCATTCCCCTGTCACTAGTTATATTATAACAAGTGTCTCACTTCCAGTTTTTGCAGCAGGAATTGGGATGCTGTACCAGGCTGTTAGGGTTTATTTTAACAACTGTATATGTAAGCTAATTTTAAAATGTGTGTCTTTTTAAAAATGAATGCTGTCTCTATCCTCTGCAGCTATTAGAATGTCATCAATTAATGCAGGAGTAACAGAGATCCTTCACTGACAGATAGGTGATGGATGAACTAATTGGTAGATTTGTTTGACAAATAAAACATACTTGCAGTGTTCATGTCTATAAAACTCTTTCCTTAGTGATATAGATACTGGGGGTATTATTTTCATAAAAGCTTTGCACTTTACCTAGAACATTTTGTTTAATTCTAATGAAGATGAGTTGGATATTATTTCCATATATTCCTGTTAAAGTGTCTGAGATTTCTGTGGTATAAAATACATAGATGGAGAAAAACCTAAGTACTAAAGGGACTTACCCATAAAGGGATTTAGGAGCCAACTGCCACTTTTTGTTGCCTGAGTCAAATAATTAGATACCAGTGAGTTCCCTAAATCCTCCCTTCTCCACTACAGCCCACTCTTGTATGCACCTAAGTCCTTAAGTTCCTCATTTTCTGCTGGTGGACATATATAAGGTAGTCTAAGTCTTGAAACCACTGAGCAGCTCAGACCCTATACCACAGCATGAGTCTCAAACTAGCTGTTCCCCTGACTGCTCTGCTTGCAAAGTTTGTTGGAGTCACCTTCTTCAGATATTATATACCATTTTGGGTTTTGGTTTAGGGCACTAATCACCTGAGAAGTAGAAAACCTATTTACAGATCCCCCCCTACCCTGCCTGATTTGAGACAAGGGCTTGAACTGAGGTCTTTTCCATCACAAGAGAGTGCCCTGCTGCTGGACTGTGGCTATTTTAGGGTGAGTCTGTTTCAGTCATGGTTTAAAAAAATGCAAATTGGCCTTAGCATAAATGAGAGTTGAGACAAAAAAATCTAACTTCTTTATAGGTAATGCTGCAGCTAAACTGCCAAACACTGTCCAATAAATGAAGTTAATTAGAAGAGTGTATTCTGGCTGACACTGATCTCAGGGACTTAATGTATTTTCCATTCCCAGCCTATGAATACCTCTCCCCCCTCACTATGAATACTTGGGACTAGTCTTTTCCTGAAGTACTTTATACAAGTGCAAATTGGTATAAAATGCTGCCAAATCAGAATGGCAGATTTTTTTCACATACCTTTGCACTCACTTTTTTGCACTTTGTGTAAAACAAACAAGTTGTAAGGCAGCAATGAATCGGGGCCTTAATTTTAATGCTGACTTTCCTAGTCTAAAATCAGAAGATTTTCAGACTTTTATAAGTGATGGTCCTTGTCAAGGATCTAGCAGAGGGAAAGAATGGTCATGGAGTTGATCCCTGTTTTAAAAAATGATGATGGCCTTTATGGAATTCATAACTCCTATAGTTTATTCCAAAGAGAGTTGCATATATCCCAGCTGACATGTAACAGATGCTTACAAATACATCTTGTAGATAGCAAATTGTACAGAGAACAGGTGTTGTTTTCACAATGGGATTGCCCCTCGGTAACCATTATAATGTGACCTCGAAGGCTTGATTTATAGTAAATGTTTTGGTTTGTTTTGGTATCTTGCTGAAGAGAAAAACCAAGGATAAAATTTAGTAATTACTGCACAGAAATTAAGGCATTCTTTCAGAAGGTGCTTAGAGGTACTGTATGTTTGCAGAGGGGTGAAGATGAATGTTAAAACAGTGCTGTTTTAAGGCATTTTCCTTGTCCCAGATATTTATCTTTCATAAGGAATAGCACTTTAAAAAAATTCTTTGAAGACATGCTGTCAATATAGAGAATTACTTTTAACTTCAGTTTAAATGGAGAAAGCTTGGAAATAAAGTAAGCTCTGTCTTCCCTTTGGGGAACTGAGCTTAGACCTAGTTCTAAGTTAGGTAATAGGTATGTAACAGGCAAATACTAACTTGAGAATTTGTGGTCTTGTCAGAAAGAGATGGATTGAATCAAAGCTTCCCAGATAAACCAAACCTAATACAGTTCCACTGTTTCCCTTTTAGCAAGAGCCAGCAGAATCGTCTTTTGAACGGACTAATGGAATAAGTGACGTCACTTCTGACTACTTCCTCTCCTCCAGTATAAAAAATGAAGCTGACAGTATGGTGAACATTGTAGGTGAGTCTTTCTAGAGCATACTTCTCATTGATGCTAAAACCAGTTTGCAGAAGATTTTAAATTCAGTGTCATTAATTGATGGTGTCTGAGGGTGCAGACAGGAATAATTGAAATGTTGCAAGCCCTTGGAAACCATTTCAAAAGTGGTGGAAGAGCTCTTGAACGAAGGTACTATTTTAGTGGGTTTTGGGCTGTAGCTGTGTTGGTCTAAGGACATAGGCAGGCAAGGTTTTTTGCATGGATGTGATACCTTTTATTAGACTGGGTCTTTCACTTTTTGTTATTTGTGTGCAAGGAGGTGGACTGGAGCTGGAGCTTGATTTGGGTTTACCTCCCCTCCCAGACTCCTGCTGACTCTTGGGGGCACACAGTGGCTCTGGAGCTGGGCCCTCCAGCCCCAGTCCTCTCTACCCCTCCTCTCTGAGAGGGGAGAGGAAAGGTTTGAGGGATTTAGGTCTGGAGAACTGGAATCCCCATGGCAGAGATTCCCTCTCTCCCATGTTGCTTGCTTCTTCTCTCTGGTTCTCTACACTCCTCTCCCCTCTACTTCCCTTCCCCATGGGGAGACATAGGGAAGAGAGGAAGTGGGGACAGAGCCTCCTTTAGCACCCCTTGGCTGCATTTAAACATTCCAGCTGGGGAATGTCATGGGGGTCATATATGTGTCTCCCAGCTGAACCTATTCCTTTTTTAAACTTTTCCAAGCTTGTCTCAATCGGAAACATTTCAAAAGTCACTTCTGTCCCCACCCTCTAGAACAGCAGAGGTAGCTGAATGAAACTGATCTTAGCAACAGCATTTGATATTTTGGAGAGCAGGATATGATTATAAAATGGAGTTAACAGAATAAGATTGGTGGCCTTGAAGATTTGCTACAAGCAATGAAATGACATACTCATCTTCTGAGAACAGAGAGCCTTTCATCACTCCGTAGCTGTCCTTCCTGACATTAACCACTCCAGAGACAGCCATATACAGCTCCCCTCAACTGAAAGGATATTTCATCCAGTACAGGGCAGGGAGTAAAATTGGGGCATAAAATTGGGACCTAAAGGGTGCTAAATGTTCCTCTGACTCCCAAGAAGACCTGAAGGGCTTTTTAAAGGTGGCTGTTTTACTTTGATTTGTTAGTATTTTTTTTCAATCTACATTAAACTGTTCTTACTGGCAACACAGCAGTAGCATATATGTTAACAGCACAGTGCTAGTAACAGGGATCAATGAAAATTGTATTTCAAACTAGTGCATTAGCAGTTCGCTATCATATTAGAATGTGGATAATTGGTCCTTGATAACATAAGTTGGGATATGTTTTGACAGCTCTTTGTTGGCTGTAGTTGTCATTACAATGAGTGTTCCTGGAAATGTAATCCAAGTACTGCATGTCCTAGAATTTTTTTTTCTCCATGCACGTTGAAGTGTTTGAAAATATGTTAATTTTCTGTGGCAGAGGCGATAGGTTTTTACTTACAATTATTAGGTTTTATGACTTTTTTATTATTTCACAGAGCAAAATATAAGCTTTTCTACCAAAGTTCTTTTTGTAGATGAAAAATTTTTGGAGTACGTTCCCTTTCCAGGGGGGCAATAGATTTAATTGGCCTGTGAGCCTATTACATGATCTTTTTGCTCCTAGTATTACGGGGGGGCGGTTAATTACCTTTAGAGAAATACCAGCACTGTAGTGTCATATTTTTCCTAATTAAGAGCAAAGTTAAAATGTGAAATACCCAGATGCTGATGTGGAGC
This sequence comes from Crocodylus porosus, assembly GCF_001723895.1. NCBI lineage: Eukaryota > Metazoa > Chordata > Crocodylia > Crocodylidae > Crocodylus > Crocodylus porosus. Next base: position 34,905,369 of record NW_017728913.1, on the reverse strand, counting down.
CAGAAGAGGCTTTTTACTGATTTTGTTTTATTTAATAACCTCTCAGTCAGACAATGCACAGTTTAAATCCTTTATGAACCACATTGATCCTGAACAAAGTCCAGTGAAGTTAGTGGGAGATGTATCTATTTACTTCTGTGGGCTCTGTATTAGACCAGTTAGGTTTGGTGAGGAACTGAGTGCTGTAAGCTCCTATTTAACTTCATTAGAATTAAATGCATGTTGTATGACACATGAGGGGATCTCAATAGTTCACAAGACCCACAGGGATATTAGTGTTAAAAAAAGAACTTAATCTATGTGCTATAATGAAAATAAGGAAATTGTTAAGACAAAAAGATTCTAATTCATATGTTTTAGGGCTTTATTTGCCATGGCAAATAATCCTGTAAAAAAATATTTGGCCAAATGTTATTCCATTCACACACACGTGTCACCTCATGCTGTTTCTTGAATAAAGCTTATGCAGTTTAATCTGTAGTTGAGGGTGTCCTTTGTGGCAGTGCATTTTCTGGTTTACTGACTCCCAGTGTGTACTGCTTACATAAGCTAGGGAGGAGGAATCCTTCTGTCCTGTACAGTCCAAACACTTTTTTTCAGCATGAACAGCATAAAAGGCAGAGTAGATTCATCCTGTATGTATTTTGGAGGGTAGCTGAAAGGTGAGGGAAAGAAGGAGGTGACACCTGGAGTGTTTCTAGAATCGTGCATCCAAAAAAAGTCAGTAGTGTTTTGCCCAAGTTAGCAGTATTTTTGCTGATGAGCACTGACATTATCTCTTGGAGTTGGGTAAGAATTCTCCAGATACTGAAGAGAAAGATAAGGCCATGAAGGCAGAGTGCTCATAGCAAAACAGCATTGCACAACACAGTGGTTTCACAGTGATAAAAAGTACTCTGTGGCATGTTTTCCTCCTTATCCAATAAAGCAGATCTTACTTGAAAACCAGGAAGAATGTTCTTTACAATGGAAACAAGTACTTGGAGCAATCCAGTAGTAACTAGCAATTGAGCTCCTTTTAAGGCGGTTATTCAGTGTCTGTGCAAAGTTATGGGAAAGCCTCCATATAACCAAGCCTTGTTTTGGGGATGTTTTCAAAGTAGCATCTTGTCTCTTCAAAACACAAAATGACGTACAATTACTCCACTCAGGGGTGGGAGGCTGATGCAGATTTGAGAGGAGGTCACTTCAGAGAAGAATGTAAAGGTCTGTCATCAGTGAATAAATAAATGTAACCCTTGAATCCCTCATAATACCAGATTATAGAGTGTGCTGCATTCCTTATGGTTACTTTTTCACCTTCCTTCCTGAAGCATCTAACATTGGGCACTCTGAGATACAACTGAGTAACTGCTACTGGATTTGACCCTATATGTGTAAGCAAAAATGTATGCCCTACCTCTCCCTCTTTTCTCCAGTGATTGTGAATGCTGAGAAGCCCTCATGAGATCAGCACTAGCCCTAAATTTTTATTTTATATTTATACACTGATCCTGCTTATCAATTGTATTTCACCTTGGTGCGGGATTCCCCATTAATTTTAAAAAACGTCCATGGACTAGCATAGTGGCAGACAGCATATTATAAACTAGCTGTTCATGATATACTCTCCCATGTGTTTTCCATAGAGAGGATGCATTTTATTAAAGTACTTGCTCTTTATTGATATTGTACATATCTGGAAGAAATAGAAGTTGTACAAGCAGAGAGTTCTAGCTAGTGGTATGAAGACCTGACTGGAAGCCAGTAGCTTTGGGTTTACTACTTTTTGGCTTTTACTGCTGTTTCACTATGTCAGCTAATCTCTTGGGGTGCTGACAGAGATGGGGAAAAAAAGAAAAAACATGCTTTACCAGAAGAGGCATTAGTTCATGCCAGCTCTCCAGCATCTGTATAGAGCACAGGCCTCAGCAGAGCTTTTGGGTGCTTTTATCTAAAGGTGATTCAATCAGCTATCCTTGGTGCCTTTATTTGTGTATGTGTAAAGAAGATGGAATATGTATTTACCTGTCTCACTGGGGTACTGAGTGGCTTAAACAGTGTCTGTAAAGTTTCATAATTTCTAGGGTCGGAAGGGACCTGAGTAAATCATCTAGTCCAACCCCCTGCCATGGCAGGAAAGAATACTGAGGTCAAATGACCCCAGCAAGGTATACATCTAACCTCCTCTTAAAGACCCCCAGGGTAGGAGCCAGCACCACTTTGCTTAGAAGTTGGTTCCAGATCCTAGCCGCCCTGACCGTGAAGTAGCGCCTCCTGATATCTAGCCTAAATCTACCCTCTG